>NW_021604617.1:1443527-1578025 GCF_004785775.1 Grammomys surdaster | reverse complement strand
AGAGGTGGTTTATTACATGCAGATGCCACAGGGAAGAATAGTATACTTACTGTACCAAAGGAAAAGGGAACCTGTCCTGAAATAAGGCAAGACAAGTTCAAGGACCTGTGAAGAAATAGAACTAGAGGATTCAAGGAATTAAGCAAGCAGATTTCCTTCAGAGGTTCTCATTAGGGGCTTAGAGCAGGTAGGCATCGGTTATGTGGTTATACCCAGACATAGTCACTACAGCTTATCTGTGTGTTTGGAAATAGTAGAGTCAGAGGATGAATATCTAAGAGGTTCTTTCTATGTTCTAGACAGAAGGCGGCTGTATCAGACTGATGTATGAGTCAGCACATTAATGAACAGAAAGGGATGGAGAAAGAGAAACAATGTCGAGGTTAATTCTCTGCTTCCAGTAGAGAGAATTAAATTTATATTTGAAATAGGTGTCAACACACATGAAATCAGAGGAACAAATTACAGCTTATGTTGACATGTCTGAGTCTGTCCTTTTGCAAATGATTTTAATGGTTAGGTGTCCAAATTGACTTGGTTTAGGAGAAGCCAACAGAAGGTAGCTGGGTTGAAGAGAAGTAAGTAAGTAGTCGTTAGTTTAGGAAGGTGGACAATAAGACTGTGATAGAGAGTCATCTTTTTCCATGTTTAGTCTCCACTAAAACTGGAAGTATGGGATTTTACACTAGACTGGCATCGTTTCCTTCTGTGGAGATTTTATGGGAACTGTAATAAGTAAGGACAGCTGTGGCAATTTTAGAAATGAAATCTCATCCCCCTGAGTGTTATGTTTGGCTGAGAATCAAACCTCATATGACACTTTTCAGTAACATTGACAATTAGAAAGATAATTCTTGTAAGATTTTACTAGTAACAGGGGCCTGGCCTTGGGCAGTTTATTTTTATTATTAAATGGCTTAACATATTAAATATGCCTTATATCAAAATGAAATGTTTTATTAAAAATATCTTCTTATCTGGCACTATCTGAAATCTTCATTCTGGAATCATAGGTAATTTTTTATAGATGATGACATTGAAAATGAGAATTATGCCAGCACTGTCAGGCTCTAACAGATTCAGCCACAAGATAAACAGAATATTTGCATGACAACTGTATGTCTGTTGATTTATTTTGTACCTGGAAAGTTATTAATATCAAGTATTTATCAAGCTTCATTATTTATCTATAAAGAAGAAGTTAACTTCTTATAGTTCTATTTTCATTAGTCAATTTATTTCTTTTGTTGCCATTGATCTAGCAAAGGTCCTATCAAATTCCCTTTTCCTCATTAACTGAGACATGCATGAATGAACCCAAAGCAGGTTCAAGGAATGTCTGGCTGAGTGCTTACTTTGAATTATTTGCTTGTTTGAGCATGGCATTCTGATTTAGAATGATGCTGATTTAGGCTATCCACATGACTATCATTGATTGATTAAAAAACAGCCAAATTTGTCTTGATAGAAGTTTCATCCTGTTATTGTTTGGCTTTTGGAAATAGCCCAGAAAGAGCCTATCTAGCTTATCTAGAGTAAGTGTTACCAACAAGGATAGAGGTGTTTGATCCTCCTTTCCTGACACCAAGAAATGGGCTCAACTCATAGCCTCCAAAATTTTAAATACCATGCCACAAATGGAATCCAACTTCACCTTCATCTTGTATAAGAAATAAGGTGAATTAATATCTATGCTGATAGATCAGCCAGGGGCAAATTATTGTATCACAGGAGTCTCAAAATAACCAGATCTTTGAATTTTTCTGCTACTAATATCCAACTACATAGAATAAAGTTTTTTTTATATATGGTATTTGGTATCTGATTCACATTGACCAGAACATATTTAAATTGACTTAGTTGTAGTTCCTGTCATAAGGAGCATAAATTTCAGTACTATTAACATTTGTTTCTATTTGAGGCAGAGCATCTTGTTTGCTTGATAAAAGGTGAACTTTTTCCATGAACACTTGTAGCATATAGATAAATTTAATCAGCTTTCTGGTGATGAAGAATGTGGTTTGCTCAAGAACTATAATACCTATTCTGTAGAGACATTTAAAATAGCATGTGTCCTTCTCTACAAGGCACAGATGTAGAGTCACTCGCTACAATGGAGACAGACTGTGGTAGGCCCTAAACATCCTTTTGAGCAGTTATGTTCCCAGATAAACCTAATTGGTATCATCTTTCCTCTATGGAACTTTTATGTAAATTTTAATAAGTAGTGATAGCTATGGAGATTCCAGCAATGGAATCTCTTCCCCCTGAGTGTTGTATTTGGCTGAGAATCAGACCTCATGTGGCACTTTCAGTAACCTTGACAATTAGAAAAAAATTCTTACAAGCTTTTTCCAATAACAGGGGCCTGGTTTTTAGCAGTTTGTTTTTCTTATTAAATGGCTTCACATATTAAATAATGTCTTATCTTAACATGAAAAGTATGATAATCTTATCTGACACTAACTAAAAATTTTTATTTTGAAATCACAGATAATTTGTTTATAGGTAATGACTTAGAAAATGAGAATTGAGCCAGCTTGTGTCAGAGAGCTTGTTCTACTGATGAGGAAGAGGTAAATGAAAGCCTAGCAAAGACCATAGTCCACATCTCGACAGTATGCCTATCACTTTGTGTCTCTAAGAGAACTGTAGATATGGTCATTCACAGATGTAATTTGCAGTCGCTCGAATTTGTACATGATATGTTCCACCAGTAGGCGGATGTGTTTGTAATGGTCTGAAAATTGTTGAAGGAAGAACCCAGGTTCAGGTAGTATGCAAAGACAAAGAGCATTTATTCTGCAGTAACAACCAGCATGTAGGGATCAACCATTTTTCAAAAGAGTGACCCGAGACGAAGACACACAGGGTTTCTTGTAGGAAACTAAGGGAACTCTATTAAAGGATTAAGTAATAAAAATTTTATTGGTAGGTACAAGGGGGTCAAAGATAATCAGTGGTCTGCATTCCTATGTCATAAGCATTTAATCATAGGATGAGATAGGGCTGCCCTGCACAAATGGCCCATCCCTGAGATAAGATGTTTCCCCATTTTTGTGATTATGCCTAGGATGTTCTTTGGGATGGAGTTTTTTGACCTTGTTTCTGGATTTTATGGTCTGTTCCTTGAGCTCATGCCTATGGTCTTCTTTTCAAAATCAGGCCTGGTCCTTAAATGGAGACAAATGAGGTTTATATTGTCCATTTATTTTAAAGCCTTGGAACAAGTCAGAATATTGTGAAAAGAAACTGACATAGAATGCTATACTGTTATAATCATGCACTAAGAATTCTTTTTCTGCTGCTTATTTCTTTGAGTGTTTGTCTCTAATAATTCAACATTTTCTCTTTTGACTGAGAAAAGCCTACTAAGCACAGAAAATAGTCTGTCAAAAATCTGTATGTGTGACCAAGCTGAGACAGTTGGAACACCTATTGAGTCTCTGAGTTACAGTCCTTTTGGAGCATCTACTTCTTATAGAAAAACTCACTAACAGAAAATATGGATGGAGGGCCTGGATGGTAGATTAATGAGTCTGCCATTTAAAGTAAGCTATGTTAATTTTCGCATATTTATTAGCAATACACAGAGAATGTATACTGTTTGTTTTAAGCCTATTTTCATTTGAGTTCTAGGATCTTAAATTCATTCATAATTTACTTGTATAAATAAAATTTATAACCAAAACCATAACAAATGATAGCAGTAGGACTGGGCTGACACTTAGGTAGAGGAATATGAATAGAAACACAAGGGAGACAATAAAAATGAAGGTCAGATCAAGGAGAGAACAAACAGGAGAAAAAAGACTTTCCCAGATGAAGCAATCATAAGTTAGATATTTATAGGTCAGGACTAATGAAGGAAGCCTCTCACTGGCTTTGGATGATAAACAAGAAAAGAGCTGCATTCTCTTGAAGACAAGAAATTGAACCCATGAAATGACAGAATAAAACAAGGTCCAGTCAGCACATACAAATAGATGATTTGAGGGATGGCTTAAATAGGAGTTACCAAGTAAGCATGTAGAAGTTCCATTTTGGTGGAACACTGGACAATTGGTTATATCAGTATTTAGAGGATGTGTTTGGTTTGAAAATACCACCCATGGGGAAACAGCCAGAAAAATCTTCAAAAAACACAAGTTGTTTTGAAATTGTTGTATCTAGAAGTCAATGCGAGGGTGAAACAAGCAACAGACTATAGGGTGGGGCAAGGGGACCCAGAAATAAAGCTGTAATACTGGGAAGCTGATGGAAATTTGCTAACAAAGAAGAGAGAGACTCATGTAGGTAAAGGGAGGCAAATTTTATTTTATTTTTTTTGGATAATTGTAACCTAGATGAATTTTAAATTTTATGGTCAAAGTCTTGGTTGTAGTCTTTCATAGCTTAACAACATGACTGCTCCAATAAGCCTGAGCTTGAGTACTATAGTTGCTGAAGAAGGAGAGCTTGGCTTGTACCTTTCACTAGAAAACATTGGGTCATGATTGCACATTTCACCTTCCCTTTTTCTCCCTCCAACACTTTCTATGTGCTTACCCTGCCTCTCACTCAAATTCATGTCATTGTTTTCTTTAATTTTATTGAAAAGTAGTGGAATTCTTTAATTCCATTACTTGAATCTCCATTGAAGAGGTCAACTAAGGAACTTTGGAAAGGTCATAGAGCACTTGCCCCTCTGGAAGGGAGAGGCTAATTAACATTCCTCAGACCACAGGGAGGGGAACTGACCTGCAGGTAGGGACACATTCCGCTGGATGGACCCTTAGCCACCTACAGACAAGAGAAGTCATTGCCTAAAGACCTCATTCCCTAAAGACAAACAAGTTTAAAAAGTTACTCTGTTTGGCCAATCACATTGTTCCTAATTGCTGCTGCTCTGAAAACTGTATAGAAAGCTCACTGAATGGGCTGTATGTGGTCGCCACTTCAGCTTAGGTATAGGTAACTCCAACACATTGGAACAATAAATTTCTCTTGGTTTTTGCATTGATTCCCTGTGGAGTTGTGAGTGGTAGCTGGGTGCCTGGTCAAGGAAGCTTTGAACCCCAGAGCCAGTCAGGGATGGTAGGAGTTTGGCCTTGCTCCAGGGTCCCTGGCTCATTTCACATAACTATAGCCCCCCACAGAGAGGTCTCTGGCCATCAGTCATGTAGGACAACACTCCCACTAGCCCCTCCACAGGTTGAGGGCATGACTACAGGCCACAGAGCCTCAAGACAGATCTCCATATTAATGAGATACCTAAAGGCCAGAGAGCATAGCATTTCTTCCCAGATCTTCCTCCTTGAAATAGGTATTTAACCTCAAGCCCACACTGAGAATACTAGGGGTATAGTTTTTATCCATTTTTCACCATGACAATAAATATCTTAAGACTATAGCCTATGGCCGTGGACTATCCCTCTTCTTTGGGGCCTGCTGTGGGGAACTATGAAGAAGGTCTTCAACTAAAGAGCAGCCGTCTAATCTCCACCGACAACCTCTCTACGTTCCAGCCACAGAGACCCAGCCAAGTGAGTCACTGTGACCAAGAGTCTCATCCCTGAGGGACACAGCCAGAGCTTCTCCCCAACCCCTCTTTGGCTATGGGTTGATCCAGACTATATGCTCCAGTCTCAGTCCTTCTTCGGCCTCTCAGTGGCATGTGAGAGCCCAAGGGACTGAGAACCAATAAGTTACTGACCGCCTTCTGTCCTGGGGACCCCCAACTCAAGAGTTCCAGTACCTGTGGGATTTCAGACTGTTCTTCCATCCTCACATCTTTTTTACTTTTTTACCTCATCCTTCTCACAGACTGTTCTTCACAGACTGTTCTTCCATCCTCATATCTTTTTTACTTTTTTACCTCATCCTTCTCACAGCCTGACTTCTGCCCTGTGTTGGAGTGTAGTGAACACAGCCAACTTCCTGTGTCTCTTCCTCTCTGAGCTGTGGCCATAGCCCCTCTGGGGTCCCAGACATGGGACCCGTAATTCCACCCACAGGACCCAGGCTCACGCATGCTGCAGCCCAACAATTCCCTGCTTCTCATGGTTCACTCAGTGGGTCCCCGGTAAGGAAAGGCCTGCCAGAGTCTTACACCATGAGTATCATTTAATTAAATATTAATTTAATATTCCTTTAATAAAATATTTCTTAATGTCTTATAAATATAGCCTGCTCAATCCATATTACTTTACTTGTATGTATATATTTATAGGACTTACTATTTGGTATCCAGTAAACATTTAGTGTTCTCTTCCTTGGGAAAGACTGTTTCTTCCACTAATAGCATTGTTGACTGCCTTTTTTAGGGTTGAGGTCTCCTGAGGTTTCCCCCTTCATATTAGAATGTGCATTGGTGTTTTCCTTCTTCAGACCATATTTTAGATCATGTCAAAACATTGGCATAGCTTATCTGACAGTTACAGGAGACACAATCTTAGAGCAAACTTCTCATCCTATATCTCTTTCAATCATTCTGCTTCTCCCCTTTTGCAATGATATCCAAGTATTGGGTATAGAAGTTGTGAGATAGTATCAGTTGATTCTGGGCTTCATAAATCTGCTGCCAAGGCCCAACCTCAGGTTGGAGATGGGTTCTAAGAAAAGGGGTGGCTGATCACAGAGAAAGAAAGCAGAGATGAAAGAAAGCAAGCTGGAAAGCTATATTCAGCAGAGCATATGCTACCACCTTGCACTCACCATTTGACTTTGAGTCATTTGCTTTTGCTTCTACCAGATAACTCTTCTCAAAGAACCAACTCTTTCAGCTTCACTAGTCTTTGGTTGGTGGTACCCAGAACAGGGACTGAGACAAGGATAGGTAAATATACTGGGTAAGTTCTGTTGAGGACAGATTTCACTCATGGTGTCACAAGCTTCCCCGGTCCTCTGTGTGAGATTGTCCTGGGAAAGGGGTGAAGATTTGGTAAATAAAAATGGGTTAAGTAAATTCCAAAATCAGAGAAATGTATATAAAGCTTTTAAGACAAGCAGTTAATAAAAAAGATGTCAATATGTACTCAAGGATTTTGCAAGATTTCTTTGAGTTTATACAGGTTCGTCCATGTTTCCTTTTAGGAAGGTTCATTGAGCCTTGATACAAGTTGTAAAGTCCTTAAGATCTTCACAAGTGGACACAGACCCATGAGGGAGAAGAAATGACTGAGAATGTTCTATTCTTGTAGACTACAGTTAGGTAGACCTTAAAAACTGAAACAGAATACATGCAACCTGATTCCAGCAATGCTCTAGATTTGGAAGAGAAAGCTGATAATTATAAAGAGAAACGGCATCCTCTCTTGTTGAGCACAACTTGGAAAATCAAGATTCTTCACCAATGACCATGCCCACAGGAGTACATAGTCCATTGCCCAGGGTCATGGTAGGCCTAATTTTTGGCAGAAGTTCTATCTACCTACAAGGAATATATGTAATTGCAGGAGTTATTGTTATTGATAACATAGGATGAAAAGTATGAGATAGGTTGATTCTGTGACAGGCTTCAAGTTGGCAGTTAAGGAGACTATGCTTAAACCTTGGTTTCCAAGAAATGGGCAAGTACAGGCAAACCAAGGCAAGTCAGTTACTGGGAAAAACAAAAACAAACAAACAAACAAACAAACCAAAAACAAAGCCAAGCTACAGACAGCTAGTCAGAAGCTGCCCTACCACCTGGCCTAAGGCAAGGACAATGGGACAGCAGTAATTTCCAGACTTTCCCAGCAGCAGTTTGCAGCCCCATACCCCAGTAATGATTCTGGAATTTCCATAGAGATAGACCCAACAGGTTAAGACAGAGGTCACCTACCTTGGAATTCCCCTAATGTGCTTCAAATTGGGCCTGTGAGCTCACTTTGGGGTCTCTCCATCTTGGAATGAGGTACCCACCCATATTCTGGTCTTCTGCAGAATAAAAAGCTCTTTCTTTATGCATATTATTTGAGTCTGTGGTATCATTTGTCTGTGAACAATGAGGGACCCTAAGGGTTTTTTCCAGCCCCACACCCTCATTATAGCTTCCCCTTCCTACCTTGGGTCAAGGCTAGGCCAAGTTTCATTCTCCACTCACAGGATCATTATTGAGTAAAAAATTCTCAGAATGTACTGACTGATAGTCACCTGACCCTCTGAAAGTCCCAGGTAGACTTCAAATTCATGTTATGCTTGCTAGCCAATGGATTTAAAGAACAATATGCTTAACCAAAAGTTTGAACTGTAACTTTTCTGATGTAACCTGTCCCCATAAAATGTATAAAAATTGCACTGCTTGTAGCAGCCTTTCAGGGTCTCCTAATAGCCTGTCTTGAGGAACTAATTGAAGGTCGATCCCAATGTGCTGGAAAATAAACCTCTTGCTTTTGCATTGATCTGCATCTTGGTGTCTCACTTGGTGTCTCAAAGTAAATACCACTGACCAAGAGTTGAGGTCTTACAAACAACAGACCCTTACAAGGAGAAATAAAAATTATGCTGTAGCTACCCACAAAAACAGTACAGATTCATGCATAATAGAAAGTTGCTCAAACATTGTTATTGCCATTAGGTGTTAGGGGTCAGTCAATACAAACTCAGGCCAGAGGAGAGGAAAGATTTGCTTCAAGTAATCTAGTGTTTTAGATGAAAGAAGTAAATAAAACCAGGCCTTTTAAAATAGATAATAATAACTAGAAAAGTTATCAAAGTCCTTTTGGATACTGGAACAGATGTCTCTTGCATAGCTAGCAAAGATTGGCCTGCAAATTGCCCCACTACATCTACTCCTTCTACACTTAATGGTGTGGAATTTGCTTCCAATGTTGCTCTAAGCACAGCCATTTTGCATTGGGTGGAACAGGAAAATAGAGGAGACTTCAAGACTTATGTGATATCCTCCCATCCCATCACAATATGGTAAAGAGACTCAGTCAAATAGGGGCTTTTCTGATGACTCCAGATCTTGTCATGAAGTAAATGCTAAAGATGGGCTTTGATCCTTTTAGAGGCCTTGGCAAAAGGTAGTAGGGTATGCTTATGCCCATTGAACCACAACAAAGAAAAGATAGGAACGGACCTAAGGCCTAGCTGGCCAAGTGCCACCAGGCATGTCTACCTAACTTTTGACTTCCCACTTAAATGATTCCTTCCAGGACAAAGATTCAATTAACATCCTTACCTCTTTTCTAGGCCTATAACAATGGACCATGGACATGCTGCCATTCCAGTGACTACAGGCTTAACCTATGGATTACACCCTCTTTATACCCCTGAAGTGACTATTCCACAGGTTTTTGCTATACAGAAAGGAAGTTGAGATCAGTCACCAAAGGCATTGCAGATGGAAATCCCCAGGTTCCAATTCTCCTGATCAAGCAGAGGAGGTCTTAGAAACTTTCAGTCTTCTGCAGCTACTGGCCATGAGAGAGAGACCCACTCTGTGTACAACATCTAAAGAGACAGCCAGAATACTATCTGTGTCTCTCTCATGATGCAGCCATATTTTCTCATGAGAGATTGCCCATCTCAGCCAGATTTGTTTATAGAGGTTTACATGGGGCTACCTTGTTTCTCAAGAGATCTAAGAGATCTGTTGCAGCCTTCATATTGGAGATCACAGACTTAATAGGTATGATTTCTAGTTTTGTTGTATCTACTACATCATTATTTAAAGGAATTCACACAGCATATCATGTAGATCAGTTATCCAAAAATGTGTCAATAGCTCTCATGATCCAGGACAATATTGACAGGGGACTTCAGAAAGCAATTCTATTTATGGGGAATCAAATTCAAAATATTAAGACCAGGCTTTCAGTGCAATACCATTCATTGTTCTGTTGGGTTTGGGTAATGTCCTTGGAATATAATACCTCTAAACAGGAGTGGTCTAACATTGAGTCTATGGGCTTTAGAATAATTCTAATTTGGTTTTGAATAATGATTCCCTACATTTTAAGAGCATGGATATTACTAACTCTAGAGTGGGAGCCACATCAGTTGTGAAAGTGTCTACCACTTTTGCCTGTGCTGTGTATGAATTCACTTCTTCATCATTCTGGATGACTTTGTTGATAAATCGTGGAATTGTAATTGGTTTATTATTACTAGTTTTGTTTCTCCTTCTAGTCTGTATCAAGCAAGTCCAGTGCTCAGAAACTGCAGTACACTCAACATTAACACTCTTAAAATCTTAAAGGGGGAGGTAGATGATGCTGGGTCTGACATGGCCTTGGTAGAGACAGAATGACATGGTTCCTGTCCCTGGGTCATGGCCAGCAGGGGTGGATGACTGCTCTGGGCATAATCTTGTTTGTAAAATAATGTATATGTATTTTTGTTCCTCCACGGAATATCCTCCATATTTATGTTAATGGCTCCATGATAATCAAAGACAGCGTGAGTCCAGGAGGTAAAGGTATGGCTGATGTCTCAGCAAAATGGTAAAGGATGGAACCTTAAGGACAACCCTTATGACTGTAGAAAACAACTCTAAAATCATGGGTTCAAAAATACAGAATTTCTCAGCCATGTAAAATGTAATGATGCAATATGAATTATGAGGGGCTTCATGAGTCTAAAGGTACAAAAGCAGCTGCACTGTGAACCAACTTGTCAGAAAGATACTAAGGAAAAGATAAAGACATTTAGGGAGTGGTAATCACAGAAGAACCCATCCAGGTACATTTTTTTGTTTATGCTTTCAAAGGCATACAGATTCCTGAGTTTAGTGTCAGTCTGAGACCAAGCAAGGTTAAGCCAAAGTGATAGAAAGTAGCTTCAGGACAAAGTATAATAGAAGTGGTAATTTCAGGACATGGTCACACCCAACTAGTTTATAGTCTATGGTGAACAGAAGCAGTCAGATCTCTGAACTATTTTGCAATATTAAAAGAAAATGTATGCTTGCTGTCTCCTAAGAATTAAGGGACTGGGGTCATGAGATGCTGACTTATAGGATAATCAAAAGGAAGCTTGAAGACTGAATTGATATATAAAATAGAAGACTGGGCTTATGATCTGCAAGAGATGAGCTATCCAGAGAATTTTTATACTAGCAAGGGAGAAGTACTTGAAGAATTGTTTCAAGCAGAAAATAGAGAGCTGTCTGGAGCTCTCCAGAGAAAGCAGATCAGAGAGAAAGAAAACAGAACAGAAAGAAAGCAGGCTGGAAAGCTGCCTCCAGTGGAACATAGGCTGACTGCTTGGACTCACCATTTGACTTTAAGTCATTTTATTTTTTTAGACTAGTCCAAGAAACATCTTTTCTCAGAACCTCTCTTCATGCCAAGGCTAGTTCTTAGCAGTCTGTATTTTGATCATTTGTTATTACTGTTACAAAGAGAACTTTTCTTTATGAGGGGTGAGGACTACACTTATCTGTGCATATAAAGTTCAGTATTTAAGATATAGTAGTTATGCTGGTTTAGAAAAGTGGCAGATGAGAATTCTCCTCCAAGTTTCATGTCTTCACTAGCCATGGATAATTTGCTAGGTTTACAATACTAGGTATTGTTAGATTTTACAGTACAGAGTAAAGAAACAAAAGTCATGAGGGGAACTATGTCTGACTTCAACATGTGAGTTTGTGTTTCTTAGCATATACACCAAAGGGCATGAATCTTTCTGTGTAATGGAGTCCCCTCTCCCCTCAGAGGGGCAGGTGGTAACATCTTGACAGAAGCATCTGACTGCTTCTGTTAAGCACAGACCATAAACTAGTTGGGTGTGACCATGTCCTGAAATTGCTCCCTGTTATAGGGGAAGGTGAGGGGCTTCAGGTGAGGGAATGAGGAAATGGGTGCTACAGCAGAGGATATATGCAGATTGTAACAATCCCTTCTTCCTGGAATTGTTTGCTCAAGCAAGACAGATTATTTTGGGAGATAGGCTGTCTCAGCAAACAGTCCTCTCTGGGTAACTGATAACAGTTGAACAATGTCATATCCAACTTTATAAACATTCTGCTTTTACAACTGGGTGACTTTATCAGGCATGACTTTCTTCCTTTTGAGCTGGCCTTAGTCCAATTAGAAAGCTGTTGATTATTACAATTTATGTGTACCATTAGGATAATCTTGAAACATTGGTTCTTGACTGGATGACGTAGGTGATTGCTTCTCTCCTTGGGAAACTTTCATGGTAACTTCTGGTATCATGAAAACTAGTCCTTAGGGAGGAGAGATTCAGTTTAGTTCCCATTAATGTACTGTTTCTGATGTGCATGGTGTTTTGGTTTTTTTTTTCTTAATAGTTGGGACTTACTTTCTACCTCTAGGTAGCAATCAAGGGCAATAGCAATAGGTTGTATTTTTGGGAGTCAATGACAGCACTGACTAACACCTCAAAAGAGGGCTTTTCGTATATAGTATTGGAGTTCTTGCTAGGTGAGTTTTGGTTCTTGGAGAGAACATTGTCAGTCCAGGTGATTCTTATGTAATATGCCCCTATTCTTGATATAAGAATGATTCCATTTATATCTACATATAAGAGAAAAAATCCTTTAAGAATGGAAGAACAGTAATATATAATACCTAGATATTGGAATAGAATCAATTATTGAAATCTCAGATTTGTTTTCTCCCACTATTTCAAGGGCACAACATTATTCACCACGAGACCAAATCACTGAGTTACCCACACAACCTCTTTAAAAATAGTTTAAAATTCTGAGATCATGTAGCTTACTATATTTCCCCAGATTCCCTCATCTTTCTAATAGAAGCAATTTTTTTCATTTCATTCCTATTAAAGTTCCATTTACAGTTATTAATGATTTCTGTATGGTTTTCATCCACAACCTATATACTGAATTCCCACCTTGACCTCCACATACATTCATGCCTAAGCAATAGATACCCCTATGGTTATCTCTAGATGCTCAGCAAGCTTGACGTGCCCTCGAACAATTCTAAATCTGGTTCTTTATACTGATTTCCTTCTATAAGTCATTGGTCACAAATCAAGAGAAGTTTGGCCAGTCCCAATTGCCACCAAGATACACAAGTCAAATCAGTGTTAAGCACTAGTATGAAGTAAACAGTACAGAAGTCAAAGAGTGCTCTCACCAGATTTAGAGTAGAGGTAACATAAAGCCAGGAAGAAACAGTGAGGTTCCAATCCACTATGCAAACTGTTTGTGAATTCCAGTTTCCTTCCCACTACACTGGGCACTATAAATCACTAAATCACAGACATTTTTAGTCTGGAGCATTCTCTCTAGGGATTTCCTATGAAGAATTATAATCTGGCTGCTGATAATAATCAGGTTAAATGGTTAGGTCAAACATTTAGACACCAAACAAGAATTGTGGTCCATCATGAGACATAAAATGCACAAAAGAAATACAGAAACACCCCCTCGGCCCCAGAAAATAACCTTAAAGCATTGTACTTAAAAAAAAGAATATATGAATAAGAAATTCACATTGTTAATTAAAACTGTACATGCCTATAATCATAGCACTGGAAAAACAGAAACTAAAAGTATCCCACGTTGGAGGCTAACCTGGACTATATGGTGGCACATTGCCTCAAAAACAAACAAAACAATGACAACAGAAAGTAAGAGAAATAAGAATTGAGGTCTAAGTTACTTGCAAAGAACTGTAGCAAGAGAATGATTAGGAAAAGAAGACTATGGAAGAAAAAAGAATATGAAAATGAACTAATAAGAGCATAACCTTGGGCTGGAGAGATGGTTCAGTGGTTAAGAGAACTGACTGCTCTTCCAGAGGTCCTGAGTTCAATTCTCAGTAACCACATAGAGGTTCACAACCATCTGTAATGAAATCCAATGTCCTCTTCTGGTGTGTCTAAAGATAGCTACAGTATACTCATATACATAAAATAAATAAATAAATCTTTAAAAATAAAGTAAAAAGAAAATAACCTCAAGTTCCTAAAGTTCTAACATATTGCTATAGAAAAAAAAATAAGAGTTAGGTTGATGGCATAATTAAGATTCTTTGAAAAAATGTAATTTTCAGGGCTGAAGCTTTTGTGAAGAAAACAAAAGATAAACATTAAAAAAGAAAAGAGCACATCAGGATGCTGCTTTTTAAATATTAGCATCTATCTGAGATCTCTGTGTGCATATGCATAAATGTGTACAAAGGACAGAATTATCAGATGCTATTTTATAAAAGACACTTGTGGTGGAGAAGTAGCCTTCCATTTAGATTGAAAGGCACAGCAGTGTGAAGAGCTCAGAACAAGTAAGCCTATCACTGCATCTGTGCAGTGGAAATTAGAATTACAAAAGCAACAGTGTGACAAAATGTTTCTAAGTAATTTGAGGCCTAATGTAAAAATAATTATCATTTGAAGCTAAAATTCCATTTTATTTTAAGAAGCACAGGTGGCAGTAAAGTTGGAAGGAAAGCTAACAGCACGGCAAAAATAGTATCCTCAAACATGCAGCAGAATAGACACAGGCAGAGGGATACATAAATAAATATGTAAAAATCTTTTGAAAATAAAGAGCAAATGAAAGAAATCACTCAACAGAACAAACATGACAATGATATGAGCTCACTTCATAGAGTCGAGAGCTAGTAAACCAGTAAAGAAGTATTCATCAAAGACACAGACTACTTTTAATAAATGATAAATGATATTTTTAGTCACAAATTGTTAAAAATTGAAAATAATATATAACATCATGTTTTACTGTGTATATGAATTCAAAATGAAGATTTTGAAGATACTTTTATCTCAGGTAGCACAGAAAGCTTGAAGAGAATGTGTTAACACATGGCTCATCTAGCAAAAACACTAAGAATCAGATTTCTGGAATATTCTCTAATCTGCTAGACATCTCCTAAGACTTTCCCTTCACAGAAAACTCAGGTTGTCTGGTCAGGCCTGACATATTGAACAGAAAAATCCCTTTATCTACCACCATAGTCTTAATTTTTTAAAGTCTTAATGCTTGATCTCCATAGTGGCTACATTATTAATAATTTACCTTCCCATCAACAATATACAGCATTTACCTTTTCTTCTGCATCCATCAGAACTTTTAGTAATTGTAACTGTTCTTGATGGGCTGAAATAGAATTTTAGAATAGTTTTGATTTGTATTTCCCTGATGGCTAGAGTTGTTTTTTCCATGTACTTATAGGGCATTTTCTCTGACTCATTTGAAATATCTTATATTGATGACTTTTAGTGGTTACTTTTATCTATGTTGTAAATTCTTAAGGAGTTTTTTTTTTAACTTTTATTTTGTAAATATCTGCATTTTGTCTCTTTGTGTGTAAATGTCCTGCATGTGTCTTTGATGCCCACCAGGGCTAAAAGAGTACTCTGAATCCCCAGGAACCAGAGTTATAGAAAGTTGTAAGCCATTATGTCAGTGTTCGTTCCTGAATCTGTGTCCTCTAGAAAAGCAACAATTGCTCTTAGCCACAGAGCTAACTCTCCAACACCAATTCTGTGAATTCTTTATATAGACTGGCTATTAATAATAATCCCATCATTGTGAGCCTTGTTTCATAATTGATGTTTCAGATATATATGAATTCTTTACTACTAGAACTTTGCTGATAAAATCATTTTCTAATTTGTATATTATTTACATATAATTTATATATTAGATAAACTTATAATTTCATGTCACAATACTTGATGACTGTTAGTGTTTCTTCTAGGCCCCACCCAACACTTACCTTGCAATAGCCAGATACTACTCTCTCTCTGTCTCTCCCTCCCCCCCCCCCCCCCCCCCCCCCCCCCCCCTCCCCCCCTCGCTCTCTCTCTCTCTCTCTCTCTCTCTCTCCCCTTCTTTGTCCTCTCTCTTATTCTTTCTCTACTCCCTTTGCATCTCCCTTCCTATGTCCCAGATAAGCTTCATTTTATACTAGACCCCTGTTGTATGGCTGGTACAGAACGATATGCTTTAGCATGAGGCTGCTAGGTCATCCCCTCCTGCTGCATCATGCTGCCACATTACAGAACATATCAATGATAATTTCACAGCCTTTTATATACTTTGTGAAAGACATAGATCTGTAGAATAACTAACAAAGTTAATGATACACACTTTTTTAAAAAAATCTGCTTTCAAAGTAATGAAAATGAGAGTATGACTACTCCTGGGTATGGTTGAGAAGAGTTTTTTTTATTATAGATATGAGAGAGAGTTCAGCCAGAGGCATCTAAAAGGGTCCAGACTAAGAGCAGAAAGAGGAAGTGAGAAAGAAGGGGTGAGAGGTTGAGTGACTCAAGAGAGAATTCAGGGACCAAGAGAAGAAAAGAGCAGAGTACATGGTCTAAGTGGAAGATTTATATAGGCAAGAGAAACCGAGAGAAGGGTAGAGAAGGTTGGCCACTGGGTTGGAGAATGTTAGGGTTAGGGTGAGAAGTGCTTATGAGCCAAGGATACTGAGTGAGCCTTGTTCCAGGTTCCTTTGGGACCTGAGAGGAAGTTTATTATTTTGTAGAAAACTAGTCACAGGAATTATATAAGGAAGACTCTATGTTTAAATTTGCTAATTAGTTCTACAAGAGTGACTCACCATTAGCAGCAAAGAGATCCAGGAAAATACTCAGAGCACAGTGACTCTGCAACTAAGATTACTTTGATTATGAGGACTTTGACATATTCCTTGGTAGATTAATGGAGATTTTAACTTTGGTCTTTGACTTCTCATGAAGATTTTCTATTCTTGGTTTTGGTTTGTTGTTAACAGAAACTCTGACAATAGCAACACTTTTATTTGTGAAACTTTGATTGAATTTTTATTAGCATATATGATTAATTATAAATTATAATAGATTTATTATGACATCTCATATCTAGAGAGATATATTATATATAAATATGAGAATATCATTATATGCTCATATATTTACATATTATAAAACATAAAATTATACCCTGTTACCTTTGATTTTCTTCTGGATTAAACATGCGGTTTGTTTTCATAAGACATAGAATTATCAAATTATATCTATTGTTCAAAAAGATCGAAGAGTGAAATTCCGCAGAGATATGTTTGATATAGCTGATGAGTGGAATTCTATAGAAACATTTAACTAAGTTATATATATAAGATATAGCTGCTGGAAATGTAGTTAACAGTCATAAAAACTAATGATTCTTTAGTTCTCCTTTGGTATTTGTCATGTTGTATACTATGAGAAAAACACTATTTAAAATACTAACAAAAACAGAAACGTAGAGGGTTTATCATCACATGATTATGATTCTAGAGAAGCAAGGTGAATGAGGAGTAACTAAATTAGAAAATTAATTAATTTAAAGATAATCTAGATGGCATAAAGAAGTAGAGATGAAACATAATTGTTAAATTTTGGCACATAGCTTAGACAGATAACACCAGACCAAACGGGGGGGGGGAGTTATTCAGGGCGAAGGGAAGAGAGTGAGAGGAGAGAGAGCAGAGGGGTAGAGGAGTAGAGGCCGACCATGACCACGTGGAGAGAGGGGGAAGGGAATGGGGGAGGGGCAGAGGAGAACCTGCAGGTGCAGGATCCAGGGAGCAAGAGAGAGAGGAGGCGGCAGGCAGCCCCTTTTATAGTGGGCAGTCCTACCTGGCTGTTGCCAGGTAACAGTGGGGAGGAGCATACCTGGCTGATGCCTGGTAACAGTAGAGGTGGAGTTTAGACAGAATACTAACAATAATAACAAAGGATTAGGATTTATTCCATTCTAGATAGTATCTCACTGAAGCTACAGAGGAAGAGTTAATGGTATATTCAGTGTTACATCATCTTTCATGCACGTAATAACATTCACTGCCAAATTTGGCTGCTGGTTTTCTGTGTTGCTGGCCCCCTTTTTTCACATTTGAAAATCTTTCTGGTTGCAATTCCTAAAGTCAGGAAACACCCTATACTTTTCTTTCACAGATTGTAAGCTTAACTGGGTGGGGTTTTGTCCTAAGGAAACTCCTGCCTTCATTCCAAAGCAGATCAAGCTTCTTCTTAATTTCCGTAACAATAGCAGCCTTTGTAGCCCAGTTCCAGGTTGTAACTTCAAGCTTGCTGCTGATTTTTGTTGTTGTTGTTGTTATTTGTATATTAGTTTGTATATTAGTATATTTGTTTTTGCTTCCACCCCCTCCCACACACCAAGCTACCTGCAAGCTTGCTCATGGCATTTTGTTTGTGGTGTTATTTCTTTATTTGTTTTTTGCTTGTTTTGTCTTGTTTTCCTTTGTTTCCCCGCCCCTCTGTCTAAACTGTATGCTCCATATTTCTTTAGTTACCATGATCTTTTTTTTCTTGTACAACTGCAGAATAGTGATTACTATTAACCATGTAACTGAGTCAAAATTAGGTTGTCTTGAAATCTCTTCTGGTTATGAAATTAGTTCATTATTTTAAAATTTATCCTCAGGCAAGATTTTAGTACATGGACATAAAGCAGACATACGTTTTCAAAAATATTACACAAGCACCATCTAGTCCTATTGCCAATAATGTTCTCATTAACCCTTTTGATCTGGGTGGACTGTCATATTTTACAGAGTTCTTAGCACTACTGTCTTCCAAGCTCTTGCTAGAATGGCCCATTAAGCTGTGCCTAAAATTTTCAACCGATTTTCTATTCCAAAAACATTTAAACAAACAACAAAACAACCAAACAAACAAATCAGAAAACAAAAAAGTCAGGTTCTTCACAGCAACAACCTCCCCTCTAATACTAAATAGCACATTTATTACTTTTCTGTTGCTGTCATAAAACACCACCAGCACCACCACCACTACCACAACCTCCAATGTTAGCATTCCTTTTAGGCTCCACCCAACAGGTATCCAGCAACATCCAGGTAGGCCTGGCTTGCTATAAAAGGGTTTATTTGGCCTCTCCTCCCTCTCTGCCTGATTTTCTCTCTCTGAACCCTTTTTCCCTCTCTCCCCTCCCCTTTCCCTCCCCTCTCCATAAGTTCCTGGCCACCAATATCTCTCTCTCTCTCTCTCTCTCTCTCTCTCTCTCTCTCTCTCTCTCTCCTTTTTTTCTTTGTCTCTAATCCCTTCTCATCTCCCTTCCCACACCCCCAAGTAAACTCTATTCCATACTACACCCATCCTATGGCTGGTGTTTGGAAGGAGGAAGGGATGCTTCAGCATGGGCCCACTGATACAACCCCTCCCACTGCATCATACCTTCTACTACAAAATATATCCTTGGCTTTATAAAACACAACAACCACTGCAAGTTAAAGAAGAAAAGATTTATTTTGGCACAGTTTTAAGAGGTATAGGAAAGAGTCTATCAGTGGGAAAGTATTGCATCGAGTAGCAAGCATGACAGATGGAGTAGCAAACTGAGAGACTACATCTTGATTGTCAAGCAAGTGGCTGTGAAAGCAAAACTGCAAGTAGGATGAGGCTTTAATCTCTAAAAGCTCACCTCTAGTGGGAGCACACAAGGCCATGGGAGCACACAAGGCCACACCTCCTAAACCTGCCAAAGAGCTCCAGAAACTGAGATACAAATTTTAAAACACATGATATCATTGCAGACATCCTCATTCAAGCCACCACAGTTACCGTATATGTAACTCGTCTTGTTGCTGTGACACGATGCCTTAGAAGAAGTAAATTTAAGAGAGACAGGGCTTATTTTTTCTCATTGTTTTCAATGTTTAGTCTATCATATTGGGGAGTCATATTATTAGCATGCACCCACAGTCAATAAGCAGAAAGCGATGAGTGGTATGGTGTCTTGAAATTTCTTTTCATCACAGTATAGTTATCTGGTAAAGGGACTCTATGCAGAAAGATACAAGAGATATTCATAGAATCAATTTTTAATAATGTATCAGATTCTTTTTCAAGGAGACTTGGCTTCCCTTTCATTGAAGAAGTTATTAGATGTTAAAATTCCTCAAGCCTAGAAATTATTAAAAGACCTACAATTGTCTGTATCTATAAGTCATGGCTGGTTTTGTTAGAGTAACTTATGACAGCAGCAGGAAAGAAAATTGGGACAAGATGTGGAAAGCTAATCTGGGTTGTCAATTTGACACACATGGGAAGAGAGAACCTTATTTGAAGAATTGACTCCACCAGACTACACCTTAAATATGTATATGAGGCATTTTTTTCCAATTGCCAATTGGTGTAGACAGGTCCAGTCCACTGTGGGTAGTGCTATCCTTGGGCAAGTTGGCCTGGGTCAAATAAGATATATTAGCTGAGCAAGCAGGAATTCAAGCCGTTAAAATTATTATTACTATTATTATTAATTTGCCAGAAAAAAATGTGAAGCCAAAAGACAGTGTATCAATATCTTCAATAGTTTGTAGGAAAACAGTCAAAATTGTAGATTGGAATTCTATACATTAAACAAATATCGTGCAAAGCAAATTCAACATAGAATTTTCTATGGAAAATTTTTTCAAAATTCTGGAAAGTAGTATAGTACTTAAGAAATGCTGAGAAAAGTCAAGATTAAGAAAGACACTGGATCTGCAGTATATTCAAAAGGTAGTTGGTGATTTAAACTTCCAATATTGGATAAAACATGTAAAAAAAAAAAAACCTCATTAGACAGTATAGGAAATTCAGTAACTAACAAATTTACTTGAGGGGTCAATTCATTGTAGACCAATTCCATTCTAGAGCAGTTGAAAACATTCTTTGCAAGTATATATTTAACCTGTATTTTGGTTCATGAAACAAATCCATGTATGTTTAAATGATCCAAGTCATACAAAAAATGTTCTATGGTTTTAATGAAATTAAAGTAGTAATAAAGAAAATGAAGATGAGTGTAATTAATATCCCTAGTATTTTAGGTAGTAGAAAACATAGTAAAAAATGACCATCTTGCTGAATGCAATCTATAGATCCAATGCAATCCTCATCAAAATTTCTAATCAATTCTGCATCGAGTTAGAAAGAGCTATTCTGAAATACATTTGGAATATCAAAAAGCCCAGGATAGGAAAAACTATTCTCAACAATAAAAAAACTTCTACCAGATCACCAGCCCTGACCTCAAGCTGTACTACAGAGCAATAGTGATTAAAAACTGCATAGTATTGGTACAGTGACAGGCAGGTAGATCAATGGAATAGAATTAAAGACCCAGAAATGAACTCACATACCTATGGTCACTTGGTCTTTGACAAAGAAACTAAAACCATCCGTGAAACAAAGACAACATTTCATGGTGAAAGTCAATCCTTTCAGCAGAATCCTCACCCACATCCTTTCTTTACCACATTTGAGCATGAGTTTCCAAAGAAAGTGATTAATAAAATTTAAGTCTGACTTCTAAGAGAAGTGATAGATGGAGTACTTGCCCTGAAAATGAATGTGCTTTAATGACTAATTCTTGTTTCTGGGGGGCACAGATGACGGCCAAAAGTTCTGAAGCTTATAAAAACCACTTGCCACACCAATGAACAGATCTACTCAAGAACAAATACCTAATGTTCTAAAGACTTACCCAAACAAACACAGGCCATCTTCTTCACAGTGAAGGTCTTTGTACCTATTCTGCTCCAAAGCCCAGTGGTAGCAGGACACAATAGAAACTAAGGCTCTTAGTGAGCACTGAAATCAGGGTAGGCTGCTCCATTTTCACTTTAATAAAGAATTCAGGGTTTCAAATGCCTTGTTTATGCAAAGTGCAAACAAAATACACTTGAACATACACTTGGAAATGTTACTTTGAACACATTTGTCATTCATGTTCCCCATGTCATTGATTATGAGAGACTATGAAAAGAGCCAATTCTTATTTCTTCCTCATGATCAATGTCTTTCAGAAGTGGTTGCAAGAGCTAAAAGTGCTATATCTAATTGAAACTCACATGAGTAAAAACAAATCAAAACACAGACTTTGAAATTTTCACAAGAATTAATCCAATGTAAATTATAAACACTAATGCAAAGCACAAGCCAATGAAATTTCTGGTAGAAACATGATTGGCAATGACTACTTTACATCTACCAAAAGCAGGAGTTATGAAAGAATAATTTTTATTTTGTACTTTATCAAAATTAAAGACCTCTGTAAAAGATAGAATAAAAAGTACACAGACAAAGAAAACTCACAACAAAACTTACTACCAAAACACTTATTCTAACACATGCAAAGAGATTTCAAATTTTGACAGAATGAAAGAAAACAACTCTGTTAAAAGTAGGTATTGATTTGGCATGCTGGAATATCAGGAAAAGGACCTGTTGCTAAGCCTGATGAATTAGGTGGATCCCTGAGACCCTTACAAAGTTCTCTTCTGAACTCCCCATTTTTACAATTGCATAAATCCATGACTGAGCACGCATGCGCACGTGTGCGTGCGCACAGACACACACACACACAAACACAAAAGAAAGAAGTAAAAATGTAATAAGTATTGTTTAAAATTGGTATATTTAAAAATACTAAAGAAAGTATAGAGAAGAAAAAATCATATAAAATATATTGGTAGCCATCACTAATTGCAAATTTAAACAAAGTTATACTATAACACACCCATTAGAAAAGCTAAAATTCAAAACACTAACATCATCAGACAAGAGAAGACATGAACCAGCAAGGACAATGTTCTAATATTTGGATATTTGAAAGATGTCTGCCAGTTTCTTATAAAACTAAACACACTCATATCATATAATTATGCTATCATAACCTTGATTTTCCAAATGAGTTGAAATCATGTGTTTATCAATTCCTATGTATGGCTGTTTTTAGTATCTTTATTTGTAACTGTCCAACCTGAGAAACAGCAAGGACACCATCAGTATGTGAGTAAATAAACTAAGTTGTACATTTAGTGTGGAATACAGAATAGAATGGAAAACCTAAATGCCTGCTAATTGAAAAGTAATATATTTTTTATCTTCAGAATATCAATTTCTGTAAAAAGCAAACTAGATACACAAAAGAAGATTGGTGATTGTCAGGGGTACGTGTTCTTCATGATATTGTCATGGTGGATACATAACATTGAACATCTGTGAATACTTACAGATTATACTGCATAGGACATATTGTGAATTGTCACCAACAAGTAACGATACACAAATATCACATCATCAGGTCTAACAATACATCATACTACTGAAAGTTGTTGGCAATAAGGGAAATACAGGTGGCAATCCCATAGGTACTCTGCATTTTGTTTTTAAGTAGGTCCTTACCTGCCAACTAAAAAGGGAAGTAGATGGGCAAAGAAGAACCCTCTTGTGCATGAATCTTGCCTTTGCCACTGAATTTATGATTAAAACTTCCTAATGTCACTTTTACTTGGAAACACTGACACTTTTGCTAACAGAAATTTATTTTTGCAGATTTTTTTTATGTGGTTCTGCTGGTAAGGCAGTAAGAGCAATGAAGACTCTGGATGGATGATGCTGTGATACTGCAGTGGAAATTTTGTCATTACTTTGTTTTATTTTTAGAAAATATCACTGAAACCCGTAACTAAGACAGCTTTCTTTCTGGATATGAAGCAACGTTCTGCCAAGCAAAATCACAGAATCTATAAATAAGCTCTTCTCTTTTTATTTTTCTACACATACACAACAAAAACTATGTCACTGGGCCAAAATGAGATTTTTGACATACATGGATAGAATGCAATGACAAGAATTTGAAGTTTATTAAAAAGTTCTTTGTCCTAACAATGACTGAAAATTCCTAATAGCGTTTTTGTCTGCATAACTGTATCTGGAATTACTGTCAGTCTCAAGATGTGTAAGGATGCTTCCTGGAAGAGCTTAGCTAGATATGAAAAATAAGAGAGAGAAACATAGATGTCTGATTAAACGTATCTTTTTTAAAAGAGCAAAATTGAAAGGAAAGAAATGATTACAGAAACTTTCAGTCAGGCTTACTGAGACAATCATTGATTTCTGGTCTTATGCTCAGGGTGTCCCTGTGGTGACCAGGACATTGTTCCACACTATAGACTCTGCAGCCAGAGGTATTTATATTTAGGGACTTTGACTAGGCAAACTCAGGATTTGTAACTTCAATATAGACAGGAATCTCAGGGTTACCCAGAGAGAAGCAGAATTGGAGTTCTATTAAACATATAGAGAAGGTGTTCAGAAAAATGATAAAAGCATACCTAAAGTATAGTGGAGACTTCCTGAAGATGAGTGACATTATTAATATATATATATGTCTCTCTGTGTGTGTGTGTGTGTGTGTGTGTGTGTGTATGTATGTGTATATATAAACCTAGGTTTTAAACATAAAGCTTAAGAGAAAGAATCTCATCTAGTGTATGTATGGTCTATGGAGAAAGTAGCAATCAGTTGTCTTATTAGTGATAATCACCATATTGATGGTTTTCAAGTTACATCTCATTTTCTGAGAAAGCTATTATTTTTATTCCTTTTGCTTTTTAGTAACAGAGATTTCAAAATGGCTTTCAACGAGATTCCAATCTGATAAGGTAAACCCGGGAGCTTCTATGGATACTCAAGGGGTTTAGTCCATGTTATTTTCTGTAAATGGGATTTTTAGTGAGATGCTTAGGAAAATACAAGTTTTCACCTATTAAGGGAGAAAGCCCTTAAATAAATGTTACTGGGCTGGATTCTGGATTCTCACCTGACAAGAAGCTTCAAGTAGAATTGAGTAAGCGCCTCATTTTCTTTTCCATGTCTCTAGAGTCTTCCACATCTTGTGTCCTGCCTCAAGGTTAGGAGAACATGAGTGTGGTGATAGAGCTTAAGGAACACAGGGTAGCCCATGATTTAGTGGTTTGGGGTTTTTGTTAATTTCGTTGTTTGCTGTTTTGTTCTGTTTTTCTTTTTTAATTTCCTCATTTCCAAATGAATTACCAAATGGGTTGAGCATGTTCTAGATATTTAAGATGTTCTAAGAGAGTGCTCCATGATGCCAAAATCTCCTTCCAGTCAAGGATGCACAATCTGATTATGAGGATTAACTGTTTTCAGAAAGCTGGGAGACTCCATGCAGTAGATTCTTACTCTATCCCTGATGATAAAAACTCATATTCTTACAAATACTTGAAAGTCTGTTGTTTGTTCTCTTAGTTCACATGTCATGTAAAGAATTCCTGAAAACCAGACCCCAAATCCAAAGGTTGGTTAATAAAGGACCGGCTTCTACCAGTAGACATACAATCGGCTAGCAACAGTGGCCGTATAGAACTGATTCTCCTCTCCCAAATCTGTATCTCTTTTCTTTGAACTTCTGTCTTCTTTAGTGTCCCTTTTACTTTTAGCTAAGTTCTGTCTCTTATCATTTAGAAGACTAAAGTGAGAGGCCTTTCTTTTTATCTTTGGCAACTCAGCAACCAGATGTACTATAGTTGTGAACAGGCATAAAATCTTTTGTTTCAATGGCAAAGGGGGATACAAATAAAGCCTCCTTTCTATGTTATGCAAAAGAATAGAAGAATCACGCTGCTGACTTGCAGGACTAGGATGTGGTAATTGAAGAACTGACAAAGTAGATTGAAATATATTTCGACTGTTCTGCAGTATGCTGCGAGTTCTTTATTTAGCTTTCTTATTTCTATCTATTTTTTTCTTCTCATGGCAGGAAAGAATGTAGGAAAAGGAAACCAGGGTCAGGGGTAGCACTAGGCAGCTACTTGAACAATCTCAGAACTAGAATTTGTTACTGGGCAGTTATCAGACATTTCTGTTTAATTTTGCGTTTGCTGGTATTTTTGTTTTCTTCACGTTGAGTCTTTCAAAGATGCTTAATTCAGTTTTGCAGGAAGAAGCTTGTGTTGCTGTATCTCATTTTTCAGGTGGAGAGCAATCAGACTCAATCTTGCAAACTGAAGTTTTGTGAAACCATTTTGTGTGTAATAACATTTGGTTGTTTTAGCCATGGAGTTTTGATCTTAAAATGCTGTCTTTTGTGTTTTCTTCTGTGAGAAATTTCATTAAAAGCAAAGGTAGGATGACCGAAAGCAAACACAGACACTAATATCTCTCCTGCTGAATCACAAAAGATGGAGTGATGTTGAAAACCTTCCTACATGAAATCTTCCCTACCTAGTCTCTCCTCAATTCTTTAGCTGGCTCTAAAAACACACTCCAAGAAAGGAAAATCCACACTGCCATTGATATTGATAGGCTTTTATAGAAAACTCAGCCTCAGTTTTCCCAACAGGTAGTAACACTGTTTTCTTGAAAGTAAAAGAAAATTTGACAACACTCTCATTATATCTAGCCATTTTCAAAGTCAGGTTAAACTGCTCCCTAGTTTGAGAAGGTTAGGGTCAGAAGACAGCAAAGGATCCTTTTGAGCCGATTTCTGTAGATGCATTGCTGTGATGTGACTCCAGCAGAGACGGGCTATTACAGACATCTTTCATGATACAAGTACAAAATGTCAGTACTTCTTTACCAGGGGTAACTGATGTTGGAAGCTATATGGGAAAGAAAGGGCTGACCTAGAGCAAATAAAATGGTTTTTGCTCAGTTAGAGAGACTACAAATTAGACAATCAATGTTAAACTGTAGTGAAATCAGATCGCATACATAGTCATGAGCTCTAAAATTTAGCTTGGAGCAAAAAGGACCCCTCACTTTATACATACATATGTAGACAGGCCAGACAAGAAAATTATACTAGAAGGACACACAAAGTAGGGATGCAGAGAAAAGCTTTCACAAGCTTGTCAATAGAACCTAAATAGCAAAAAATGCATTGATTTTTTCTAAAATACCTGCCTTTGTGTCCTTCCCTCTCTATCCTGGGAATAAAAATAAAGTTTGAAAACTACTGAGTGCTTTTGCTTTAACTGCTTATACTGAGGATGAAGATACATTGAAGAGTATTTGTGAGTATTTGTGATGTGACTCTGCTGGAGTCACATCACAGCAATGTATCTACAGAAATCGGCTCAAAAGGATCCTTTGCTGTCTTCTGACCCTAACCTTCTCAAACTAGGGAGCAGTTTAACCTGACTTTGAAAATGGCTAGATATAATGAGAGCGTTGTCAAATTTTTTTTTACTTTCAAGAAAACAGTGTTACTACCTGTTGGGAAAACTGAGGCTAACATGATTAACATGATTAACATGACAAAGAGTTCTTAAATGGAGAAGGTGTAATACTATTTTGTATTTGATAATTCTCCTAAAATTTATTCTTCCATATGTTGAAGCTAGAATACATTCATTATTAGTGGTTTCTAGGAAGGATGTTAGGAATAGGGTGGCATGAAAGTTTGTTTGGTTGTAACCAAAGTGTGCTGCATGCCTATATGGAAATATTATACTAAACTCAATATTAATTACAGTCAATGTATGCTAATAAAAAAATCTAGTGTCATGATATTGCTGAGAGTGAACTGGATACTGGCTAATCTGATAACAATGACATATGGCATGATACAACATGCTTAATTTATTAGGGATCTAGTCAGACAATTAGTAGGCTAGGAAATAGGAGGTCCAGCCCTTCCTCAGCATCAGCTTTTAAGGCTCCATCTTCATTTCCTTTCAAACTCACCCATGAAGTGGAAACTTCAGGGTTCTTTGGAAAGTCAGTTGTGTTGGATGCTGTTTTGCTGGGGCAAACTCGTGAAGGAACATTTCGCTGAAGCAGACACAGGTGAAAGGATGTTCTGCTAAAGCAAGCACATAAAAGGACACATAATGAAGAATTCTTTGTAAATGACATGTGTGTATTAATCCATATTAAATTGTGCAGTTGAGCTCTATTTGTTGGGACTCCATAGAGAGAAACACACCAAAAACCTTCCTGTTGTTTGTTGTAGTTTTTTGTCACTTCTGCTGACTTGGGCTCATTGGCAGAGTTATGTCAGCTGAGACAGAATCACTGCTGAGGCAAGACACATGGTGAGTCAAGATTTATGGAGAACATGTGATGTTTGGAGGAAGTAAAAATAGGTCCAGTGGACTGTAGCATAGCTGGGCTAGGCTTGCTTATAGAGCTAGCTGTACAACGCTTGTTGGTCTGATGTCTTTACTCATCTTTGCTTAACTGAGAGAGACACAGCTGAGTACTCCTGGTGTTCCTGAAGGTACCTCTTGCTGACTTGTACCAAGATTGAGGCCTGGCTGTCTCTGCTAGGTAGGGCCACCACTGCTGTTTTGAGTTTGCTATCCTGAAATGGACAGTTGTTATATCTGTGAAGTGTTTGCAAGTGGATCTTTGCTGCTGATGATCTGTGAACTGAACTGCTGATTTCCAGACAACACAGATGGGAGTTGCACTAAAGATCTCTTTCTAAACAGGTTCACCTCTCCCATATCCTTTCTTTTCTACTACCTGTCATGGGTGGTGGGCTAAAAGGGAAGTTAAAGTGTATAAGATCCATAATTAAAAATAGATTTTGAAAAAAAATAAAAGGTAACACACTAACTTCAAGAAAGGGAAATATCAGAATTTGAAGGCAGAGAGCAAGGAGTGGGTGGGTGGGGACACACTCTCATAGAAGCAGGATGGGGGATTGGATAGGGGGTTCTGGGGGGATGGGGAAAGCAGATAATATCTGAAATGTAAATAAATAAAATATCCAATTAAAAAAAAGAAATGCTGAAAAAATCAAGCTTTTAATTTGTATACTGATAGCCAATATATAGCTCATGGTTTACAATTACTTGAAATTGTTCCTTTTTTTAGATACTGCTAATTCTCAAATTGTGCAATTACTTATGCAAATACAACTTAATACTGTTCCTTAACTCTATAGGACATTGAAGAGCTCATACTGGATTGCTTGGATCCCTTAGGGCAATGCCACAACAGATTTATATACCAGACAGATAGTTCGCTAAACAATCTCATTCTTTACATCATCAAAATAGTAATAGCTTGAGACAACAATTTTGTATTTCTAGACAATGTGCATGTCAAACTGTAAAGACTTGTCCTGAATATCCTCAGTTTCTACCTGTACCACATAATGGTGTTAATCCTCGAGGACTCATACCTAATCAATTACAGCAAATGGATGTTACTCATATTTCTGATTTTGGACAATTAAAATATATACATGTGACTATTGACACCCTCTTAGGCTTTTTAGTTGAAACTGCTTTAACAAGAGAAGCAACTAAAAATGTAATTAGTTATTGCCTACATTGTTTATCTATGCTGGCTGTTCCAAATCAGATTAAAACAGATAATGGAACTGGCTATTGCAGTCGAGCATTTGAAACTTTTTGACGACAATTTAATATTATCCATATTACTGGGATTCAGTATAATCTTCAAGGACAAGGTATTGTGGAACAGGCTCATGGACAGTCTTTAAAATAATACCTTTATAAAATAAAAAGGGATAGGTATATCCCTGTACACCACAAATTTATTTAAATCATGCTTCTTTTATTTTAAATTTTTAAAAAAATTGGATGCCAAGGAACTTTTTGCTTAATGTCTATGGCACCCTACAACTAGGCATTCTTATACCTAGAAAGGAAGGATATGGCATAATCCCAATCAAGTATTTAATATGGGGAAGAGGGCATGTATGTGTTTTTTTTCTGCAGGACACTGAAGGAGTATATCAGAGTGATTGGTGAGACACATTGATGCTGGGACAAAGAATGATACTGATCTGTGAGCTTGCTGAGTGCCCTAACAATGGTGACTGGGAAGCTGTATTGGACATATGTTCCTGTCCTATCATTGTTGGCCTATATTCCAAATGGAACAAGCTGCCTTGCCTCAAATTTTTAGATCTAGTGGGACAGAGAATCAAAATGAAATGTTATGATGACACTTATATTTTTCTTAAATGTGACCAGTTATTTGAACTCAGTCATGGACTGGTCTAGAAATCAATCCAATATTGGAAATAACAGTCTTCATTTGGAAGGCTGGTTCTGGACATTTTCAGAGACATATTTGGAAGTTAGCTGCAGTTCTCTAGGATGTTATGTTAGCAAGAGATAAAGTTGGGACAGAATCTGGATTTCAAACAAGTGTTAGTGCATGTGTTAAGGCTTTTTAAAATTACTTTTGTTTCTTCTACAGTATTTAAAGTAAGTTGTATTGATTGTACACTTTCTATTTGTGTTAGTGTGTTGAAACTTGGAATGTCTTTTATGGGGACCTATCATCCAGCTTTTGTTTTATTGTCCAGAGTATTACAAGATTATGGTATTCTGAAAAAAGTTTGCAAGTACCAGAAGTGAATCAGACTTTAAGCAGAAGAGGGTAATGGGCTTGATTATTGCTGGTATAACAGCTTTAACTACATTAATTGCTAGCACCACTGCTTTTGCAAATTCTGCAATTTGACACAAGAAGTTAAGACAGTTACTATTGTTTGTCATTTAACAAAAAAAAACCCAAAACAAAGAAACAAACAAACAAACAAAACCATTATTAATGTGTTGAGTGTACAAGAGAATTAATTTAGATAGGCATTTGGAATAATGGATTGATGTTTTTTATTCTGGTCAAATTATTTGGAAAGAAGTTCAGAGTTTAAGAGAAAGGAGCCATCTTGAGTGTCATGCCAAATACCAGTGAATTTGTGTTAGTTCTAAAATTTACAATGGAAGTCATTATAATTAGGAAAAAGTTTAAAGACACTTGCAGGGTATTTGGCATAATTCTAACACCCCTCTGAATGTTTTACCTTTGCATAGTGAAATTATGAATATAAAGAATGCTGCTCTGCTGAGCTTTGATGCAGCAGATACTGCTTGCTGATAAAATTATCCATGGCTTGAGGTCAGTGTTTCTATTTTGGTCAAGCTTCGAGAATAGCATATATAGCTTGATCATGCTAGTCCTTTTTGTCCTAAGAATACCTAATTCCTGCCCATCATGTTAAAGCTTGTCTTTAACAACATCAACATGTTGGCAGCCAAAGTACATGGCTTGAAACTGAAAATGGACCCCCATACAGAATTATTAATTTAACAGGATGGCAAGCCAAGGATGAGTAAGATTCTGCACAGAACCTTATCAACCTAACCTTACCCTACCAATGTTTGTGCATTGCTTTTGATAATGCTTATTCCATGATGGGTAAGGAAGGCATTCTTGACAGAATGACCTAAGAGAGGCTCAGTCTTGTTTATGAAATAAAAAAGGGGGAGATGTGGAGAGCTTTTGGGTCTACTTGGCAAAAATCTGTCATTGACCATGGACAAGGTAATGGGCTGCTTGGCAGGAATCTGACGTTGGCCAAGGACAAGGAAATGTGCTTCAGACAGGAAAGTGAAATTAGGCTAGAACAAAGAAGTAATTTCAGGCAGGAATCTAAATCTTAAGGTAGAACAAAGAAGTAGGCTTCAGGCATGAAAATGACTTTGGGCTAGGACAGGGAAGTAGGCTCAGATATTTTAGTCATCCTGATAAGCACTTAGAAGTAGTGATCATGAGAGTGATCACAGGACTTTGTTTATTCCCTTCCTTGTTGTTTGACCATTTGTGTTTATTCTCTTTCTTGTTCCTTGACTATTTGCATCTATTGTCTTGCTAGTTTTTCAACCTAGAACTGACCTTAATACTTGCATGTAATTAAAATGGTATAAAAGCAAAAAAAAATACAGAATATTGTAGAAACTTTGTTTTCAGAATTCTCTTAATAAATCTACCAATTACACACACACACACACACACACACACAAACACACACACATACACAACAAAACAAATAGAAAGGGTAATGCCACAATTGTTCTTCATTATTTGAAATAGAATAATAAAGAAAATATAGAGGAGGTGGAAGGGCTTTGGACAAGCTATTTCCTGATGAAACCTGGCTATTTTGCATATTTATTTACTTTTAATTTTCTTTAATTATTTCCAATATATTATCAATGCAAAAAAAAAGAGGAAAACACAGGTTTTATCTTCAAAAGAATAAAAGCTCATTCTAGAGCCACATTGAATGACCATAATCTAGGATCACATATTTAGGTTACTCAAAATTCCAGGTCCCAAGGTGAAAACAGTTTTATTATATTTCATAGTTTTATAGATCAAATGAAGTCATAAATAAAAGCAAATATAAAATATTTGGTGGGACAACAGACAGCAAGATAAGGGAAGCTTTGCTATAGGTCTAAGATGCTATCAGATGACAGTTTTAGCTTTTTAGTTGGTAGAAGTGTAGGCTGTAATTTAAGAATGAAAGCCATATTTGTTCCTGTTCTAGCTGCCAAATACTTGACACAAAGACCTATTAAGCTTATTAACAAACTTTAAGTATTATGACTGAGAAGATTTTCATCTATTTTAAACCTCTAAGCTATCTATTTCCCATCCACATGGTCCTTCTTATTCAATCTGAGTTTTGCCTTGGCTTGGTGTGTCCTGATGGGGAGTCCTGGGTAACCTGCTCATTATGACTCTTCCTGGACCCCGTGCCTCATGGCCTCTTCACATGGTTTTTCTACCTTCTTTCTTCATGACCTTTCTCTTACTTCTTTCTCTAAGACCCATGGCTGAGATTGGAAGTCCAGCTTTTCTATCTTCTTTGCCCAGGTATAGGTTGATCAGCTCTTTATTAACCAACCAGAAATAACTGGCTAGTATTCTTTACACAATATTGACAATGGAAACGTTTCAATAATCATGACAAGACTGTAACCAGATCTCTAGGCACAAAAAATCAGCAACTGAATATAAAGTGTACAAGACCCACCCCAACAAGAAGCCAGGTCATTTACCAAGTTAATATATTCCAATGTTTTTCACATATTAGTGACAGACTATTAGATCTGACATAGAGGTGGTGGGAATGAAAGGTTATTCTAAGGTCTCAAGCTAGCCCCAAATAAGGTTATTACCCTCTGGATCTGCAATATTCCAATCTTTCCATAGTCTTTCAATTCTAATCAGTCAATCAGTCTCTTCAGACATAGCTTCTTTTTAGTAGTTGGTGTTCACATTACTCTTACATAAATTTGATCAAATTAATATGATCTGACTTGTATTTCCAGTTTTTAGTGGTAGTTGAACATTCTGAATGGAGAGAAGGTAACACACATCTTAAAAAATTTTACATGTTTTAAAAATCTAGATGAAGTATATCTTTCCCTCTGTATTCACCACTACATGTACTTAGTAAACTAACTTACTTATATTTAAATGGTAAGAGATGGAAGGTTACTCAGGAAGAAGTTATATGATATTATTACATTTTTGTTAGTAAAACATCCAGGGTAATCTGACTATGGAATATTATAGATACTAATTTAACCAAGAAACATCAATATATAATGTAGAAAACACCCTGAATGTTGTTGTTATTTGGGAATGATGTATTTTGTATAATTTGGATAAGAAGAGTTAAATTTCATCATTGGGTATCTCTAGCTTGGGTGAATGGAGTTAAAGTTCAATTTAATAGAAATACTTTTAGTTTTATCCAAATTGTAATGAATAATGAGAAAATAACTTTTTAACAAAGGCAGTTAAACATTTGATTTTTAATTTTTTTCAAAACAAGTTTTGTTTTTGTAGTCCTGATTGTCCTTGAACTCATTTTGTAGACCTGGCTGGCTTTGAGCTCAGAGATTTACCCGGCTCTGCTTCCTGAGTACTGAGACTAAAGGTATATGCCATCACTGCTTGGTAAAATGTTTAAAATTATAAAGCTTGTGTATCAAGTGTATAGAATATGGCTGGTGGACTGTTAGGTGCCCAACAATTAGAATATCAATATGTGATTTGTCTTCTGAATATGCCTAGTTTACTCATACAAACATTTCTTATAATATCAGGCTAATATTTTATATTAGTCCTTTTATATTAATAAAAGCTAAACAGATACCTTACCCAGGCAGAGAACAGATGGCCAAACAGAAAATGTTGCTTCAGGGTTCCACTGTGAAATTTTCTCCGTTAGGGAGTCTTTGAAAGCCTTGATTCACATTTGTTGTAAATCCTGTAGCTGTGGCAGGCACTGTTGGAGGTCCAGGAAGTTCTTGAAAGCATCAGACAGAGGCTAGCAATGACAGACAGGTATGTGTGAGCTCAGCAATGGTACCAATTGTACAAGGGTAACTATAGCCAGAGTGTTTTGAGAGCAGGGTGGTATAATCCTAATGACCATTTTCAAAGGTCTAATTTTTTTCATGTCTAACTGCTTTATCACATTTTAAACAGTACAGTTTAATATAGTATCCAACTTGTATCCAGCCTCCTTGCAGTACACTGACTTCAAAATTTAATACAAAAGGTGAAAAGGGTACAGGGTGCAGAGAACTCTACAGATTCATTTGGTAAGAAAAGAAGGGACTTCCCTGTATTCTCTTTGCCATATCCAGGCCTCCCTCACAGTCACAGCACAGTTTTGTACAGGATGCTGCAGAAAACCGAATGAGGAAGCCACTACTGCTATTAGGAGTGCAGAATATGGGGGAGGGGAGAGCCCACAGAACACTGCTGTCCAAACACTGTTGCTGAACACAGCTTTGAGATGATAACACCGAAGGTCTGCATGGTGTAAAAATGGTCACCTCAGTTGTAAAAGGCTGTTCCATGGAGGCAGGCTTCCAAGAAGTGGTAGAGGCAGCAGAGAAGCTTTCTCCCTCCCTTCCTGAATCCAACAGCAATCGTTCCCAACAGGACTGTTTTGTTTTGTAAAGTAAAGAAAACAGTGACTTATCCCACTACTTCAATGTGTGAAGTGCTTGCTGCTTCCGATAGATATGTGTACAGAACAGCAAGAGTAATGGACAAAGCCACCACGGTTACAACTGGAAGAGGTTATTTCTTAAAATAAAAAGAACATCTAAGGACTGAGTCCTATATGCACTTTAGAGCATTTCTACAGCATGTGATTCTAAGAGTAAACCCACCCAATATGGCAAACAATCAAATTGTTTAAAATTTAACTTAGAAAGTCTGAGATCATTATTTTCAAAACATTGATTTGTACATTGTTACATACACAAATAACCAACTGACTATCCAAGCACAGGACAGGCACCTCTCTGGAGAGAAAAGTCTCTGACAGCAGGGGCAGGAGGGCTAGTGTCACATGCTACAATCTTCTTTCCAACTTCACAGGAAACCCAAGGAAAGAACAGAAACTGGTCAGTGAGGAGGACAAGTCAGGAGGAAAGAGTGCTGGTAGTAAGCTCACTGCTGAGCAAAGGTGAAGGATTCTGGCCAAGCATTTGTGGCCATCATCACATGTGCTTGGGTACTTTGCTTCTGAATTTTTCTTCCACTATGCTTTGTTTGTGCAAAACAGTCATCTGTGACATGAGACAAAAGAAAAAAAAATGCAAGCCAGGGACAAAAATGCATCAGTGACAAGTCAGAGACCACCAAGGGCTCTGGTTCTCTTAACTACTGAACACAAAGGAATATGTTTAAGAAAGAAAAGTGAATGCTTCCAAAGTCTTGCTACAAATGACTTATATTTAGAAACAACTGCAGATGAACGAAGTCTTCAACTTGTCTTTCATGAATGCCACAGAACAGGATCAGTGATTTAAATGCAAATGAACTAGTAAAAAGGCATGTCTATCTCACAATCACACTCAGGCTTACCTTCTGGTTAACATATTTATTGTAGTATTTCCTTTTTTAAAAGCCCAAAACAAAACAGAACAAAACAAAAACAAAAATGAAGAAAAATCCAAACCAAACCACCCCCCTCAAAAAAAAATATACACCAAAGGCAATGACCCCAGAAAAAAAATGAACAATTTGTTTTAGTTTACAGCACAGAGATCCTTCTCTTAATGGGAGTTGGGTTCTTGGTTTCAGCAATAAGTGAAGGAAAAAAGATCTTACCCTTTCGAAGTTCTGAAGGGAGGTGCGGGTGTTCATGTTAGTATGGTTGTATAGGATATGCTATCGCTGTAAAGCTTCAAGGTTGGAATGGTCTTCCAGTCACCATGGCATACATTCACTTGGTACTGGCCTTAATTTCAGATAGTGAGGAAGCTGTCCCAGGGCGCTGTTGCCACAGCTGTTGCCATCATTAGTCAACCCCAAGCAGCTGACTCAGTTGTCATGTCCAGTGTCCAACTAAGACACTTGCTCTGTCAGCTTTGAGTGCATCCCAGACATTACAGTTGAAATCATCCTACCCAGAGAAAAGGAGGTGGCCACTCTTGGAGAAGGAAACAGATAATGTCATGGGAGTAGGTCATGAGCTCCTGGTCTGTAAGGAGGTCAAACAGCCTGCATGTAGCATGATCTGAGCCAGTGGGGAAGGAATTGCCGTTGGGAAAGAAACATATGGCATTGATGTCAGATTCGTGTCTTGTAAAGGTCTGCCGGCACATCCCTTCTCGGACATCCGAGAGCTTGGCTGAAGCATCACAAGCACCAGAGACAAACAGTCTGGTGTCAGGGGCAAGAGACAGGTTCATGACATTTCCAGTGTGTCCAGTAAACGTTGTTGTCTGCTGGCTGGTCTCGATTTCCCACAGGACACATGTGGTGTCTTCAGAACTGGTAACTATCTGATTGTCATTCAGGAACTGGCAACAGAACAGATAACCTGTGTCCTGCCAGCTTTCGGCTCACACGCACATTCCTTCACGAGTTTTCAGATTGTAAATGGAGCAGATGTTATCCAGGCCACCATAGGCCACATAATTCCCAGAAGGAGCATACGCACAGGTCATGACCCAAGAGGAGTCCAAAGGGATGGCATGCACCTTGTTTGTCGTATAACGGTCCCAGATGATGAGTTTCCTATTCTGAGAGGCACTAACAAGGAGCCTTGAGTCTGTGCCCCAGCACATGGCATAAATCTTTGCCAGATGCCTTCTCAGTCTTCTCCTGGCTCGCATTTGGATTCTTCCCACTGGATCAATGTTGTTTGTGATCAGAGAAAGAGTCGCATCTGCACATGCTTTATGAGCTTCTCTAATTTGGTTCTTCAGTCCCTCCGCCACTTGCCGCAGCTGGTCAAGTTCACTCATCTTCCTGTTACAGTGCTTTCCACACTTCAGAATCCAAGATCTCGCTCTCGCCCAGTCTGGCACCCATGCCTCTGCCTGGTCGTCGTGTTTGTGGCCTGCATTCAAGAGCCAGCAAGGCTGGTCGGGTCAGACCACTGCTCCAGTCCCCGCTGCCCTCCTACTAGTGCCCATCACTACTGTTGCCGTCTACCCCTCAGATGCCTCCAGCCATCAGAATGGGGTCCCAAAGTTCTAATTTTTGTATTGTTTCATTTCACAGTAGTGTTGCACTATTGGTGTTCAAGACTTGGGGCTTGCAATTACATATTGGTGCTACTTTCTGGTTAGTTCATTAGCATACCAAGGCCTGTCTCTGCTCTATCAACTATCTGAGCTGTCTGGTGGCAAGTTCTTATCTTATAGACCTTACATTATTCTAAGTCACGAAAAATTTTTGTCAAATAACACAAAATGGTTTCAGTTATGCTCCTAACAATAATAATGGTTTTGGGTAGCAAATAATTAAAACTATATTTTCATTTACTATATCATTAAAAATAAAACTAATATTTCATCATGTAGAAATATATCAAATGAAATATTAAGTATAAAAAACAATTTTAATCTAATATTAAAGTATTTGAAGATATAAAATGTGAGAGAAATGTACAGTATCGTGTGCTATTTCTTTGTATATGAAGTTGAAGGTGAACAACATCTAGCATTTTCAAAGTCCATATAAATGTGTTTGTTGATGTAGTTGCATCAAATTAATGTGAGAAAGTTCAGTGTCTTGAATTTGATTACCTGGGAGTGAATTATAGCTCTGTTCATTTAGTCAAAATGGGGTTTTTCAAACAAAGTCTTTTTTCTTTTATTTAATGAAATAATATCTTTGGTTTTTTTTACCCTTTCAGAAAAAAAAACTCAACTATTTTTTCACTTATAATTACCATCTTTAAAATTCCTTTACAATACTGTTACTTATTTATGTAATAGACCTAATTTTATAAAGAGATTTAAATGTCTATCTACTAAAATTAGTTTCATGATCATTATCTAATTTGATGGGATTGTGGCAACAGGATTGTGGCAACTCTTCCCCTTCAGAATGTCTCACAAACTTTGTGGAAAAGATTGTAAATTCTTATTTTCCTCAGTTTGATAAAACTAGCTCTTGCATGTGTATTCTAAGTATTTCCTTATTCTGTTCTATGAATCAGGAGCAAAATTAGAGCCAGAACGAGATGAGAACTCAGATCCTAAATACTGTGGTGTCAGGTTCTCCTGTGACCTGCTGCTATGGGATATTTAACTATTCTCTTAGAGATCATTCTAATTTAGATTTACTAGTCAACAGTACTGGAAACATGCTTTTTGCATATCCCTGCTAAAACAACCAAAGACTTTTGTTACCTTATAAACAGAACAAAGAATATAAAAGACATTTTACACAATTCAGTGTACTGATTCTGATATGTCACCCAGAATGTGGTCTGAAAAACTCTCACTACAGTACCACTTCTCCCCCAGTATGCATAAACGATCATCTCCTTGGTAACCATTCCTCTTTTCTGGGCCTTGGACATCATGAAAACTCTCTCTCACTGAAAAAAAATATTGGATATCTATTTGAGTTTTGTAGCCTATATCCTGACAACCCAGTATTGGAATAAGCAGGGTTCAGGTAGACTATACTAAGAAGATTATTCTGGCCTATGAAAGATGGACAATAGAAGTGTCTGAAACTGTATAATCTGTGATCCAATTCATGTCTTGCATCCCTCCTCAATAAGCCATTTAAAAGGGCTATAAATTAATAGTAGAAAACAGAGAAAACAGATGTATTCAATGTAACAACATTAGGAAGAGGGAATCCTCAAGTCTGGCTTTAAGGTCCTGAAGTGAGGTCCAAAGATATGCATGTCTAAGCTTAGATGCATTGATTTTGATTTTCTAATATACTCTGACCTAATAAATCTCTAGACCAGAGTCCTGTTGCTTAATGATGCTTCATTTTCTTATACATTAATGCCTTGAAACAAATTGAGCACTTCTAACTAGGTTTGTGTCCTGAATAGGTGAAAATGAACAGAAAGAACTCTCGTCAGTCATTCACATCATCACCTTAATCAGCATGGCTAACTGTTTTGTTGGCTAAGAAGCCCTGCTAGGTCACAAGGATCTGAAACTATTTGCTAAGAAATTTATTCACTTTCAATGCTCCATTTGATATGAAAATGTTAAAGAAAAAGAGGTGAATAGTATTCTAGAAATAAAAATAAGTGGCTAGGGGTAGCCTTATTTCACAGATACAATCGTGTTAGTTGTTTAGTGTAATGCCTTTTAAAATTAATAATATGTTTCAATGAGCTTAAAGATGGTATGAGCCTCTATTCTTTAGCTTTCTATGACCCAATATCTCTAAGGGATATTGCAGAGGAGCTGAATGCTTAATTAACTATAGCTTTCATTGAATATCTATCCTTCCTTTAAAGAGAAACTCTGGCTGAGTTTCTATGATGGTTCATTCATTTGGACCCTGTACTTTTGTTACAAAAGAATAAACAGATTCTCTGACTAAGTGAAGAATTGTCACCAGAATTTAAAATTACTTTAGTGCTAATGTACTTTTTGTAGCAGAGAGAAGGAAAGCAAAGATGAAAGGACAGAGGTTTTCTAAGGATCATTAGCTGTAAAGTGCATAGACAGGGTTAGAAAGGTAATGATTATAAGTGTCCTGGAAATGAGGTACCTTCCTCCAGAAGCTGACCTATACTTGAGTGTGAACAATTGAAGGGCTGAAATCTCTTATACATTTGTGGTGTGGGTATATTGGGGGGCATTATAGGATAGAAAAGGGGAACTTGGGAGTGGATGAGTCCATCTGCAGGTTACTTCTTCTGCAATCTGAAAGTAGTAAATACCAGCAAGTTTGCTGTGTGGGACTGCTGATCAGAAGCTTTCTCAGGTGTTGTCAGTCAAGTTAACTCTCTGGTTCAAAGGTCCTAAGTCCTCCTGAGGCCATTTTATAATTAGCCGTTCAGTTAGCAATTTCAAGAGGCTTGGACAAGCTCATGCCTGTTGACTGCTGGTGTCAACATTCATTTAGACAGGCTGAGCTCCAGTAAGACATCTTGGTTTACATTTTCCTGATGCAATTTTTAAAATGTTAATATCCAGTTACCTAATGATCACTGTACCAAGAAACAACTGTTTCCTCAAGCCTTTAAAGACTAATGCAATAAGTTAATACCACCGAAGCCACCCTGAACATATATGTGCACACCACCAGGAGAAAGTGGAGCCAGTGAAAGAGCTGAGACTCCCAGCAGGGAAGGTACTGGCTGTGTTCCTACAAATCAAAACAAGCCATTGAATCTGGAAACTACAGAACTCTACAATCAATTGGTGTTTGCAGCATTATTGCTTACACCTACCATGTGATGAAGGAAGGTGTACAAGGAGGCATGGTCAAGGCTAAGAGTACAACTTCTAAAGTAACTGAATAAACATTGTTCTAGTGCCTATCACATGTAGCACTGTGTTGCCTGTTGGAGAGATAGTATCCTTCATAAGCAACAATGGCAGGTCATCACTGACAACACATCATGGATCAGAGACTTTAAATTCAATTCACTCTAAGTCTTTCAGCCATATTTGTATCATTTTATTTAAGAAATTAAAGATAAAATGGTATAAGTCATTTCCCACTGCTAACAAATAAGTAAATAGTAAAGTTAAGATTCTGGGAGATTAAAGCATAAGGCCTCAAATATCAAGTATCAAAGTCAAAATTCAAAAAGTGATAATGCTGACACAGAACTTCCTGGAGATAAAACCTGAAGAAATTGAGTGGGTATTTGGTGACTCACTATTGTAGTGACTGAAATTTTGCCTCATTCAAAGGTCATCCGCACTCTCAGAAGAAAGCACTTGGAAGGCCATCAAGATGGCTCAGCAGGTAAAAGTGCTTACTGCCAAGTCCAAACTGAGTTCTATCATAGGAAACCGCATTGTTAAAGGAAAGAGCTGGCATCTAGCTAGGTATACTCTCATACACACACACACACACACAATCACGTGATAAAGACTGATTTTTTTTTTTAAAGAAAACGGATACTCCCAAGGCCTTGTGTACTATAAATGAATTATAACAAATGGCTTAACTTTTGTACACTATCAGATTCTGAGCAACACAGTTTAAGTTGTATGTTCTCTATTGTGTAGTGGTGAGGATTTTTATAGAATACCATATATATGACAACAAATATGCATTGCAATAATGACAACCTTTTAGTTGCTTGTCATAGGAAGCAGTCAAAGCAATTTAATAAAAAAGTAAATTAGGCCAAGGGACTGAGGAAAGATATTTAACTTTGTCTAACAAGTGACCTGCTAAACCCTGGATTTAGTATCTCTAAATGGAGATGCCCTAAAACTGTTCTCTGAAACTGTTTCTCTTCCACTCCTTTTATCTTCTCTACTTTGTACTTTATACAGTATCAAAGATGACCCACAGACTACTCTAATCCTTGGTGTTCTCTAGCATTGAAACCTTTCAGTGAACCTGAGTTCTCTGCTTAATTGTTTGCTATTTTAACACAGCTCTATTCTCTCAGAGGTGAAAGGAGAGTCTGGGTAGGCAAAAGCAAAAGAAATGCACTGCAGTTGTGTAAGTGTCCACATGATGTGTTGGGAATGGCAAGGGAAACCCCAGAGCTCTCTGGTCTTCTTAGAAACATCCTTTGGATACAGAAACCTCACTGCTGGCCTCTCTCAGGCACAAGCCTGAGAGCATCCTTAAAGTGGCAGGCATGCTACTCTGCAGATGCATTAAGTCATTATTACTCATTAGCAGTTTATTAGGAAAGAGCTTCTAAAATTGCCTATTTTATCTCCCAGTTCTGCCCAGGGCAGGCTTCAAGTAATACACGTTTCTGAAATGATGGGCAAAGTTCACAGTTAACAGAAAGAAGCAAAGAGGACTGATTTTTGAGAGGATTAATCCTGCCCTATGGGCTTACAGTGAAGCATTCACAGACATGCACTGCAGCCTTGTTTCTTTTTCTTGTCTTTTTTTTTTTTTAAGATGATCCCAGATATGGCCCACTCTAGAGGTGATAATGACAGTAAGTAACATGTTTCACAGTCCTGGTACTGTGCATGAGTAGTTCCTAAAACATCTAATCTAATTGATTTCAGAAAACCCTGAATCACTCTTAACAGCTTCATTTTTATGACAGGAAATTGAAGTAACTTTCTCAAGTTCACAGTTATTAACTCCTGGAGCAAGGAGCAGTGGCATCCTTGACTTCAAAGCCACAGTAAACCTTGGGATATTAGAGCACAGATACAAACATAGTAATATACCACTAGATGGCAATTTATTTGGATAAAACTCTGGTGTATTTTCAGCTAAATGCCCCATGAATCTTCCAGGATCTACAGAAGATACATGCAGGATGGACTCAGCTGTTCTTACACCAGATATGATTTTCATGGCTTTTTTCCAGTTATTAATAATTTTCATATAAGGGTATTTTCTAAATATGAAATAACCTCTTATCTCACTGGAAAAGTGCAAAAAAGAAAATTATTAAGTATGTGTTAGCAAAGCCAAGGGCAGGCTTGAACTTCAACTGCTATTCATATATTCAGTTGGTAGAAACATCTAGTGATTTGAAAGCTAGAGAACAAACCCCAGGTGATATTTCCTACAGCAATACTGGCCACTATGTAGGTGCCAGGACAGTCCTAACCATTGTTATCTCCAAGTGGGTGGGCTCTTCTGTAATTGAGCCTTATTTTATATTGTTGTAAAGTCCAAACAAAAACAAAAACAAACAAACAAAACAGAATGTGAATGGTTAAAATGTAATTGACTTTGGAATTTAGTTGGACAGAATAAAACCAATCACCCTGGAAAGCCTGTAGCCTATGTGCTCAAACTTCCTTTTTTTCCAAAGTTTAGTTCCATTTTCCAAAGTCTTTATTTGTCAACTAAATCTGATTTCTGAACAACATTGCTGTAAAAAGGAATTTAGAGTGCTGAGTTAGCCTGATATCATGATTAAGCTGGGTCTGAACAAACATACTCCGGTCAAACATGTGCTCACTGCAAATAGCACATTCATGTGCTTACTCAGATTGAACAAAAGGCTTATTATATAGAACTGACTCTAATAATTCTATGTTGAATACCTGACCTCAGTCCTGAAGCATGTATTGATGAATTCTAGACCATAATGTACTTGAGAAGTCAGTTCTGAAACAGAAAACCAGTGCCATAAATGATTGATGAATGTGATATAAGGAAAACACCAAGAAAAAAAATCATATAGAAACTACAGACAATGCTTTGTTTGAAACAAAGGTGTGGGTAGGCAACTTCCCATCCATAAATACAAATGACAAATGAAAAATTGAAAATAAATGATAATTGCATTCAAATCATATTAAGCAAAATTGTTTTGCTAGTCAAAGGTGAGAACTTTTAGGAGAAAAGTCTTGTGCTTGCAGGTGAGGGTCTCTGTTGGGGCTTCTATAAATGAGTGGTAGCATCCCCCCCCTCTCTCTGCCTGTCTGTCTTTTTCTGTCTCTCTGTCTCTGTCTTTCTCTGTCTCTCTTTGTCACCCTTTGTCTCTGTCTCTCTCTGTCTCTGTCTCTCTGTTTCTGTCTCTGTCTTTCTTTCTCTCTCTCCCTCCCTCCCTCCCTTCTTCCCTCCTTCCTTTTTTTTTTCTTCTTTTCTTCTCTCTCTAGTGGAACCACAAGGAACAGTTCTATTCCTCTGGTGACCTAGTGTGCTAAAGTAAACTTTGCTCATTATGGTAGTAAATTCTTGTCCTCTGCAGTGTGCAGTGTGTAAAGAGCATGATCACAAACTTGGTGTTCTGGAAAACCTCAGCCTTTATTTGTCATTAGAAATTTTTCCCAAATGAGTATGCATAAATTTCCCCAACAAAAACACTCTCGATTTCTGAATTCAGGGAAGCACTGATTTGCAAATATTCCTAGAGTTTCTTTACTGGCTATAGTGGCAAAACTTTTTCCTTTTCATTACCTAAGTCTGCACTCACAACCCATCACCACTGCTCTCTGCATTCTATTACTGCATTATACAGCAGAAGAGTACCCATTATGCTCTGTAAAAGCCTACCTTCTGAAGGTTGGACCCTGTGTCCAAGCATTAGATAAAATTTAGAAATGCTGTAGCTGGAGCAATGAGGCTGGGTCCAAGAAAGTCTGAGTCCCACTAAAAGTTCTGTACTGGCTTCTTAAGGATATATGATTGGCTGTGAGGATTATCCAGAGGTCAGCAGGAGTTTGCACAGCAGGGAATGTTTATGATCGAAAACATCCAAGCTGACCTCAGTGGGAAGACCTTGACTTTGTATCTTACAAATTAAAATTCTTGTATTTTCTCAGTATGTATTTACATTTGTCAAATGTTCTTTCTTTGTCTGAAGTTTGGGACATGGACAGTTCTCATAGGAAGCAGCTGGTAACTGTGAGTCTCTAAATGGTCTAACAACAGAAGACCCTGGTTTAAACCAGCCATGTTTCACTCTGCTAACAGCACTGGTAAGACAGTGTGTCATCACAGCTACTGTGTTGAGTGCCATTTAGAAGAAAGCTGAGTGAAGATTTTATAGGATTTTGCAGGTAACAGTAAATCTATATTCATTTCAAAATAAAATTTTAATAAGTGAAGTAACAACCTTTCATTCAGTTTACATGCAAGTTAAACTTGTGAACTGCCCAGAGAATCATGCACATTCTTGAAAAAGCAAAAGAATGGCTCACAGTTGCAGACACAAGGGGCTGAAGACAGGCCACTAACATGAAGGATTCTAATCTCCAGGAAAGATGAACTTGATCCTAAATGGAAGGTAAATCCTTGCAAATGATCAGTTGAGCTTACAATAATAGGACTGAGTTCTCATAGATGGAGAAAACACTCTGAACATAAAGAAAGTCATGTCTAAGAGAACAAGCACCAAAAGAAAACCTTAGCAGTCCTGGAAGAACCTAGAGCTACCAGAAGCTGAGAGAAATCTAGAACTTGGATTGTTTGTTTGTTTGTTTGGTTGGTTGGTTTGGATGTAGGTTTTGGATTCAGATTCAGCCAGCTCTGCAAACCATTGTATTTTCCCAGTACAAGCTTTACCTGAAGCTTCCAGCTTCCAGAACTGTAATCAAATACAATTATGCTACTTGAGCTATACAATCCGGGAAGCTTTTAGTGGAAATCATAGAAAACCAATGGAGAAGTAGCACAAGACAGCAGCATGCATTCTCAAGCTAAAAATGGGAGCAATACACAGGGAAACTTCCAGGTGAGGAGAATTTGAATGCAAATGAGGAAACCCAGATTCATGACATGTAATTGAGCAGCTTTACTTCTGGGAATTTATTCCAAGTGTACACTGTTTTTCCAATTTGTATTTTGAGAATGTTCATTGTAGTCTGTTAATAACAAACTCATTAAAATTATCCCTGTGTTTATCCAAGGGAGATAGTTTGTGTGATTCCATGTTATCTAGATGAGCAACACCCAACCACACTTCATAATCCACATGGCTGTTTATGAAGCCTGAAGAATTCCAACATCCACTCATGGACGTGATGGCTTTGTATGGTTTTTGTTCACTCATTAATGTAAACATCAGTTTCTTATAATGCTACTATGACAGTAAGGTTTGATGAGACTCTGGGTAGGGAATTTGTTAGCATATAGCATCACTGTGCTGAAATTTTGGATGCTGTGAACAATTAGTTTATTTGATCCAAAATATTTGGATCAAGAAAGCATCAGGCTGTATTTAGGAGCCAAAATATATGTGGTAAAAATATGAGGTGTAAATGTAAAGAAACATTCCCAGGTATAGTGAGGAAAAGGTCAAATATAGAATAATAAGTATGATGAAGTATTTAGGTAAATTCATATATTTACATATACATAGCTGTTATATCACATAAAATCCTCATTACAGTGTTGTATTTGGAGATTTGCAATGCATTTAGCGTTTATTCTCTGTTAAAACTGTCCTAGCTAATTCATGAGAGTAGATAGTTTTTTATCTGATTTACCTGTGGCTGTGAGTAATGAAAATCTTTATTCAGCCTTGTCAAGGGATAACTATAAACCACTTTTTCTAGCAACAATTAACTAAATAAGCCCCTTCTAGTAATTCCTTTGGAATTAATATAAACTCAATAAGCATCTCTAAAGAGTGGGTATGTGCTTGAAGTTAAATTACATGGAATTATATTATATGAAAGTTAAATTACATAAATATATGATGCTCAAAAATTAGAATATTTAGCAAATACATTAGCAAGATAAATGCAAGTAGCAGAAATTATTTTAATGAGAAGACACATGTCCAAAAATACACAGAAGAAAATTAAAAGTCCATTAGTTGCAATGAAAACTCATCCTTTACTTCTTTGTGTTAGCATTAGTAAGTTATTAGGGACTCAGTTCACTCGAATGGAACCCTCAGGGACAGCCCTACAGGAAGCACATCTTGGATTACTAAGTGTGTAAAATGTTAACCCTGGAAGATACAGAACTGGACAAAATCTTGGGGTGCCACAGGCCACCTGATCAGAAGCGGCCCAACTCACTGGCTTCTAGGGAAGACACAGGTTATCTTAAACCAACTTTGCACCACACCCGTGACACCCACTTATGAAAGTTGGCACACTGGGGTCCCAGCCCTGAACCTATGACAGACAATCAAACTGAGCACTACTGAAACATGGTTTCTTTTCCTCCCACCCCAGAGCCTGAATATTCAAGTCGAGACATTTACATTTCTACCTTCACTCTAGGCGCTATAGATATTGAGGATGAGATTATAATTTCATATACATTAAAACTATTTGGATTCTTCAGAACCAAATACCATTATTCTCCTTTTGTTGTTGCTGTTTGTTCTTCTTTCTTTCTTTTTTTTTTTTTTTCCAAAATTGGCTCAAACAGTGATCAACTGAAGCCTGTCTTACTGGATTTCATACTGAGGCTCTGTCTTGCTGCAGGGAGTTAATGATCTTGCTAACCTCCATCATAGCTTTGCGATCTGGTCTCTCTATCACAAGAACTCCATGGCTGATTTTGATAGGACACAGTATCAATGGCCTTCCTGGTAAGGTTTGGGGTTTATTTTTCACTTTACTCTAGTCATGTGCATGTCCATACCTAGCTCCTTCCCAAGTCATTCCCTCTTCCCTTCTCTTAGTCCCTTTTCTTCTTCCTCAATTTTCATTTTCCTTCCAACATTGGCATTTTCCTGTCCCCAAACAGGAATATAAATGGTTGTATCGTTCCTTCTTCAGTTTCCCCTTTTAGTTATTTTATGTATAAATTTCATTGAATCATCAAACACTTTGCCTATTTTCTGGTTTCTGTTAAGTTTTGAATGGGGTAGGTCTTTCAAGAGGTGGGGGGACATAGACTACTAGAAAATATAGAATTTATTAGAAGATTTATTGATGCTGTGGATAGACAGCAGAGGGTCAACAACATGGTGAGGACTCAGGGGCAAGTGTAGACCCCAGAAGCACTGAGAGTCATCATGACCAGTTCTTTGATAAGAATAAGAACACTTATTGCTGAGCATCTTCTTACACCTCAAATGGGGAGATTCCTAGCAAGGGACCACAGCCTGGCTTTTTGGTCATCACACAGGCAGCAGGGAAGAACATGGGAAACAGGACACAGATGGTACTGAGAACTCAGCATCAGCACCTTTGTTGTTAATTAAATTATTAGGTTAGGAAGCCTGTCTGCAGTGTTTTTGCAGGTTCTCTGAGAGAAGGACCAGCTATTGCCAAGTAGGCTAGATTCAAACATGTTCCTCCAGCGTATTTGCCCAATCTGAATACTTGGCTCTCACAATAGCAGCTATGATATTCTCATAAAGAAACTGGTCTATAATATTAATTAGGACAACTTAGGCCTATCAGATGTTGGGAATCCTGCAGCTCCTAGTGCACAGTGAACTCCTAAAGCACATGAAACCCCAAAGTAAGTAGATTTGATAAAAATTGGGTAAACATAGGCAGACTCTCTATACTTGTCTATGCTATGAATTTGTCAGACCCTAGGTACACTGTGAGCCTCTTTCCTCTTCTTCCAGTAGCTGTTTGTTCAGGAGTCACTCTGAGGCATGAAAACAGCAGGTGTTAAGATACACTCCATCTTTGGCTCTTCTTTTGCTTTTCTGTGATCCCTGAGCTCACTAGAGCAGCTCTCAGACATCTGTACTGCAATCCCTCTGACCTGCTGTAAGTGAGTTAGCGGACCCAGATAAACAAATCTAAAAGTCAAACTCTTAGTTTTATCTATTATTTCTCATCAGTTCTTTCTTGGTTCTATGAATCTTATAACCTTGGGCTCCTGGGAGAAGGCTTCTCTGTGCTGCAATCCAGAGTGGCCATCCATGCAATGGCTGTATTTACTATTATGAAGAAGAATCTAGAAATTATTATAGCAAATTATGCTCTCATTACTTGCTTCTTTAAAGCTCATCAATATTTAGACATTAATGAAACACTAGAAGACAGAAGATATAAATTTTTCCCAATGGACTTTTGGAGTTATCTCACATACAAACACACACACACACACACACACACAATCACACACAATCACACACAAAAATGTATTTTTTAGCATTTCATATGTGAAAACTATATTTAAATAATATTCAGTCTTCTCTATTTCTTCAATTCTTTATGTACCTCAGCCCAACTCCTCAAATTGCTTATTTTTTATTCCTTATTACATGTATTTAGTATATAAATAATATATAGATTCTTTATGATATATGTACATATATATAAATACAACCTTCTGAATTCATTTTGTGTTGCTCATATGTACAGTGCTTAGGCCTGACATTTGGGATTTGATAACTTAATGAGGGGGAGGTTTCTTCCTGAGAGCAAACAAATCCTCTCTCTTCAACAATGAATTACCCATTCTTTATCTCAAGGCTCAAAGCTAATAACCATAAGTTGTCATGCCAACTTGAATAAAGGAATTTGCGAAATAGGGGAAGATCTAAAACTCACTAGAATAACAACATCTTTACAAAATTACCTCCCACAGGCATCCCATTTTTTTTATATAAAATTAAAGTGTCAGTTTAATCATGAGTAGCACATCATTCCATGGATACTGATATGAGATGTCTTGTGAGCTGACATCTATTGAGTTATCAATTCAGAGAAACCGCTGAGAAGCCCAAGCCTCTGTTTTTGTTCAGGAAAACATTCTGCCAGTTGATAATTGGACTAGCATTTCTTATAAGCAATAGTCTAGTTTATTTATTGATAACAAATCAATTGTTAATATTAATTAATCTTTCACAATCCGAAATCTCAAAGTTAAAGAGTTTCAGAGCAATATAAACATTGATTTTACTGGTCTCTCAAGGGATATCTCTAATGCCTTTCTGGACTAACCAGTTGTTGGGCTCTCCCTGTTTACATTTATGTATTTCTATACATATTTCTGTTCTAGACTGAGATGGCTAAGTTTTAGGTTTTATTGCTATATCAATCATGGGAAAAATGAACTTTCAGAATTAGATACATGTCCTGACACATATTTCCTCAAGGAAAAACAGTATTTGCTGAATAAATGGAGAAACGTATACCACATGCCTTAGGTCAATTTCAGATGCTTTAAGAAAATATCAGATACTAGATAAGTTATAAAGAACAGAAATTCATTTTTGTTATGGTAGCTGAGATGTCGATAAGTATAGCATGGCAATGATAAGCATGTGTGTATTGAAGAACCTCCTCTTCTTGACTGTGGCAGAGGGTATCATTTTGTGAGATTGACAGGCTTAAGTAACTAACAGTTTAAGATTCTTCCTCTTTTTAGAAATGCTATTAAAAAAAAATACTTCCTGACCTCATGATCAAGTCTAACTCTAACAATCTCCCAAAGAACCACTTCCAGACACTATCAATACATTGATTTAGAAACTGATTTCTTTTACCTGGACTTGGGGGATAGCTTCAAACCACAGCTCAGTACCTATGTTCCAGCATAGCTTCAGAAATTGTAGACTATTTTAGGAGCTATAAAGTCACAAGGTTGTTAGACAAAGATAAAATTTCTCCCTAAAGTGGACAGTTCTAGTAGGTCTTTATGAATAGAGACACAGGAGACCAACTCAGAAAAAGAGTAGCTATAAACACATTGGCTGTTAGCAAGAACTGAGTTAATACATATGGGTCATAGTCACAGTGAAAATCTCAAATGTACTGTCTAGGAAGATATGGCTGTTATGGGCTAGTGGGCTGAGACACATCTGAGCAGACAGAAAATGGAGTCAGGAGAAGATAGTACTGCTTTAATCATTTTGCTTTAAGTTTTTATAATTTGCATGGAACTTTTCTCTTTCTCCTTTCAATTTTTGATTGTTTCAGGACAGATGGATGTTACAGAAATGAGATCAGAACAGTGACTATATGATTAACAGATTAAGGGAGTATTGATTATGGATAGGGAACTGATATTGAGAGGATTATTAAGATGTCATTTTGTTAGATATGTTTCCTTAATGTGGGAAGGACAGTTTTTTTGTTGAACAGAAACTTAATGTCATATAGAAAATATTGTCATATAATATGATCTATGTCTCATTTCTCCCTCCAATGAGGATAGGCTTGCCAACATAGTGGGGCACTACTGGTGGCTTTCTCCTCTTCCTGTCATGACTTGTTCCCGGCCCCTCATATCGGTGTACTCTGAAAAGGGGGAGTCATCTGGCAAGAATGTCACTTTGCCATCTGTGTTCAAAGCTCCCCTTCAACTGGATATTGTGAACTGCATTCACACCAACTTGAGGAAAAGCAACAGACATCCCTATGCTGTCAGTGAATTAGGTCATCAGACCAATGCTGAGTCTTGGGGTACTGGCACGGCTGTGGCTCGAATTCCCAGAGTTCAGGAGGCAGGACCCACCATTATGGCCAGGGTGTCTTTAGAAATATGTGTCACGGGGGCCACATGTTTGCACCAACCAAAACATGGAGTTGCTGGAACTGCAGAGTGAACACAACCTCAAAACGATATGCCATCTGTTCTGCCCTGGCTGCCTCGACCTTACCAGCTTTGGTTATGTCTAAAGATCATTGTATTGAAGAAGGTCCTGAACTGCCTTTGGTGGTTGAAGATAAAGATGAAGGTTACAAAAAGACCAAGGAGGCTGTTCAGCTGCTTAAGAAACTTAAAACTCGGAATGACATCAAAAAGTTCTCTGCCTCTCAGAGAATGAGAGCTAGCAAGGGCAAAATGAGAAACCAATGGCAGATCCAGTGCAGGGGATCCTGCATCATCAATAATGAAGATAATGGTATCACCGAGGCCTTCAGAAACATCCTGGAATTATTCTATTTAATGTAAACAAGCTGAACATTTTGAGACTTGCTCCTGGTGGGCATATGGGGCGTTTCTGCATTTAGACTGAAAGTGCTTTCTGGAAATTGGATGTACTGTATGGTATTTGGCATAAGGTTGCTTTCCTCAAGAGTAACTATAACCTTCCCATGCATAAGATGATGAACATAGACCTTAGCAGAATCTTGAAAAGCCCAGAGATCCAAAGAGTCCTCTAAGCACCATGCAAGAAGATTTAGCATAGAGTCTTGAAGAAGAATCAACTGAAGAACCCGAGAATCATGTTGAAGCTGAACCCTTACGCAAAGACTATGTGCAGGAATATCATTCTTCGCCAGGCCAGAAATGACAAACTTCAGGTGAAAAAACTGGGAGTGGCAGCTGCTGTACTGGCAGCCAAATCTGAGAAGGTGGTAGCAGAAAAGGAGATTGCAGACAAGAAGCCTGCTGTAGACAAGAAAGGAAAGAAGTCTATGGATGTCAAGAAACTGAAGAAACCAGCAGAGAAGAAACCTACCACAGAAGAAAAAAAGCCTGCTGCATAAACTTAAAATGTATTAAATTCCAGAGAGCAAATAGAGACAGCCTATTTGAATAAACTAAAGATACAGTGAGAAAAAAAATGGGGCACTACCCATTTAAAACCAGGATGAAGTTCTCAGTCACTGGGTATTCATCCTAAGCCTGTGTGCTCCAAAGGGTCTGACAGTTGCCTCTGTTTCCTTGTGCCTGGCAACACTCCCAGCTTCTCTTTCTTTCCCACCTTTGTCCTGGAGTTCCTGTGCCCTTCTTTTACTATCACAGAAGTTGCAAATATTTATCTTTAATATTCTGGTCTCAAGAAGAAATGGTATTCTGGAGCCCAGTGAGCACACTCACTTAGCATATAAATGCATTCTATTGTGAAAGCAATTGCATGGTAGCAGACAGCAGCAGAGGAGTGAGAATAGTTTATTTTGAAAAGCGTGACTATATACTCAGAACTGAGAACAATGAATGCTGAATTATTTGTGTAATCCTAGGTCTTATGTTTGCCTCTTCTGTGCTTCCTTCTGTCAAGGACATACTGAAATCATACTGTAATGACTTTTAGTCTCTGCCATCCTTGTGAATTTGTACATACTATTTTAAGAAAAACAGCTACCCTGTATTATAATTGCTCTGGAATACACTGGTAGAAAAATTATTCTTTGCCCTGTTTTTTAAATTTGGACTAAATAATATTCTTTCCTAATTTGCACTCAGGTTTGTGTTTGCAGCCTTTTAAAAAAATAATGTATTTAAAACAAGATTTGAGTGAGCATAAAAAGTTCTAGAGTATGAAATATTTAATTCTCCAGAAGATGAAACAGTTCAGTATAATTTCAACCTGCAAGCAAAAAAAAAAAAAAAACCTATTATTTTGCTTTCAGGAAAGATAGAGTCCTTTTCTTAATATAGTAAATATCTGGGTGGGTAGATAGAGGGTGGACTGGGGTCAGCCAATCACTACAGAATAACAAAAGAGTAGAGTCAGTTTAAAATGACGTTGATTCCGGAGGAAAGAAAATTTGGAAAACTATGGACTGCAAACACCTGAAGAGTATTTGATTACTCACTAGGTTGGACAAAGAAGGAGTGAGAAGATTATGAAGACCTCTAAATTGCTTGGGCTCTGCTAGGTTTGAAAGTTAGCCATTCTCAATAGGCCACAGTCATCTGTTCAAACATCCTATAAAAGGCCCTAGTCTAATATCCACTTACTAGTGAGTACATACCAGGCTTGTCTTTTTGGGTCTGAGTTACCTCACTCAGGATGACAGTTTCTTGTTCCATCTGTTGGCCTGTAAAATTCATGATGTACTTGTTCTTAATAACTGTAAATGTACCACATTTTCTGTATTCATTCTTCCATTGTGGAACATCTGAGTTGTTTCCAGCTTCTGGTTATTACAAATAAGGCCACTATGAGCATAGTAGAACACATATCCCCGTCGTATGGTGGGGTATCTTTTGGGTATACACCCAAGAGTTGTATAGCTGGGTCTTCAGGTAGATCTATTTCCAATTTTCTGAGGAACCTCCAGATTGATTTCCAGAGTGGTTGTACCAGTTTGCCATCCTACCAGCAATAGAGGAGGGTTCCTCTTTCTCCACATCCTTGTCAACATATGCTGTCACTTGATTTTTTGATCTTAACCATTCTGATTCGTGTAAGGTGGAATCTCAGGATTTTTTTGTTTTGCATTTCTCTGATGACTAAGGACTTTGAACATTTCTTTTAAGTGCTACTCAACTATTCGAAATTCCTCTGTTGTGAATTCTCTGATAGCTCTACAATCCATTTTTGATTGGGTTGTTTGTTTTTTTTGGAGGTTAGCTTCTTGAATTATTTATATATTTTGCATATTAGCCCTATGTCAGATGTGAGGTTAGTGAAGAATTTTTCCCAATCTGTAGATTGGCAATTTTTCCTATTGACTGTGTCTTTTGCCTTACAGAAGCTTTTCATTTACCTAAGGTCCCATTTTTCAATTCTAACTCAAGAAGGTACCAAGCAGAAGGACCCAAGTAAGGATGTTTCAGTCCCTCTAAGGAGGGAAGATAAATTCATCACAAATCATAGGAGACAGAGGGATGGAGGGACCTTGGTGGGAGAGAGAAGCAGGAGGGGAAAAATGGAACATGATCAGTTATTGGGTGAGGCAGGAAACAAGAGCAAAGCAGAATAAATGGAAATATGTAACCATAGCTGGTAGGAGGTGGGGGGACATTCTAGAAAGTATCAGAGACTTGGGAAATGAGAGACTCTCAGGACTCAAAGGGAGGGACATTAGATGAAACGACCAATAGCAAGGAGAAGAAATTTGTAGAGCCCACCTCTAATAGAAAAACAGAGTATCAAATGAAGGCATGAGGTTGCCATCCCACAGTTAAAAACTTCTGACCTAGAATTGTTCTTGTCTAAAAGAACTGCAGTGACAAAAATGGAGAAGAGACTGAGGAAAAGGAAGTCTAGTTACCAGCCCAAATTAGGATCCATCTCAAAGGTAGGCTTCAAGGCCTGACACTATTACTGATGCTATGGTGTGCTTAAAGATAGGAGCCTAGCATGGCTGTCTTCTGAGAGGCCCAACAATCAGCTTACTGAGACAGCTGATTTTATACCCAACCAGTGGACTGAAATTAGGGACCCCCATGGTTTAATTAGGGAAATGCTGGAAGAAACTGAGGAGGAGGGAGGCCTTATAGGAAGACCAGCAGTCTCAACTAACTTAAACCCCTAAGATCTCTCAGATAATGAGCCACCAACCAGGCAGCATATAAGAGCTGGTCCAAGGCCCCTGAGACATATATAGCAGATTACTGCCTGGTCTGGCCTCAGTGGGAGATGTGCCTAATCCTCAAGAGAGATTTGAGATTCCAAGGAATGGGGAGTCCTGGTGGGAGGTGGTAGACATTCTCTTGGAAATGGGGGATGAGATAAAGAATGGGATGAGGAACTGTGGAAAGAGGAACCTAGAAGGTGACAACAACTGTACTGTAAAATATAAAAGTCATAATATATATAAAATTTTAAAGCCCCTAGACAAAGCCAAACAGCAGGAAACATTTCTTAAGACCTCTTCCAATCAGCAGTTTCTCTTTTCATCCATAAATTCTTTTCTTCACTCTAGCCATCTCCCCTTGACTCTGATTCCTCTCCAGCCTGAGAGGAAACCAATCTGATTCCTCTCCAGCCTGAGAGGAAACCAAAAGGCAGCTGGCATGTGACTGTGGCAAGTACCTTGGTGACTTCTGATCATCAGGTACCCAAGTCCCCTCCACTAAACCTGTCTAAGTGAACTGAATGATTCGATTTTCTCAAGAAATAAAACAAAAGATGCATTGTTAACATCACACTGCTGTAACTTACAGATGTCTTATTAGCAAGTTGACTTCAGGTTTCCATTGCACGTAATTTATATATGTGGAACAACATTGTGATTCAAAAGCACCATACATAATTTCCCAGGGTTCGCCTGGCTCTGCCTCTCAGAATTCTGTTATCCCATGTTTGGCAGTTCTACCCAAAGTCAACAGTTAGACTCCTGTTTATAGATTCGTCATTATCTGAACCCTGCCTCTTTTCCTTTCCTCTTAAAAGAGGCATCACTATTAATAGGGAGATCATTAAGAAAGAGTCCAAGTCTGTCAAATGTGAAAGGTTACATTTGAATGGAATGTGTAATGTGCTTGATATTCACATGAGCATGTTTAAATGTTCATTTTATCTTTCTCTTTAATACTAAAAAGTGGTGGATATCCAATAACAAAGACATACACATGAAAACTGCATAGAGGAAGGCCCTTTTTCTATTGGCTCCAGAATTGTGGAAAAATACCTTGGCAACTTCTCTGAGTTTCCTTTTGTCTCAGACACATTTTGTAAAAAAGAAGAAAAGTCTCCTCCTTCTCCAGAAAAGACTGTAGAAGAGTGACCTACAGAGTAGGAGATTTCTGTAGCACTGTTTTCCAATTTCAGCCAGACAGCAACAGGATCCTGTCAACCGTATAGTATCAGCTTGCAGAAGAGTAGAGCTGACTCAATCTCCAATGTACATGGAAGTTTTCAGACTACTACTAAAGAATGATGAATGATGAACAATGCTTGGAGAGTTGTGAGAAAGGCTCCAGAGAAAAAAGCACCAGAGAGCCTTTACTCATGTGACTTTTGATCCTGGGATTGTTTTTGGACTTAATTTTGTTCCTCCTATGACAAACATTTATATTCAATTTATAAGACATGTTTATTATTGTTAGATGATTGTATCTATAAAACCCCATCTGGTCAGTGTGCCCTGAATCTGGATATGGCGTTCTGCCTTGCTTTCATGTTTTCCCAGATATTTTATAGTACATGCCAGGCAGTTGTGTTTAAATTGTTGTCCTGAGGAACTTCTGGAAAAGATGTTCTCTGTTAATATTTATTGTGTGCTTGCTGGCATTTACTTACATGATTTTCCTAAACCCTAACAGCATTCTTTGTATCATCGCTTTCTTTGATACATATGTGTATAAAAGTGCACTTGAAACTTAAGGAAGATTGTCTACAGCATCAGAATGTAGTCCACCCCATTCTTTCAGGTCCTCAGATCCCAGATCCAGCAGACAAGATTTGCACATGTTGCCTGAAAAGTTGAAAGAAGTACTTCTGTAAACCTTAATACTCAAGTAGGTAACATTTTAAATTCCTAACCCAGTTGGTAACAATAGGAGCCAGGGCTAACAAGTTCCAGGAGATTGAGCAAAGTGGAAGTGGTAACAATGACTACCAGGGCACTGCATCCCAACTCACTGCCAACTGACCAATTAGGAAAATAGTCTTTCTTCTTACCTGTTACCAAAGAGGGGAACAATATATACTGAGGGAACATGCCTACATTATCCTTACCCCACCCCATTACAGCCGTCAGTCAGCCCCCCTCCTCCATGCCGTGATAAGCTCAACTTCTGGCTTCCATAAATGGTATAAAAGTAATCTTAAAAGTTCTTAGCTTACTTTTTTCACAGTACCAGTGAGACCGAACAAGAAGCTGAAAAACCACATTCAGAACAGCATCTGTGAATCACAACAAATCAATAATGTGAGTGCAATTTAGAAATAGAGAGGAAACAGATAGAAAAAACCAAAATGAGCAGAGACAAGGGGCTTCCTGGGAAATTACCAAAGTAGCTTTACTTACATTATTGTCATTGATGCCTCTGGGGTGGGGAAAGGGACTTCTTTCAGCTATGAATGTAGTCTCCCCAGGCATGATACTCCCTACAAAACCTTGAGACAGAGTTAATCTCTCTTTTAATTGATTCTGTTTTATCACAGCAAAGGGATCAGTAATGAATGCAAACAGCTGAAGAGAAGGGCCTGTTACCTCTAGGGAAAAGCAATTTAACGGCAATAGATTTGTTTTTCTTCCATTGTGGAAAATTATGAATATCTTAGAAAGGGATACAAATCTTTCCAAATGCTAAAGACCTCTATTAATAATCAGTTTTGTGTCTGGGCCAAAGATATCCCTTTATTTAGAGGAAATAAATCAATTTTCTTTTTGTTTTCATTTTGTTTTGTTTTATTGGTTATTTTATTTATTTATACTTCAAATGTTATCTCCCTTCTCAGTTTCCCCTCCAGAAGCCCTCTATCACCTCTTCCCTCCTTCTGTCTCTATGAGAGTACTCCCCCAACCACCCGTCAACCCACTCATGCCTCGGTGCCCTGGTGCTCCCCTATCCTGGATCATGCAGCCCCCACAGAACCAAGGGGCTCCTTTCCTAGTGATGCCAAATTAGGCAATCCTCTGGTACATATCCAGCTGGAGCTATCCCCCCAATCCGTGTGTATACTTTGGTTGATGGTTTAGTCCCTGGAAGCTTTGGGGGATCTGGTTGGTTGATATTGTTTTTCTCTCTATGAGGTTGCAAACCCCTTCAGCTCTTACAGTCTGTGCCCTCAGTTCTCCATTGGGATCCCCGCTCTCAGTCCAATGTTTGGCTGTGTACATCCTTATCTGTATTTGTCAGGATCTGGCAGAGCGTCCCAGGGGAAAGTTATACCAGTCTTCTGTCAGTAAGCACTTCTTGGCATCAGCAATAGCATCTGGATTTGTTGTCTGTAGATGGGATGGAGACCCAGTCTCTGGATGGCCTTTCCTTCAGTTTCTGCCCCACTCTTTGTCCCTGCATTTCCTTTTGACAGGAGGAATTCTAGATTAATATTTTTGAGGGGGGTGGGTGATCCCATCCACTAGATACGGTCTCAATAGGTTCTATCTCTCCTTGGTTGGGTATTTCAACTAATGTCCTCCCTGTTGGGCCCTGGGAACCACTTGAGTCTTTGGGATCTGGGACTTTCTTGTGGCTACCTCCAGTTCCCCCTCCTAAACTGCTACACACCTACTGTCAAATTCTTGATCCTCTGTATTTCTCCCCCTTCTCCTCCTATTTCTGAAATGTCCCCCTTTTCCCTTGCCTTACTCTCTCCCTCCCAGGTCCCTCTCTTCCTCTACTTCCCAGATATTATTCTCTTCCCCCTATTGAGTAGGACTGTAGCATCCACACTTTGATGTGATCGTTTTTTCTTCTTGTGTTGCATACGGTCTGTGAGTTGTATCATGGGTATTCCAAGCTTCTTTTTGACTAATATCCACTTATCAGTGAGTGGATACCATGTGTGTTCTTTTGTGACATGCTTACCTCACTCAGGATGATATTTTAAAATTCCATCCATTTGTCTAAGAATTTCATGAAATAATTGTTTTTAATAGCTGAGTAGTACTCCATTGTGTAAATGTACCATATTTTCTATATCAATTCCTCTGCTGAGAGACACCTGGGTTGGTTCCAGCTCTGGCTATTATAAATAAGGCTGATATGAACATAGTGGAGCATGTGTCTTTATTATATGTTGGAGCATCTTTTGGGTATATGCCCAGGAGTGGTATAGTTGAAATCTAAGGAAGAACTATTAACTATTAACTATTATTTTCTGAGGACCTGCAAGACTGATTTCCAGAGTGCTTGTACAAGCTTGCAATCACACCAGCAATGGAGGAGTGTTCCTCTTTCTCCACATTCTTGCCAGCATCTGCTGTCACCTGAGTTTTTGATCTTAACCATTCTGTCTGATGTGAGGTGAAGTCTCAGGGTTATTTTGATTTACATTTTCCTGATGACTAAGGATGTTGAACATTTCATTAAGTGCTTCTCAGCCATTTGAGATTCCTAAGTTGAGAAGTCTCTATTTAGCTCGCTACCCCATTTTTAAATAGGGTTAAAGTTCATTTTATATTTTGGATATTAGCCTACTATCAGATGTAAGGTTGGTAAATATCTTTTCCAAATGTGTAGATTGCCATTTTGTCCTATTGACAGTGTCCTTCTCCTTACAGAAGCTTTTCAATTTTATAAGGTCCCATTTGTCAATGTATGATCTTAGAGCATAAGCCATTGGTGTTCTGTTCAGGAAATTTTCCCCTGTGCCACTGTGTTTGAGATTTGTTCCCACTTTCTCTTCAGTTAGTTTTAGTTAGTTTCAGTAGTTTTGTGTGGACTTCCTTAATCCACATAGACTTGAACTTTGTACAAAAAAGATAAGAATAGGTCAACTTTTATTCTTCTACATGATTGCCACCAATTGAACCAGCACCATTTGTTGAAAATGCTATATTTTTTCCACTGAATGATTTTGATTTCTTGTCAAAGATCAAGTGACCATAGGTGTATGGGTTCACTTCTGGGTCTTCAGTTTTATTTCATTGATCTACCTGTCTGTCTCTGTACCAATATCATGTAGTTTTTATCACAGTTATTCTGTAGGATAGCTTGAGGTTAGGAATGTCGATTCCTGCAGTTCTTTTATTGTTGAGAACATTTTTTGATATCCTGGGTTTTTTGAACCCAGATAAATTTGAGAATTGCTCTTTCTATCTCTGTAAAGAACCGAGTTGGAATTTTGATGAAGATTACATTGAATTTGTAGATTGCTTTTGGTAAGATGGCCATTTTTACTTTGTTAATCCTGCCAATTCATGAGCATGGGAGATCTTTCTACCTTCTGAGGTCCTCTTCAATTCCTTTCTTCAGAGGCTTGAAGTTCTTGTCATACAGATCTTTCTCTCACTTAGTGAGAGTCATACCAAAATATTTCATACTATTGTAACTATTGTAAAGGTTGTCATTTCCCTAATTTCCTTCTCAGACCATTAGTCCTTTGAGTAGAGGAAAGCTACTGACTTTATTGTGTTAATTTTGTATCCTGCCACTTTGCTAAAGTTATTCTCTCATGGATTTTTTTTTTTTGAGGGGGGCACTTAAGTATACTATCATATCATCTGCAAATAGTGATATTTTGTCTTCTTCCTCTCCAATTTTTATCCCTTTGATCTCTTTTTCTTGTCTAACTGCTCTGACTAGTACTTCATTCACTATATTGACTAGATAAAGAGTGGGCAGCCTTGATTGTCCTCGATTTTAGTGGGATTGCTTCAAGTTTCTCTCCATTTAATTTGATGTAAGCTATAGGCTAGGTGCATATTGCATTTATTATATTTAGATATGGACCTTGAATTCCTATTCTCTCCAATACTTTTAACATGAAAGGGTATCGTATTTTGTCAAAGGCTTTTTCAGCATCTAATGAGATGATCAAGTAGTTTCTTTTGAGTTTGTTTATATATTGGATTATGTTGATGGACTTCCATATATTGAACCAACCCTGCATCCCTGGGATGAAGCATACTTGATCATGGTGATGATCATTCTGATGTGTTCTTGTATTAAGTTTGGGGAAATTTTGAGTAATTTTGCATCAATATTTATGAGGGAAATTTGTCTGATGTTCTCTTTCTTTGTTGTGTCTTTGTGTGGTTTAGGTATTAGTGTAACTGTGGCTTCACAGAATTTATTAGGTTGTGTTCCTTCTGTTTCTATTTTATGAAATACTGTTAGAAGTACTGGTATTGGCTCTTCTTTATAGGTCTGATAGAATTCTGCACTAAAACCGTCTGATCCTGGTGATTTTTTGGTTGGGAGACTTTTAATGACTTTCTATTTTCTAAGGCTTATGGGACTGTTTAGATGAGTTATCTGATCCTGATTTAACTTTGGTACTTGGTATCTGCCTAGAAAATTATCCATTTTACTTAGATTTTCCAGTTTTGTCCAGTATAGGGTTTTATAGTAGGATCTGATAATTTTTGGAATTTCTTCAGTTTCTGTTGTTATGTCACCATTTTTGTTTCTGATTTCATTAATTTGGATACTGACACTGCCCTCTGGTTAGTCAGGGTAAGGGATTGTCTATCTTGTTGATTTTCTCAAAGTACCAGCTCCTTGTCTTGTTGATTCTATTTACAGTTCTCTTTGTTTCTACTTGGTTGAGCCCTGAGTTTGATTATTTCCTGCCATCTACTCTTCTTGGGTGTATTTGCTTGGTTTTTTTTTCTAGAGCTTTCAGGTGTTCTGTCAAGCTGTTAGTGTATACTCTCTCTAGCTTCTTTTTGGAGGCACTCATAGCTTTGAATTTTCCTCTTGGCACTGCTTTTATTGTGTCCCATAAGTTTGGGTATATTGTGTCTTCATTTTCATTAAATTCTAAAAAGTCTTTAATTTCTTTATTTCTTTCCTGACCAAGTTATCATTGAGTAGATGGTTGTTGAGCTTCCATGTGTATGTATGCTTTCTGTTGTTGTTGTTATTATTGAAGACTAGCCTTAGTCTGTGGTGACCTGATAGGATGCATGGGATTATTTCAATTTTCTTGTATCTGTTGAGGCTTATTTTGTGACCAATCATATGGTAAATTTTGGAGAAGGTTACTGTAAGTTGCTGAGAAGAAGGTATATTCATTTGTTTTAGGACGCAATGTTCTGTAGATATCTGTTGAGTCCATTATATTCATAACCTCTGCTAGTTTCACTGTGTCTCTGTTTAATTTCTGTTTCCAGGATCTGTCCATTGATGAGAGTGGGGTGTCAAAGTCTCCTACTATTTTTGTGTGAGGTGTAATATGTGCTTTGAGCTTCAGTAGTGTTTCTTTTACGTACGTGGGTACCCTTGCATTTGGGCCATAAATAATCATAATTGAGAGCTCCTTTTGGTGGATTTTTTTTTCCTTTGATGAGTATGTAGTGTTCTTCCCCACCTTTTTTGATAACTTTTAGTTGCAAGTCTATTTTATTGGATACTAGAATTGCTGTTCCAGCTTGTTTCTGGGGACCATTTGGCTGAAAAATTTTTTTCCAGCCTTTTGCTTTGAGGTAGTGTCTGGCTTTGTCACTGAGGTGTGTTTCCTGTATGCAGCAAAATGCTGGGTCCTCTTTACATATCCAGCTTCTAGTCTATGTCTTTTTATGGGGAATTAAGTCCATTGATCTTCAGAGATATTAAGGCCAATGATTTTTGCTTCCTGTTATTTTTGTTGTTAGAGGTAGATTATGCTTGTCTGGTTCTCTTCTTTTGGTTTTGCTGTGAAAAATTACTTTTTTGTTTTTTCTAGGGTGTAGTTTCCATCCTTGTGTTGAAGTTTTCCGTCTATTATCCTTTGTATGACTATATGGGTAGAAAGAGATTGTTTACATTTAGATTTGTCATGGAAAATCTTAGTTTTTCCTTCTATGGTAATTGAGATTTTTGCTGGATATAGTAGCCTAGACTGGCATTTTTGTACTCTTAGGGTCTGTATGATATCTACCCAAGACCTTCTGGCTTTTAGAGTCTTTATTGAGAAGTCTGGTATAATTTTGATGGGTTTCACTTTATATATTATTTTACCTTTTTCCCTTACCACTTTCAATATTCTTCTTTGTTCTGTGCATTTGGTGTTTTAATTATTATGTGACAGGAGGATTTTTGTTTATTGGGTTTTTTTGTTGTTGTTGTTTCATCTGTTTGGTGTTCTGTAGGCTTCTTGTATGTTTATGGCCATCTCTTTCTTTAGGTTAGGGAAGATTTCTTCTATAATTTTTTGAAGATGTTAGGTGGCCCTTTGAGTTAGGAATCTTCACTCTCTTCTATACCTAATGTTGTTAGGTTCCATCTTTTCATTGTGTCCTGAATCTCTTGAGTATTTTGAGTCAGGAGCTTTGTGCTTTTAGTATTTTCTTTGACTGTTGTGTCAATGTCTTCTAAGGTATCTTCTATGCCTGAGACTCTCTATTCTATTGCTTGTATTCTGTTGGTGATGCTTGCATCTAAGACTCATGATCTCTTTCCTAGGTTTTCTATCTCCAGGGATCTTTTCCTGTGTGTTTATTTAATGTTTCTACTTCCAATTTTAGATCCTGGACAGTTTTACTCAGTTCCATCACCTGTTTGATTGTGTTTTCCTGTATTGTTCCTCTCCAGATCACCATCTCCTACAATCCTTTCCTCATGCCATCTTTCCTTCTTCTCTGACTGGGTGGGGCTGTCCTGGGCATCCCCCCAACCTGGCATTTCAAGTCTTTTCAAAGCTAGGTGTTTCCTCTTCCATTAAATCCAGACAAGGCATCCAAACTATAAGAACATATCTCATGTACAGACAACAGCTTTTTGGATAGCCACTGCTCCAGTTTTTTGAGACTTACGTTAAGACCAAGGTGTACATCTGCAACATGTATGTGGGGAGGCCTAAGTCTAGCTCATGTATGTTCTTTGGTTGGTAGTACAGTAAGAGCTCATTTTTTTAACAGTCTAAATTCATACTAATAGACTCAAATGTCTCTTTATTTCCATGTTTTAGTTAGGCTTTTAGTGCTATTAAGAGATACCATAACCAGAGAGACTCTTATAAAGGAAAATATTTAATGATTTGCAGTTCATCAGATTAGTCCATTATTGTTATTGTGGAAAGAATGGTGACAAGCAGCAGACATGGGATTAGAAAGGTAGGTGAGAGTTTTACATCTGTATTCACAGGAATCAGGAAGACATGATGAGCCAATAAGCCTGGCTTGAACTGATGAGACCTCAAATCCACTGCTAGTAACATTATTTCTCCAACAAACCTACTCCAACACCTACTCCAACAAGGCCCCACCTCTTAATAATGCCACTACCTATTGGCCTATGGGAGTCATTTTTATTCAAAACACCACATTCTATAACACTGGTCACAAAGAGCTATAAGGTTTTAAGAAACATTTTCCTAGAAAAGCCATGTGTTAGTTAATCCATATGACTAAGCATCACACGTCCACTCATGTATCCACTCTAGAAAAAACATCACATGCCCTTTATCCAGGCTGCTTCCAGAAATGCACCATGAGTCTGTTCTTAGCAAAATATTCTCCAAAATGTCTGCATCAGCAAAAACATCCTCTCAGAAGACAGTTTCCAGAAAAACATCACATGACAACTGATTCTCCAAAGAAACCAGCAATTTCGACTTCAGATGGATCTAGCTAATATCTATTTTTCATCTCAGTACCACTAAAACATTCAGTGTTGCTTTGGTCAGAAAAACAGAAGACAAAAAATAAAAAAACCACGCTTAGTAGGATTTGTCAGTCAAATGACAGAGAAACTCACGAAAAGTGTGTAAAAATAAGTCTCAGGATAATTTCCTAGGAATTCTGGGGCAAGAGTACAAACATAAAACTTTATTGCGGTACCTTGTTAGTATTTCTTCTTGAAATCTTTGCTCTCTCCAGCAAAAAAAAACCTAAATATGTTTCATGGAGGACAAAAAATTGGGGTGTGTGAGGGTATGTCACATTATGACAAGTTCCACTAGTCTTTGTGTTCACACTATAACCATTTTGGAGCCTTTATAAAAAGAAAATATGAAAATGATGAGGGGATAAATAAGCATTTTCATACTTCTACTATAGAACAGGTGTTGCAAATACATGCTGTAAGTACACTGGCACAGATGCACTGGTAATAGTGTGTTTGTTCCAAGTGCCTCAAAAGAAATGCAGGAATCCTTAGCCTTGGTACATAGAAGGAAGAATCATAGACAATAAAAAGAGATGCACCAATATGAAGAATCTCAGAGATGAGGCTGACCATCTGACTGAAGGGGCAAAGTTAAAAGGGGATAGTAAGCTGCCTTAAATTCAATTCCTTATATAATCTTCCAGACTCAAGATAAGAAACAAGACAGTTTCATAGGATGCTAGTCAACTTCCTTTAAGAGATTGATCAATATTGAAATAAAGTACAATTTAAAGGTAAAATTGTTGCTTCTTCTTACTGGCATTGAGGATGACAATCAGAACAAAGCACCACACATTTGTAACAAAACTTAATGATTCATTAGAAGGTAGGTAGGGTATGTGAAATTTAAAAAAAAAGGAAATTCTAACCAGCTGTCAGTAGTATATTTGCTCTGAACAAAGGTATTGCTGCAGAACCATCTCCTGTGAAGATCAAGTGATAATGTGCTCACAAAGAGTAAATCATATGTGGCCCAGTCTGTAATGAATGGTGGCTGACATTTACTGAACTTCCATGAAAACACATCTGTGTTTAAAAATTTACAGGCAAATTTATTGATTAAAGCTTCTTAATTGGTAGAAATTGGAATGTTAGAGATTGGGATGTTGTCAATTTAATTATTTGTAACATTTCAAGTCACAAGAGAAAATTGTCTAGGACTGTTTTTGGTCAGTTTATTTGGCAATCTTCTCAACCTGTATATACATTTGACTATCAGAAAAAAAATCTTTGTACGCATAAACTAAGAATGTTATTAGAGACTTTGTGTCACCTAATGCTAAAATTTCTATTTGCTGTTAATCATCTATGATATCTCCACTGATGCCTTTGGTAAATACATTTGGTAAATGCATTTATTGAAGACTTGATTTTCTTTCATGAGCATAAAAATTTCATGTAATCATTTTCATAATAGAACATGTCATCCAGACTAAAATGAATCATTTTCCTGGATAATGTTCACTCAAATTTGACCCTTAACATACTGTGTGGGGCAAGATTTTGTTTGGGGGTCAGTAGTATTAGTGAGTCAATTGTAAAATCCCAACAACACCAAAGAGTCATCCAGATCAGTGCCAGATTTCAGCATAGGCTCTTATGTCTCCTTGGGTAGCTGCTGACCTTTCTGGGGCCCCAAATTCCTTCTATTTTGCTTGATGTTCATTGATTTGTTCTGAGCAGCTATTGTATTGGATATTATCTCTTGGATTCAAAACATATTTTGGAGAACTCAGTATTGTCTTCTGGACCTCCTTCCAGAACTGACTGTGATTTTGTGTCTCTTCTGACTATGAAGTATAGTCTTTCTACATTTAGTTTATAATACCTACAAAATCATGTTTATAAAATCTTTCAAGAGGCATGCATTTCTGCTTTCTCCAACACATATATGGAATCTGGACAGCTTCATTAGAAAAATCCAAAACAACAGACTTCATTCTTAATTTGGAAGGAAACATATTGATTCAACAAGGAAGACTCACAAAAGGAGCCTTATGTCTCAAGTCCTCATACACTTAGAAAAACATGTGAGCTAACCCGGCACACAGAAACAGTAACCATTCTAAGGATGAGATTTGAATGGGGATATTCTCATAGGCATCACACAAATCTGACTCAGACCACAGATGCCACAAAATAGTACAAAAATATCATAACTCTCCAAAAAAAGGCCACCTCTACCAAATCGTGAGACATAAATTTTAAGAAGAAAAACAAAACCCTCTGGTTTGTAGTTCAGCTGGTTTTACATTTGGTAATTGCAGTGATTTACCTTGCAAATATTTGGTAAAATGGAGAACATTTGATGTTTCTACACCTCCCCCAATAAACTGAAAAGTACTAGCCAATAAAACAAAACTTGACTGTTCAATTCACCCTAATTGAGTTTGAACTTGGAGTCATCTAAGACATGATAAAATTTCTATTTGCAGGAAGTTAGTAACAAAATTTTGAAATAATATTAGAATAAAAGAAATAGAATAGAAAAAGAAATCACCACAATTTTTAGAAGCAATACAACAATCCTGACAGGATTGATAGTGTACTAAGCTCAGATATTTGTGCTCTTCCTTTTGTTATCAGATAACTGAGAGGATGGATGTCAAAACTGAGGTTTTCCTAGAAATATCATGCTAGAGGAGGGAAGTGACTGAGATTGTGGTGTAAGGAGAGGAAAAACTTGTTTCTAAAGAAGAGATTCTAGAATTCTAACAACATATCAGACTTCTTTTCTAGAGAGACTTGAAGTTGGACAACTGGGTCAATAATGGGTAGGACTATACTGTGACCAAGACTATTTATTTATCCATGCCTCTTTCTTCTTTTTAAATCTAAACCTCATGTCAGAATGTCAGATCCTCAAAGGTGGCTGTCAGAGTGACTGGATCTTTTTTTTTTCTTCCCAATGATTGTCACTATTATCTCTTGAATTGACTTGTTGCAGATATGAAACTAATTCTAGGTGGTCAAAGCTGCCAGGCTCTAGGATTTAATATCAAGAATCCTGGTTGACTCAGAAACAAATGCATTCTGAGGTGTGTGACTTCTTGATTCTCTTCTTTTATCCTATGCCCTTGTCTCCTTTAGAAGAAAAAACTGAGCTGTATTTTTCTTTATTATCCTTTCCTTCCACTCTACTAACAATAAAATCCTATATACCAAAGGAAAACATCACTGTGGCCTCTGTTGTGTGACACCTAGAGGGAGTGGCAATCCTAATGTTGTCTATACTTCCAGAAAAAAGGCAGGCCTAAAATTTTTGATTATAGGATACCTGGATCGAAACAGGGGCTTCCTTTTTGATTTAAGGACCTTTAGATTATTTTGTTGCTCAGAGTTTTCAAAATTTGTCAGTTGGTGACTTTAGGAAGCAAGTAGAGGACAAGTTTACCTTGACCACTGGGTAAAAGCCTCTTTTGAAGATGTTAATGAAGGAGATGCTAGTGCTAAGAGTGTCTGCTGAGAATAAAATGTTTCTATGTTGTGAAAATAAAAAAACACTTCAATGATATAAATGAGGCCAAAGAACAACAATATAAAGTTAGACCAAGAGAAGTCACCTGATTCCTAACTTGTATATTTTGTTGTGTTAGAAGCATGGCTCACATCCAGACAGACTAACTACACCAGGCCAAAACAGTTCCATGTGGCAGAGGTTTATTGTGAGGGAAGTGGGCAAACGTGGTGGTGAAGATGAGGGGCAGGGGAAAGAGAGAGAGGTTAGAGGGGTCTGCCTTTTATTTTGATTGTGATGTAGCCACTTGCAGTTAAAAGTGGGAGGTGAGCCAAGTAGATTCTGGAAATGTATGGTAGTTGTCATGGCTACAGGTGTTTGAGTCACTGTCACCTAGATGTAATGTCATGTGTTCAGAGCCCATCCTGATACCAACATACCTTTCTTTTTCTTATCATAAAGAGAAGGAAAAAGAAGGGGAAGGAGAAGCTGATGGTGAAAAGGGAATAGGGGTATCATGTCTCTTAAACTGCTTCCTGCTGTCTAGGGGCATTGTCAATTTTGGGGTGTAGCTTACTTCCCTCATCCTTATTGGGTCCACTTGGGAAATGTTCACATCAGGTTCCTCTGTGGACAGTGGCTCCTCTGTGGACAGGAGCTGATAATCCTGAAACAGGGACTGATTAATAGTTTGGTTAGAAATTTTTTTGTATTTGTTGTTGGAGAAACGTAGAAACAAGATTAATGAGGCAGGGAGAGAATAATAACACCAGGAAGATGACTAGGAGAGGTCTTTGTTATGAAAGGCAATATCCACTTCCATATAGGATTTTTGAAAATCCCAGAACTGGAGGTCTCACATTTCCTGAAATTCCGTATGTCTGACTGTAGTTCCTGGATTTTATTTCTCATGATCCCAGATTGATTGACATTGAAACAGCATTCTTTTTGGAGGAACAAGCAAAAATACCTTCTTTAGCTGTCAGGACATCTAGCCTGCATCAGTTCTGAAGCACTAGAACTGCCAAAAAATGATCTGTTTCTGGATAGTAAGCACGGTTTCAAACATTTTTTGAAAACTGCTTTCAAACTTGGAAGTGAACTCGATATATTGGGTCATGGATGTTGTTATCACTATGATTCTAGTACCAATACCAATGGCTATTCCCTCAGTGGGCCAAGAGTGATGCAACCTGAACTGCCCTCTTATATTGGGCAGCTATCATATCTACAACTGGGATTGGCAGGGCTTGTTTCTTGCATTACTTCTAGTTCAGGGAAAAGGAGTATCAACATGCAAACTCCTGGCAGGCAGGTGATAATATACCTGAGTGCCACAAATAATTGATGTGTTTTGGACTGCAGAGCATTGTGGCAAGAGATGAGGTATCAAGGGTTGTGGTTCTTTTGCAGTCTAGGGAGCTTTGCATCCCTACAGAACATGTCCTGGAGGTCTTAAAACAGTTTGCCTTGCCAAAAAGAGGGATAGAAGAAATATATGGAGTTGTGGCAACATCAGAGTCAGGGCAGGAGACAAAAAGTGATGTAAATTTACTAAGCAGTATCAGTGGAAAGGCTGTAAGTGGCAATTGTGTGTTAATTCCAAAAAGTATGCATAGCCAGGAATCTTAAAAGCAACCAGGTCTGGTGACATTAAGGAGTTTGCTTGCCAAGGTCAAGGTATGAAGGCAAAGGTAAAATGGCAAGTTAAGACATTTATGAGGGGTGATATCAAAGAAGTAAGGACTTCAGAAGAATGTTTGATTACTTCTCTTACTTTTCCAATATCTATAGGTTAGTCAATTGAGTCATATTTTCTCTGGATGCAGATGGTACTTACTGAGAACCTGGATTGATTTTTATGGTAGAGCTTACAAACAACTCCTGTTTCCCACCTGGCATCCCATGGATCTTATATGTAGAAAAAAAGTATCTTGTGGTGTGATAGTAAAAACAATTAGTCTGTGATCCTAGCATATGTATCTGACAAGACCAATATGGGCAGCCCTCATATTTGTCTGGCCATTTTTTACAATAATCTTTTCTCTGGTCAAAGAGAAAGCAAGTATAGAGATAATAATACTTAGATGATATAACGGATACAGGGATGACAGGAATTTGGATAGGTTCCTGGCATTCAGCTTTGGAGCAGTTTCCTGACCTTATTTGGAAAGACTTTGTTATCTGTGAGGGTTTCTTGAACCTCGAATCTCCAGATGTAAGGGCTACACTGGCTGTGAATGAACAGCAGGAGAATGACAAGAAACTCATGTCTAATCGAGAGAAGTTGAACTTGGCTTCCGGAGTGGAGTCTCATTTTCTGGGATTGGGGACAAGGTGGGTGGTTTTGGCATCCTCTGGAACTTAACAGAGCACTATCCTGTTAGGGTCAAAATGTATGAAGAAGAGTCGTTTTTAGGTGGAGGGATGAAAGATTTGAGGGGAGACAGGTGGACCCAATGAGAGAGTCCCTCGAGTTTAGCAGCTGTAGGGGTTACAAGAATTACCTCTAAAGGGCCATGTCATTTGGTAGAGAGAGGTGAGGGCTGATGGTCTGGAGGGTATAGAAGGACTTGGTCTCCAATGGTGGCAGAGGGTGGACAGGAGACAGTGTATGGCCATTGTAGATGGTGGTCAGCAAAGTTCCATAGGAGAGAACAGAGGTGGCAAAGTAATTGGGTGAGTAGATAGTTTGGGAGGGGACAGCATTTAGGTGAAAGACAGGTGTTAGGACCAGATGTTCATACATGAGTTCAAAGGGTGAGATGAAGACAGGTTGCTTGGGGAGAACTCATAGCCTGAAAAGAGTCAGAGGTAGGAATTTTACCCAATCAAGTTGAAGTTCCTGTAACAGTTTAACAAGAGTTGTTTTTAAAGAGCAGTTAGTTCTTTCTACATTATCTGAAGATTAAGGGTGATAGGGAATATGAAAATGCCAGAAGTTGTCTAGGGCCTTAGAATTTGAGAAAATTGGGAAGTAAATTCAGGACCATCGTCTGACTGGAGGAAGGCTGGGATACCAAATTGAGGGATGACCTTTCAGAGGAAGAGATCAGAGACAGTCTGAGCCCTTTTGTTAGTTGTTGGAAATGCCTCCACCCACCACAAGAAGGTGTTCACCAATACCAGGAGGTATTTGGCATGTTTGACAGTGGGAATGTGGATAAAGTCAAGTTGCTAGTCAGTTCCAGGAAGGGAATTTCTAGCCTGATGGGTAGGAAAGGGATGCTACTATACCTTGAGTTGGAATCTGACATCTGACAGATTTTCCAAGATGTAGTGATAGATTTTAAGAAACTTAAGTCCTCAGCAGTAAGCTGTAGGTGGGTCTTAAAAAATAATACAGTGCTTGGCTGTCAGCATGAAAGAGTTGGTGAAGATAGGACAGAGTTTGACGAGTGTCAGGAGGTTAAGGTAGGGATGTGGGTTGCAGTGTAAGGATGTCCTGGGGAGGGTGAGATGAGTCTAGGCCCCTAAAGGCTGCAACTCTAGCTGTGTCATCAGCTTGGTTGTTTCCCTTGGAGACAATAGAGTTATCTGTCTCATGGAATCTGCAGTGGACAACCCCAATAGCTGTGGGGAGATGGGAGGCCTTTAGCATGGCGATAATTTGGTTTGCATTAGTTACTGATCCTCCTTTTGGGGTAAGTAACCCTCGCTCCTTCCAGATAGCAGCATGGGACAGGAGGATATGGAAAACACATTTGGAATCTGTGTAGATGTTGAGGGATTGTCCTTGTGCCAGCTGGAAGGCACAGGTAAAGGCTATTAGTTCAGCCTGTTGGTTGGTGGTATAAGCAGGAAGGGCCTGTGCCTCCACCACCTTGGTGTCTGACACTATGGCATAACCAGCTTTCCTGGCCCCTTCATGTAGAAAGGAGCTTCCATTTGTATATCAGGTATAGATGGCTTGAGGCAATGTGCCCTCCTATATGTGTGAAGGATGAGACAATAGTTCCTCTAAAGTTTCAGTGTAGGAATGAGATAGGGAGTAGTCAGTATTAGGTAGAGGAAGAAGATTAGAAAGATTAAGAGGTGGGCATGATTGAAAGGTGAGTGTGGATTCTTCTATTAGTGCTACCTGTCGAGAAAGACCCCTGGAGGGAGGTAGAGTCTGTAAGTCTTTGTAAGGTAGGAGCTATGACAGGTTATGGAAAGATAAGACAGTTATAGGCAACCCCAAGGTTAGGTGTTTTTTGTTTTGTTTTGTTTTTGTTTTTGTTTGACTCTCAAATAAGGATTTCAGTGGCTGCTAAGGTACAAATACAAGGTGCCCATCCCTGGATGGTTAGATCTATTTTTTTTTGACAAGTATGCTATAGGTGCAAAAGAGGGTCCCAGTTGGTAACCTAAGACTCCAAGGGAAAATTTCTCTTTTTCAGTTAATAGAGGTAAAAATGACAAATCAGGTCAGGGAGATGTAAGGCTGGGGCCTTAAGGAGAGCATGTTGGAGCCTTTGAGGAACATTGGTAACAATTTTGAGAAGAGTTTCATAGGTTGGGCCTAATGCTGCTTCATATAAGCAGCAAAAAAGGAGGGAAAAGGAAGGAACCCAGGAGTGTAAAACAAGAGACTGTCCTAAGAATGATAAATCTCTCCCTATATAGATAGAACAGTTAGAGACTGAATCAGATTCTTTCTAAGGTAACAGCCCTGTGGGTTGGGGTAATTGATAGTACCAAATAGGTGACCTGAGGAGTGGACAGTTGGACTTTAGGAGGTGAAACTCTGTAGCCTCAACTGGAAAGAAAATTTTGAAGAGCAGAGGTGTCAGCTTGGCTAATGTCTAGTGAGGGCTGCAGAGAACACCTTCTATGTAAACCACAATCTTAGATTTTGGGAGAGATAGAGAGTAAGTCAGAAGTCAGGACCTGGCTAAATAGGTGTGGGTTGTCCTGAAATTCCTGAGGTAGAACAGTCCAGGTAAGCTGGGTAGAAAAGTGAGTGTCAGGATTTGTCCAAGAAAAGGCAAATATTTTCTGTGACTGGGAATCTAGATGGATAGAGAAAAATGCATCCTTGAGATCTAGGACTGTAAAATGGAAAGTTCCTGAGGGGATAGTGGAAAGAAGTGTATAAGGGTTAGCCACAACAGGATGGAGGGGAACCACTGTAGAATTACTGCGCCTGAGGTCTTGAACCAGGCGATAGGTACTTTTAGGTTTCTTAACTGCTAGTATAGGAGTGTTAAAGGGGGAAAGAGGTAGAGTGAAGGAGTTTTTTCTTTAAGAAGTCAGAAATGATTGGGTTACGTCCTTGGAGGCACTGGAGAGGAAGAGAGTATTGAGCTTAGGTGATGTACCTTATAGAGTCCAGTAACTGGGTGATAACAGGAGAATGTTTAGTAACAGAGGGGTTCTGGACACTTCAGACTCTGTGGTCCGCCTGAGAAGCTGATAAAGGAAACAACATGTTAGTCTTAGTAGGTTGACTGGCTAGAAGAAGGAGCAAAGAAACTGCTGGCAGGCTTGGGTTTAGGCAAATCGGGGAACAAAGGAAATAGAGGCTCCCAACTTAGCTAAAGGATTCCTTCCCATTAGGGGACAGGACATGTCAGTACTACCAAAAAGGAATGAGTGAGAGGTACACCCCCAAAAATGCAACTAAGTGGTGGGGTCTGGTGAGGAAGGTAAGGTTGTCCTCCTACCCAGATGGTAAGAAATGCAAAGGGGAAGTGGGTTCTCTAAACTTGATTAGGACTGAGTAAGTGGCTCCAGTGTCTAAGAGGAAGGAGATGGGCCTCCCATATACCATGATGCTACCCGGGGCTCCCTGCTAGTGATGGCTGTGATGAGGTCAAGGGATCTTGGGTCTCTTCAGTCATCTATAGCCGAGCCTAGGAGATCTGCTGGAGGGTTACCTTGGAGTGATGTCCCTCCGTCCTGCATATGAGGACCATAGATAGCACAATGTGCCTCCTGATGGCACCTAAGTCATGGCCCCCTTGGCTTGTGGGAGGGTAGGGCAAGCCCTCACCTAGTGGCCTTGTTGACAAAATCTGTTGCAGGGGTTTGGTGGTCTCTGAGCCTTAGAAGACCAGGAGTCTGGGGGAGTAGCTAAGGCTGGTTGGACAGCCTTTGCCAGCATGTGGTATTTTTTGTTTTTAGACTTTCTCATCTCTCTCATGGTATACCTTGAAGGTCATCACCAAGACTTCTGCCTGTGGAATTAGGGGCCCCTTCTTCAACTGCCTAAGTTTAGCTTTTATGTTGGGGTAGCTCTGGGAAAAAAAAGTACACCATCAGAAGTTGCTTACCTTCTGAGTTTTCAGGGTCCAGATTAGTGTATTGCAATAAAGACTTGGCCAGGCATTGTAAAAATTGAGATGAGTTTTCCTGTTTGTCTTGGGCAACCTCTTAGAGTTTTTCAAAATTTACTGGTTTTAAGGTTGCCTTATGGAAGCTGGCCAGGAAGCAGGTTTTAAATCTATCACTGGCTGAAATACCACTTGTGGAATCATAATTTCATTGAAGATGATCAGGTACTGCCTCAGAGGTCTGGAAATGGTGAACAGTGGTCCAACACTTGCCTGTCACATGGAAGCCACTTGTGTATATTCCCTGCACAAAGTACAGACAAATCATCAGCAACAAAATCAAAGATGTTGCTAATCACAATCAGGAGCGTACAATTAAAACTGTGCAGCACCCAGACAAAGAAACTTAAACTTTTCTGCCTTAAGGGCAACAAGTTTGTTTGTAAGAGGAGTAAAGGGTCTGTCTGTTTCAAAGCCACAAGAAGAATCTTAATTAGGCACTTCCTCTAAAGGAGAAACCGTTATTTCAGAAATCAGGAGCAAAGTTGGAGATAAAACAGGATCTCTCTCTCTCTCTCTCTCTCTCTCTCTCTCTCTCTGAATTCAGATGTTTTCTTTTCTTTTTTCTTTACTGACATTTCAGAGAAATGGGGATAACTGTTAACTAAGAAGAAACAAAGGCTTTAATAGATAAACTCACTATACTTACTGTCATAAATTCAAATACTTTAAAAACCTATGTGAAAATAGAGATAAAACTTAAAAAGAGGAAATCTCTAACTGACTTATAACTGTAATGATAGATAAACCAAAACCAGCCTGAATATAAAAAAGTGTCCTTTGAGGCAAAAAGCGCTACTAAAATGAAATCTATAGTACAAGAATATGTAAGTTAGTTGGGAAGTGGAAGGGAGCCTGGGAACATTAGCTACTTTGAATAGCAATGGCCAGAGGAAACCCATCTCTACTACTGTTGTACTACTAAGAATAGCTGAGAAACTAACCTTATTGCCTCCTCTCATAATCTCTAAAACCTCTTTTCTGAAATTTGAACCTAACATACAGTTACTGAATGAGGTATTTAGCTTGTTAAAAAAGATTTCCATCTTCAAATCACTCCTAGGCAGCTCTCTTAATCTTGCTACTTTGTTTCATTTAACAGATAAATTAGCAGAAGATAAGCGTGACTGTACTCAAGTAACAGATGAACACTGTTTCTCTGGGGAGACCTACTCATAACTCCCATCAAAATGTGAATTAATTCCATTTACTGATGTTTCTTTTTTGTGAGGTGAACAAAGATATTTTCAGGAAGCATATGTGCTTACAACCAACCACACTTGAAATAAATAAGAGTCATCATTTACCTTGGAATGAATCTCTTCAAATTACTGAACTCATAGCTTTAGTTAGGGTATGCCATTCACTATAAAACAAAGCAGCTAATATTTACCCATTGGTTGCTATGAGAAAAGTGTAAGCTTGGTATTGGCTGTTATGGAAATATAAAGAACTTCTAACTTACTCTGGTCCTGCTATTCAAAACAGATCTCAGACTTGCTATTCACTACACTTTCATTCAATTATACATTATAAAAATCCCAGGACACTTACAAACAAATTCTAATGAAGTGGAAGATGATAATTTGCTCAAGGCTATGAAAGCCAGTTGAAATGTATGGAACTTACTCTCCTGATATAGTCAGACCTATTCAATTACTGTCTTTATTTTTTTTAAGGTCAACAGACTACATACAAGGAGATAAGAAAATCTGGCAACAGAATATCTGTAAATTTTATTACACAAAAATACTCTCACTTGTGGACATAGTGAAAATTTCCATAATGCTCCCTAATGCCAAATTGCCACTTTTGCAATGTATATAATATATCACATCACACTTTCAACAAAATACTTCTTGTGACAATATCTGTATTTAAACTGAATTTAAACTGTCTCTCATTGGCTCAATTTTAAATACATTGTCTCCAGCTGGTGGTACTGTTTGAAAATGTGAAACCTTTAGGAGGTAGGGCCTCTGTGGAGAAAATGGACCATTGATGAAAGGCTTCAAAATTTGCAATATGGACATGATTCTCTCTCTGCTTCATATGACAATAGATGCTTCTTATTCTTCCCCCCCCCAGGATAATGAACTGTATCTTCGTAAACATTAAATTCAAATAATCTCTTTGTCCCTTAAGTTGCTTCTTGTCTCAAGTCTTTTTCCAGAATAATAACCAAAAACTTAACCAATACACCTCCTCCCAAGTAGCTCATAACTTACATTTGAGATACTGTATGTGTCCTAAATATAATAAAAATGGACATTTATCTTAGTCAAATGGATCAATAGTAATCTGGTAGTTAAAATTTACCAAAAATTAATTTGATATATGGATATAAATATGTCTTAGTGCTAGTCTGTATGAGTACCACTTGATGGAAGTCTTTACTTATTAAAAATCCCTCCATTTTAGCAGTAAGAAGAAAGTTATTAAGAAAAATTATTCCTAGTGAATAATTCTTTTAGATTGCATAGTAATCAACAAACTAAGGTTAATGGATAAGTATTTAAATTTATCAATGAAATGTGTATAGAATTTTAATTGTACCTACCATCTTCAATCCTCTGAATGAATTAAATTAATAAACAGTAAAATGAAAATGATAAATTATGTGAAAAACTTGACTGAAACTTTCATCTTCCTTATCAAAGACATTCTCTTTCATTCTTCTAAGTCTAAGAACTTCCACTTTTGGTAAACATTAATTAACTACTTATAATTATTTAATATCCATTGGAGTGGACAAAAAACACTATAGACCATCTCTACTAACAAGAAGTATTGTATATCACTGCAAATAACTTTAAAAATTATTTACTATTATTATTATTATTATTTTATTCTTATTAGTAGTATGGTGGTGGTGGTGGTGGTGGTGGTGGTGATAGTAAAGGTATTTCCACAGTGAATTTTCTGGAAGATGAAGAAGTAAATAAATAAGAGCTAAGATAAGGTGATATGATACGTTATAAAAAATTCACATCAAAAACTTCATTTGGGCTTAGTGAAAAGATACAATTAAGTACATTTAACTACTGCCTATGTTCCAATACTTTAGGAAATACATGCTTGAATTCAAAATTTTTACAAGGGTTTAATTATCAAGCTATTATATCTGCTTCTGTTATCTATTATAAAATAATATATGCTGATGATCATCTGTCTTAAATGGATAATCTCTAAGTTTAAAGAGTCCTTGGTAGACAAAAATTGCAGATCATGACAATACTATCACCATGTTTGAGAGACCTTTTGCACATTTATACTTCGGCTTTTCTAAAAGTAACTCCTACTAACTTCTGTTCACTTAAAATAGTACATACAACTATTCATACTGACTCTTTGAATCATGAGACTCTAAAGACCATAACATCTGCATTGAGCTTATCCAAATTAGCCAAAGTTGGAAACAAAGAAAACATCACTGGAAGAACAGATTTTAGGCAAGGTAATTTAGGAGAATCTAAATTAACTTAAGAGTAAAGAGACACCTTACAAAAGAATTCATAATAAAATCAGACACATAGAGGCTAGAGAGGTAGCTAATGGGCAAAGACTGCTCTTGGAGGAAGAACTTAGTTCAGTTTCTAGCATCTACCTGATGGTTTTCGACCATCTTTAACTCTAGTTGCTGCAGATTTTATGCACTCTTCTGGCCTCTATGAACACCAAACACACATGTAATGCACATGCATAGATGCTGATAACATACTCACACATGTAAAATGAAACAAATAAACCAAAAATTAGGACATATAGAGAAAATGTTACTTTGTGAAGGAGGGAAAATAGAAAACTGTTCTAAAGCCAATTGCATTGTAATAATTGATTAAAAACTACCAAATGATATTCAGTTTTCTAGCAGGATATTAATAGACCATGTAAGTTAGCATTAATTAACTTAACACAGCCAATGGTCATCTATCAAGGAAAGCACAAATTAAAAAAAAATTGCCTAGAATAGGATTGCCCAATGCATATGTCTGTGGAGGATTCTTCTGATTTTTAATTGGTGAAGGAGGAGTCACCCAGACTCTTTAGGAGGTACTTGTCTCCAGGTAGGTTATACTGAGCTATGTAAAACTAAGCAACACACCTTTGTGTTTTTTGCTACATTCTTTGACTGTGAGTGAATCTCCTCTTTGCAAAAATGGCTAGGTAGGCTATCAAGAAGCCAATCCTAATTCCATGTTCTTTTCAGGATTTTCTGCCCTTACTTTTGTCAATTATGGACTGTAACCTGGAAATGTAAGATGAAATAAGTCTTTCTTCCCGTAACTTATTTTGATCAGAGTATTTTATCACAGAAAACAAAACAAAACAAATAACAAGCTAAAACAAACCACCACAACAACAAAAGCAAGATAAGTGATATTGCATATAATTACTTCCAATAGAGTCTGAAGGTGAAGTAAAAAAAAAAAAACAACTTTAGCCTGAAATTTAGATTTCTGTCTGATATTACTTTTTTGTTCTAGCCTAAGATTTAGGTTTCTGCCTGAAATTACTTCTTTGTTCTAGCCTAATGTCAGATTCCTATCTGAAGCCTACTTCCTTGTCCTTGGTCAATGTCATATTCCTGCCAAGCAGCCCATTTCCTTATCCTTGTCCCATGTCAGATTCTTGTCAAGGAACCCCAAAGTCTCTCCACCTCTTCCTCTTTTTTATTTCATTAACAAGTCTGAGCCGGTCTTAGGTTGTTCTGACAAGAATGATTTCCTTACCCATGATGGAATATGAATTATCAAAAGCAATGCACTCATGTCTTAGCTTGGTAAGGCTCTGTGCAGAATCTTACCCATACTTGGTTTGACAGCTTTTTAATTTTATTTATTTATTTATTTATTTATTTATTTTAAGTGTTAACCAAAGGTTTTATAAGTTTGGTAATGCTCAATAACAAGATACCCATATAATCAGAAGTGTAACCCAATACCCAACGTAGATATACCAACTACCTTTGACTGGCACAAACAGGCGAACATCTGCCTTCATGTTCCTCTCTCTCTCTCTCTCTCTCTCTCTCATTTCCTAGCTCCTCCTCTCCTTCTCCTCCTCCTCCTCTCCTTACCTCTCCCACCTTAGCTCCTCCTACATATCACTCTTCCTGTTAAAATAAAAAAAAAACTATTCTCTCAAAATACAATTAGAGCATAACTATACCAATTTGTATCAGAAAGGTACAAGATAGACCTAATACCCAGTTCATCATTTTGTTGACTAAACAGAACCTCTGTCATCTCTCCTAACTAAAAGACTTAATTTTGAACCTGGCTTTTTTCTTGGCTTTAGAATGAATGTCAGCTGAAAACCATCCTCTCAAATCTTTTCTCTCAAAATAAATAGCCGGGATTGGCTATGAGAATCTAAGTCTTCAGCCCCATTAGAAATCCAGAATGACTGAATTAACTGAAATTATGGGAAGCACAAAAGCATAACTTCTAAAACTTAGCCAATTTACAGAGAATACTGAACACCTGGACAGTCCCTATACTACAAAACGTTGGAGCATCTGATCTTCAGTCTTCTGGCCCAGGATCATTTTGCATTACCAGAGACCTAGTAATGCAGAATTATTAAGGGCTGATTACTTTGTCTTGGCAGATATAATCAGTCGACTGTTCCACAAGTATGTCCTTTTCTGGACAGTAAATTGTCTGTAGATGAAATGAGGCAATTCTTGCCTAGTGGCTGTCTCACCGCAACTGGAATAATTCCAAAGATGTTCAATTTCTTCTTAGAATCCAAGACAGGGAAGCTGTCAGGAGCAGAGAGGTCTCTAATCAAAATGAACGGTAATACAGAAATGTTTGTAACATCAATTCAGTGGACTTTTGACATTTTGAAAACCAATTATCCATGTAAGACAATCTGGACTGCTGTCTGTTAACTCCTCTCAGCTATTTCTAAATAAAATATAGAAAACACCCTAACAATAAACTAAGAGCCATGAATTTGCTATAGGCCCTTAACTCACAGGCTAACCATCTCAAATCAGTTAAAAAAAAGTTAAAGAAGGACTGGATCTAAGCCTTGTATTCCTAAATGTGTTATATAGGCACAATGCCTATGAGAGTAACAATATTAATCTCACTTTCATATCAATTAAGAAACTCGTACCAATGAAAACCTTAAATTTGAAATTGAAGTAAATTTTGTACCATTTAGGAAATTATAACTTCAGCTTAATAACAATTATACAGATTTCTACCACTAGGTTATGGCTATGCAATGAACCCTACCTATTCTTCCCTGTTCCAACAAAACCATTACTTTTCCCTAGAAAGACAGCCCAATATTAACCATCTCAGTCCCCAAGCCCAGGGAATAGGGGTGCCGACTCTTCATTAACTTCTCCTCATACTTGGTTTACTTAGAAACCAGACTTCAGTGGGCACAAATCCTCACCAAGCTGTCACTACCAAATTGATACTTCAAGGCTCTTGGAGAACCTCGGGAGACTTAGGGAATGAGGTAGAGACTTTGACATTGATTGGTTTGATACATTGAAATTCCAGGTTATGTGTTCTGGTTATCCTGTTCCCTCAAGTCTACTACCTCCCCTTCAGTACCTATATGGAGATAGCACTAGACCAGCACAGGGGAAAATGAGATTTGGGGGGCCTCAACAATCCTACTTAAGATGCTTCTAGGTTCTTGCATAGTTGTGGGAATAGGTACTGGTACTGTAGCACTTGTCAAAGTAGATGAGACTCTTCAAGTTATAAAAAATATTATAGTCTTGGACTTAGCTCAGTTACAAAAGTCTATCCATCACTTAGAACAGCTGTTAGACTCATTAGCTGAAGTACTATTATAAAATAGAAGGGATTTAGACTTACTCTTCCTGGATAGGGAGGGCTCTGCCAAAGCCCTAGGAGAGCAATGCTGTTTCTGCATCAACATCCCAGGCATTATCAGAAATAGCCTGACCATGGTTCCCCAGAGACAAGAAAAAAGTGCTAAACTCAGGCAACTGAATCAAAACTGGGATGAATCATCATTTTCCTGGTCCTCCTGGCTGACAGTTCTAACACTGGCACTAGTGGGATCAATTCTGCTCTTGCTAACTGTTCTCACTTGTGGACCTTGTGTGGTAAGTGTTCTAGTCAAATTCAAATGAGGACAAACCTCTATGGTCTAGTTGATGACTCTTCAGCAGCAATATCAGCCCCTGGCAAAATTTCAAGGATTTGACATGAGTATTTCTCAATCGTGGAAGGAAAGGGTAATGTAAACACCATTTGTCTCCATATAAGGACCCCGTTTGTCTCCATTTTGAGGACCATGCCTGATTTCAAAAAGGCCATGAGCACCAGCTTCAGGAATAGACCATAACTCTCAGAAACTAGGTTATAAGACACCAGGTCTAGGAACAGAACAGAACAGAATATCCAGAATAAGATCATAAAACCCTCTTCCAAAGAACACCTGGAGATAAGCACAAAATGGAGAAATATCTCATAATAGGCCATCTTCACTGGATAGTCCTATTTCATCATATGGTTTAATGTTTGTGACATAGGAATGCAGATCACTGAGCACACATGGTTGAATGTTCATGACATAAGAATGTAAACCACTGATTACCTATGAGCCCCCTATCACTCACCAATGAAATTTTAGATTACATAATCTTTCTAGAGAGTTTCCCCAGTTCCCTATATATAGGCTGTGTGCCTTTATCTGGGGTCACCATGTTGGAGAGTGGTTAACCCTCTGCATGCTGGATGTTTGTGTGGAATAAATGCTCCTTGTTATTGCATACTATCTGAGTTTGGGGTCTTTCTGCAGTGATTTTTGTTCCCTTACATGTGTAATGTTATTTGTATGTATATGATCAGCACTGGCCATTTTGTGTTAAATAAAAATTGATGTGTTCTTCCCTGAGGAAGACTATTTTCCCTAGTCTCACCATATCTTAGTTGTCTGTAGTTGTGTGTACAGTGCCGAGGTCTCCTGCCCTTTCCCTGTCCACTTTAGCATGTCTGTTGTTCTTATGAATATAGCTTTTGACATTAGTAGGAGACATGAACTCCCTAAACAATTGGTTCTTACAATCTTTCAAACTGTAAGCTGAGCCTAAGATAAGGGCATTAGTTGTTTTATAGATATATTCTTTGGAACTGGACTCCATGACTCTACATTTTAATTGGTTGTAGTTTTCCATCATGTCTTCTTATCTTTTTCAAAGAGAAGTTTCCATGGTGAAAGGTGAGGGAAAATTACATTTATCTGTGTATTAGAAGAAATACTTAAAAGTGTAATTAGCTATTTTACTAGTTTAGTAAAATAGTTATTGTAGATTCTCCTCTATGATCCATGACTTTATTAGTCCTTTACAATTAGCTAGGTTTCTAGTGTGATGCATAATTGCCTTTTTGTTTATAGGGTCTTAAGTCCAATTAAAGAACTATTGGCTACTGCCAAGGTATGTATCCTTAGGGTTATTTCACCATGGTGGTCATTATACCTCATACAGCTTGTAACTGAGGATGAATATTGGTTATTGTTTCCCTCTTTTGGAAGCTTGCTTGAGCTTTCTGATACCATGAATGCTAGCCTCATGAATAAGCTTATCATTACAATTCCAAAAACCCTTAATTTTATTGTTATGTTCATGTTTTGTTACCGTTCTATTGAGAACTTGCCAAGCCTTGTATAAGTCTGATGGTGACAGAGTGACATGGTTCCTTCCCCTGGAACAGGGCCTCAGTGTGAGCCTCTACAAGTGTAACCTGCTATGGTTGTAAGGCCTGTTTGTGTAATAATATATATATTTTCTAGACTATCTAGCAATGGAAGACTCTTTCCTTCTGAGGAATGTCTTTCCTGTTAACATTAATCCTTCCATGATAATTAGAAAGAGCAGGAGTCCAGGAATTGAGGATGTGACTATGTCTTAGTTGGTAAACACTGGGATCTTCAAGACAGTCCTTAAAGTTATAGGAAAGAGTTCTAAATACATGAGTTTGAAAATATATTATTTCTCAACTATGGAAAAAAATAAGGATACAATATGACTCACGAGGGGAATCATGAATCCACAGGAACAAAGACAGTTACACTATGATCCAGCTTGTCAGAAAGAAACAAAGGCAGACAGATACAGTGGCAAGCAGATTCATGAGATCAAGGTCAGCGAAGACACACCAAGGTTAGGCCCATGTGTGGTAGAAATGGTAACTTCGGACAGAGTCCCACCAAGCTAGATTATCCTCTGTGTTAAAAAAAAAAAAAAGGCAAGCAGATCTCTGAATTCTTTTGAAATGTGAAAAGAAAATGTGTACTTGCTCTCTTCCAAGAATTAAGGGACTGGAGAGGGGGTGGTCATAGGATGCTGATTAATAGGATAATCAAAAGGAAACCCAGAATAAATGACTGGATTGGTATATAAAATAAAAGACTGTACTTGTGTTCTATAGATCAGCTATTCAGAGAATTTTATAGGTTGAAAAAGAGAGAACTGCTTGAAAAACACACACAAGCAAGTAGGACATAAAGGGATCTCTTAGAAGAGCAAGCAAGCAGAACATGGACAGAGAGATTTCCAGAGAGAAAGCAGAATATGGGGAGAAGCTGACTGGTAAAGCAGTATCAAGCAGAACACAAATTGTCAGTCAAATTCATGATTTGATTTAGACTCATTCTTTTCAGTGCTCCCAGATACCCATTCTCTCAGAACCGCTCTGCAAGTAGAGGCTGATACTTGGCAAGAATCAACACCACTTTTGGGTAAATTTTGTAGAGCCTCTCTAATCTGTGGAACCTTCATCCCCCTATCTCTCTGCAGACTTTTTCTTGGTTTTCTCTGGCTCTATGTAAACCACTGTATGCTCCCTTTAGCTCTGTAGAACAGTTTTCAGTCTCTTTCTAGACTTTACCTGAAGAAGAACATGATAACAGTTCTTAAGACCCCAAATAAACTATTTCTCATTACTTCTGATTAAAATCAAATCATAGAAATTCTGACTTTGTTACATTTGCTAATCACCAATAGGAATATGAATAATGTATTAATTCACCTTGAACTTCAAATAAGATTCAAATAAAGGTGAATTTTTGGGCCATTTAATATTACTCCCCCAAGGACTTAACACCTTTGAAAAATTCATGTTCCAGAAGAGTATTCACTGAGAGTTCCTCTGAGATTACTGGTTCTGCTTTTCCTTGTCACAGCAACATGATCTGAGTCATAAAGTTCAAAATGCTAAGAATCTAAGCATTAACCTTCTGCTTCAATTTAGCCGCAAGCTTCACTGATTTCTACAGACTGACAACTGTTCCCATCAAAAGAAACCATTCTGAAGTTCACAGTCTATGCAAAATGACCCTGGATCAGATTCTGAAAATATAGTCCATCCAATTATAACTTAGTTAATAAAAATTTTAAAACCAGCACAGGATGGTACTTTTTTTTTTCTCAAATGAGAAACAAAAGAAAATCTGTCCTTAAGTGAAGACCTAGGTTCTGAGACTTAAAGTGAAAAGAAGCACCAATTTAAAATAATCTATTCTTAAAATCAAGGGACATAGCTGAATAGTAATTGAGTTTCTTTTATTAATGGTAACAATAAGTTATGGGTTCAGGGAAATACATTTTGAAGGAATATTCTGTAATTCACAACTGTTAAATATATTGGTAAAAATTATATTTTAAAAGATCTCTTTCTGAATTTGATTTAAAATCTCTCTGAAGCTTCTTTTTCTTCACTCTCCTCTGCAACATCCATAGAGTATATCTAGTTTCTATATTTGAATAATGAAAATCCTAAAAACTGATCAGGATCTTGCACATTTTTTGGAGGGTCCAGACTAGTGAGTTTCAATATCTTATTACCCACTTCCTGCCTGATTTCATTTCTCCCGAGTCGTTTCTTAGCTATAGACCCAAGCCACCCACACATCCTTTCTTCTACCCCAACCATCTCTGCCCATATCAGATTTAGCAGTAACAATAAAAGTTCATATGCCCTGATCTAATCTCAAGAGTGCCAACAATTTAGTAGACAAAATCTGAGTCTTAACTTCAAATTAATCCTGTAGAAATGTTTGCCAGTGAGAATTACCTAGATGATATGTAGAATGAATCAAGTAGAAAATAGAATATTAGGACTGAAAAAATAACGTAGAGCATCCAGAGCAATTAAGCAAGGAATATGAAAAGTTATACACACACACACACACACAGACACACACACACACACACACACACTGGAAAGGAAACAGAAGAAATGAAGAACATCATGAAAAAAGCAAACCTTCAAATTATAGGCATAGATGATATATAATAGTGCCAATTCACTGGTGTAGAACAAATCTTTATTAAAATTATAGAAGAAAACTTTCAAATAAGGAAAGACAAACCAATACAGATAAAAGGATCACACCAAACATAAAATAGACAAGAACACAAAAGAAAATCCCCTTGGTATGTCTTAGTTAAAACAAAACAAACAAGCAAGCAAACTCCCCACTAAGTATACAGAAGAAACAACATGTACTGAAAGGTACAAGTGGAAAAAACAAACAACAACAACAACAAAAACATCAAACTACAGGTCACATGTGAAAGAGAGCCCATCAGAATAAGTGTTTATTTTTCAATGGAAACTTGAAAACCCGAGTAGCTTGCATTTCAAGTTCTAAAAGACCATGACAGGAAGCCTATACTAATACACCCAGGTGAAATATTTATTTCAATTCATAGAAAAAAAACTTGCCACTATATAAATAAAAGAAAATAAATTTTATATACAACAAATCAAACTGAAAGAAAATATTGGAAGCAATATACCAGGCAAAGAGAGGGATGAGCAAAGCTAAGAGATTAGAAATATGAACCCATAATTATTAAACACAAAATATAACAAAGAATATAAACAATAGCATAAAATTAACAAACACATTTCAATAACTTTAAATATCAATGATCTCAACTCTCTGACCAAAAGGCACACGATGACTTAATGTTTCAAGAAGAAATAGTCATCTACCTAATGTCTATATGAAACTCAACTTTAAGGAGATGCATTGCTTGAGTAAAGGATGAACAAAAGTATTATGATTAATTGGGACCAGTATGCAAATAGGCATCTAAACTGACAAATATTTATCAGTATTGTCGATACTCAGAAAATGATTGTTATTATGTGCCAATATTCACAAACTCTAACAAAATTAACTTTACCCTAAAGTTAATCAAAAGAGATAAAGCGGGACAGTTCAACCTTATCAAGGGAACAGTTAAGTAAAAGTATATTACTATTCTAACTGTATATGAACTAAACGCTGGGACATTCAATTTCATTAAGAACAAACAGTCAAATAAAGCCCAATAAACAAACAAACAAACAAACAAACAAATCCTACTACTGGGTTTTAAGACACAGATTAACATCATTCTGTTAGTAACAGGTTGTTCCAACATGCTCCTTTATCTTATTGCTGGTTCATTTGGACACAAAAGAGAGAGAAACAGACAGAGCCACACAGAGAGAAACATTAGATTTAATTGACATAATACATTAACTATGTTTGACAGTTATCTATTTTTCTGCTAAATCTAACTCAGGATCATGGAAATCTGACAAATGTTTAAATAGTTCTTTGTTAACCATTACAACATGGAAGTTATTAACTGGTAGACAAAGTCTCTTTCAATTAGTTTTTAACCTAGTCACAAATAGCCTAATATGCTGGACATAGGGAAGAGAAAAGTTCACATTTCTCTGTTCTTTGATCTCCTTTTCATGTAAAGATATTGAGAACGTAAGGTAAATAACACAGAAAGAATTTTTCAAGCAGTTACAAAACAGGGTGAACCCATCAATGACTGATATAGAAAAGTAGATTTTTTTTCCACTAAGCCTTGAAAAATATTTTCAAATCCATTCCCTAAAAGGCTTATGAAATAGTCACTCCTCATAGTTTTTCTGTTGAAGAAAACTGATTATACCTACATCAGACTACTCTCTCCAATACAATGGAATAAAATTCTTTTATCTCAGTTCTGCTTCAATTGTAGTCGTTTCTAAACATGCTGCTTAATACATTTATATTATTTTGAGAAAACACATATAACCAAACTGAAAGATATTCAAAGATGATATACTCCACTTTATTCTTTAACTAAATAATTATGTTTCACTTTGTTTACAGATTTTAATATAAATAACCCACTGATTAAATCACATTCTTTTCCACAAAATTTTGCCATTTTCAAAGACAATCTATATAGAATTTATATAATAAAATGTAGCTAAGTGTAGGTAAAATGAAAGTCTTCCTTCATACGCAGCATGCCCCATCAGAATTAATATGACTTGATGAATACCTGTATAGAACAGAGAGATGCCTGCAGGTTGCCAGAGTCTCATATAAGTAACCTGTACAAGGATGAGGTCTAAAAGAGGAGTCATTATCATTCTTCATGTGATGACAGTAACTCTTGGGGAAGGAATAACAAATTATCTATCGGGGTGCCTCTAGTGCTACCATCTGTCAGAGAAGGGGTCAGAGAATTGTTCAGTATCTACTGGCACTGAATGTAGAAAGACACAGATGTTCCTGTTGAAGGGGAAAACTTATCAAACAAAGCTCAGCTAAGCAGAAATATAAGTGCAGTAGTCCTTTTTAAATGCACAGAGTTTGTATTTGAACTCAACCAACTTTATATAAGAAGAATTTGGGAAAAACCATCTGTCCTGAGCATGTGTAGATTTCTTTAACTCATTGTTACTGGCAAACAAGACATTATAATTTGTTTAGCAATTGCATTAAATTAAGTAATTCAAGTAATTCAGATCTGTTTATTTTTATACTTCAATTTAAGCATTTCCAGTTTTCACAGTATATGTGAAATACTCATAGAGTTCTTGGAACAAATTGCTTGCCAATATCAAGAGCTGATGTCATGCTGTGCTCCTTCTGTCCTTTCCACTCCATAAGCAATTCAGAGCTGTTAAGGGTATCTGAATGATACAATATTGGTTTCATTTACTGAAAGAGCCATTCTCCATCTGGGGTTCTTCTTTACAGTGCAGGCTTGAAACATAGAGTTGGGCATGGAAAGTAGAGCTTCACAGGCTCAACTGTCAGCATTTGGGTCCAGCTGTTTTGGTGTTGATGAAAAGTCAGTTGCTCATAGCCTGCTGCTTTTTCTGGAAGAAGAACTCACCCCCTTTTCAACATCCCTGAGCTAGCAGGATTGTCTTGGCACAAATCAAATTTTCCACACTGGAGCTGTTGGCTTTCAGTTGCCTTATCTCCCCAACCCCTCACTTACCAGAATTCTTTACAATTTGCATAACTTGTTAGCCTTCATTTTAATTGTATTTGTTTATAGCTAGAGAGTTTTTTGCAGCTTTTGCTAATCCTGGGATCCAAAGGCATCTTTTGCTAATCCTGGGATCCAAAGGATCAGAATTAGAATATGAGTTTAAAAATTACACAGAGATCATTAAAAATCCCTAAAACATTAAAGGTGCCATGGTGGTATATCATCTGCATTATTGCAATGGTTTCAGGCTCTTTCTTCTTTGCATGAATGATACTGTTAGCATGCTCACAATTGACATTGGACCTGCAATGTGTCTTGCACTTGTGCACATTCTTCTGCTTCCACAGTCACTCATAATGTCTTTCAAGAAATGTTTGTTAGATCTTTATTTCAAGCAGTTCATTGGAAGATAAGTAATAATGAAGAATATAGGAATGAAGCTGCACAGCTTATGATCTGTTCTCCTAGCCCAAGAGAGAAACCCAAGGTGAATATGAAGGCTAAAGTAGTAAACACAGGGGCAATTTTCTTTTAAAATCATCTTCTTCTCTGCTTTTGCACTGATTAAGTAAGTATAGGGATAACTAGAATTAAAAACTTTTTAAAAATATGAGCAATTTATAAGAAGAAGCCAAATATTTTCTTTGTTGTGTGCTAAGGCAAATGAGCTGGCTACTATGTTTTAATTATTTCTTGGCAAATTTGAAGTCTTTTCTTTGTGATTTGAATAGAGGCAGGGGCTGATGGTTGGTATCTTCTAGAAAATATTTTTTGTGGCCAGAAAAAAGTCAGTTAAGTGTAGGAGCAGATTTTCCCCACAAGTAGGTGGGTTGAGTAAGGAGAGGAAGAGGAGAAGTAAGGAGAGGAAGAGGAGGAAGAAGAGAAGGAACAGGAGAGGGAGAGAGGCAGAGAGAGTGGAACATGAAAGTGGAGGTGTATGTGTCTCTAGCAGTCAAAAGTCGTTGATATATCTAGGTTGGGTACTGGGCTACACCTCTAATTTTGTGGGCATCTTGTTATTGAGCATTACCAAACATATAAAGACTTTGGATAATATTAAACATTAGATTCTCATTTCTATGGGATACTGAATGGATGGCGGGATTGTCTGGGCTCAACCCAACCTTGTGGAGATATTATGGAAGATTGGCAGAGTCATCTCCCACTCTGGTGTCTCCTGGGTGGCAGGGTCAGTGTCTCTGGCTGTCTGAGCTGTGGCAACAGCAAGAACATGCTGCTTCTCGTGACTTCAGGCCTAGACTAGTCAGAAACATGGAGTCCATAACACAAGATAGATGAGTGCTACCATTTTAAATATCTCCCCCAACAATTAAGAAATTTTAGTGTTTATTCATAAGTTGACATTTCTACATTGCAACGCCACACCAGCCCTTGTTTGTGATTCTATGGCCTGATGATGTTTCACGATTGTAATAGAGTAATTTTCTTATCACAATCAGACACACTTTGCTTTCTGATTATGTATAAGGGGACATTGAATCTGAGTGAGATTTTTCCAAAGGGCCAATGTAAAATGTGCCAGAACAGAAACATAACCTTATCCAACTTTAAGACATAAAACCTTCCAAACAATTAAAAAAATTTTTATAAAAAAATTTTGCTAAAATTGATGAGATACAGCTTGAGAAGAGAGATTATTTTCCCCTCAATAAGAAGTTATAAAAGGAAGTAGTGGCTGTTCCAGTCAGGTTAATACCTGGAACTGTACAAAGAGCAGCTGGTCCCACTGTCCCTGATTAGTTTAGCTATATAACTGGTTGTCATAGGTTACATTATGGTTCTTGATAGCCATTACATCCTCTCTTCATCCTCTTACTACTCCCGACAAACACACACAGACACTCACATACACACATACATACATACGTGTGTGTGTATATTTCTCTAGTACCAGAGATGAGACTTGTTACTGAGAATATGCTGTCCATCTACAGAACAAATTACAAGTTAGTAACAGTAGATAGGTAGAGGTGCTGTGTGTGGCTCGTGTTTATTTGTGGTAAGAATATAGTCTCTCTAGGATCAGAGTAAGGGGTCTTGGCAGTTGATGGATGGGTTTAGAGGCATAATTTGGAACTGTCTATCTATAGTGGCTGTGTGCCAGAAAGCAGGAAGGCCAAGTATTCCTTAAGGAGGTTTCTATGATCAGGTTTTATATTAACCTGTCTAGACTAGGCTACGCTGAAAGGTCTAGTTTCTATACCAGTTTTTTTCCTCATTTCCTGCACATGCTATACCAGTATACTAAAATGTTTCAAATTGAGCTCCTGATTTACAACTTTTTCAGTTTTAAGCCACCAGTTGATGTGATGTAAAGAAAAGTTCTATTATATATTTTATACCTGGTTTCTAAGTGAAAAAAGGTGTCCCTAGGCTGGAACAAAATAGAAAATCTGAAGTGTTCCCTTAGACATTTTAAACTCTAGTGTTACATCACACAGAAAAATGAGAATTTGGTAATTTCCCTGGTCAAATAAAGCTCTGGTGACATATTTTTTTAAAAAGGCAGAATTTCATTATAAAGACTAATCTGGCCAGAGCATGGTTGTGAGCGATTCAAATCCTAACACTGGGAAGCACAGGCAGGAGAATTTTCGAGATTTGTTTATGAAATAACATATTCTGGACTAATTCAAACAGTTATTTGCTCTGAAGGACCTTAAGGGCTTTCAGCAGCCTTAAACATACTTGCCTCCTGTTAAGGTTAGGCTAAGTTCCATTCTCCACCACAGGATCTTTCTTGAGTAAAAATTATCAGAATGTACTCACTGATAGTCACCTGACCCTCTGGAAAGTCCCAGGTAAAGTTCAAATTCCTGTCATGCTTGATAGCCCATAGATTTAAAGGTCAATATGCTTAGCCAATAAGTTTGAACTGTAACCTTGCTGATGTAACCTGTGCCCCTAAAAAGTATAAAAACTGCTTGTAATCCATTTGTCATCACCTTCTAGTAACCCTTCTTGAGGGACTAATTGAAGGTGGACCCTGATGAACCTGAGCTGGAAAATAAACCTCTTGCTTTTGAATAGATATGCATCTCAGTGCCTCACTAGGAGCATCTTGAAGTAAGTACCACTGACCAAGGGTCAGGGTCTTACAGCTCCCTGCTTTCATTTTTGTTTCCTACAGCATTCACTATAAAAACTTAGGAAAGCTACTAGAGAAAAATGCCAGGAAAAGAAGAAGACTAGCTCTCTAAAACTGCATCCCAGCAAGTCTACATTCAGGCTTCATAAATTTACCAGAATTTTCACATGTGTTCCCAGAAGCTACTTGGACCCACTGTTTTGTCTTTCATATACCAACTCAAGCTTTGTTTCTCAGTTATTTAGGTTTTCTTCCTCCTGTAATAATACCCCAATTCTCCAGTACACCTAAAGGAAGATATTAGTAAATCAATATTCAGTTATTTTTTTTATTTTAAGAATAATAATGATGATTTGCAAGTTCTTTACATTTTGAAACTAAGCTTGCAAAGCCCAGCATGGCTATAGTGGGCACAGGGATATGGTGACATGTTTTTTTTCCCCTGGGACAGGGCACCTGTGTGAGACTCTAAGAGTTGCTGATCCCACGTGACCCTGATGAAGAAATAAAAACATGGTTACTGCCCCTGGAACAAGTTCCTCATGTGAGCTTCCTAGAGTTTCAATGGTTGCTTTGGGCATAACACTTGATTGTATAATAATGTACCTATTGTCACATTCCTCTCAGAAATGTCCTTCTTATTAATGTAAGTGACTCCTTAAAAATTAGAAACAGCTTGAATCCAGCAGTTGAGTGTGTGGCTATGTTTCAGCAAAATGGTAAATGCTGGGACCTTTATGACAGCCTCTTAAGGCTATGGGGAAAAGCTCTAGATACTGGATTTGAAACATATTTTCTCATCTATGCAAAATATAAGAATGCAATATAAATTGTGAGGGCTTTTAAGAATCTGACAGATCAGTCAGATGCATTAATGACCCAGCTTGTAAGAAAGATACAAAAGCAGGCAGATACAAGGGCAGGTGGATTCCTGAGTTCAAATTCAGTCTGGGGCACAGCAAGGTTAGGCCCAGGTGTTTTAGAAATGCTAATTTCAGAACAGGGTCCCATCAAGCTAGATTTTCCTCTGTACTTAACAAAGACAGGCAGGTCTCTGAATTCTTTTGCAATGTTAAGAAAAATATGTATGCTTGCTGTCTCTTAGTAGTCAAATGTCTGGAGTCACCAGATGCTGATTCATAAGGTAATCAAAAGGAAACCTGGAGTAAATAACTGGATTGATGTGTAAAATTAAAGACTGAACCTGTATTTTGCAGGAGATGAGCTACTCAGAGAATTTTTTAGGATAAAATAGAAGAACTGCTTGGAAGACAGATGCATGTGCATGAACACACACACACACACACACACACACACACACACAAACACACACACAAAAGCAGGACATGAACAGTCTTTTATAATAGCAAGTAGACATAGACAGAAAAATCTCTTGAAGGGGCCTTTTAATCCCATTTTGTTTCCACTCAGAAACTAGGCCATAAACCATTTGTTCCAGCAGCAGACCTCAAAGTCCTGGAACAAGTCAATAAAATCCTCCACTGGAGAAACAGCTTAAAGATAGCCACATGAATGGGAGATATGTAACCTCAGGAAAGGCTATCTGTTATGGGTAGCTCATCCTGTAGTTAATCATTCATGACACAGAAATTCAACCCATATAGGACATCCCAGCAACCATCAATAAGGTCTTAGATTGCCTAACCCTAAAAAGTATAATAATAAAAGATTTGTTCATCTTAAGCATAAGTTACTTTGCTTCTGTAGCAGACCTGCCTGTCTGAGTTATTCTGAGGCTAGAGGCTGCAGTCTCTGGTTTAGTGCCTTATAGTAAAACAGCCAGAATGGGGGTGTGAGTAGCTAGGAAAAGCAGCCTTTTTTCTAACTCTGCAGGAATTGCAGAAAGGAGGAAGAAGTGTAGGGAGGCCTGTCTCTGTTCTTTGTTCTCAGCACTTACACCTCTTTCAGAGTGCATGATCACATGGTACAAAATTCACTACAAGTTTGCACATAAATTCAGGTAATAAATTGAATAACAGAGAATGTCTAAATGCATATCCACTAAAAGTAATTATCTGGCTAAATATTCATCATTAGTTACTAGCTTTACAAGTTCATGGAGAGTTAAAGACCATAACTAAATTGTCCTTGAAATCTTGTATAGATAAACCTAGTCAATATTTTATCTTTTGTCTTTGAACCTATAATGTAAATCTTTAGCTCCTTTTCTAACAACCATTGGTTAATAGTTCTACAACCTCTTGGAATGTGCTCTAGGTTTTAGATGCTTGTTTGTTATCTCAGAACCAATTAACTTGTGACATATGAAGAAGTCTTGTTAGAAAAGGGACTCCAGTCTTTGTCTGGATCTACATTTCAAAGTGATGGTGACCCGTGCATGCTGGTTATTTCTGTAGAGTAAACACTCCTTGTTCTTGCATACTATTGTAAGACTCTAGCAAGCAAAGCCTTAGTTTACCGGAGACCCCCTGAGTGGACCACACAGAGATGAAATGCAAGAGGAATTTTTAATGTTCCCACATGCTTGGGCCATCCTGCATCCCAAAAGGAGAGGTGACCCACACAGCTTGTTTAGTGACATCTATATACTCTCTAGTGAGGCAGCAAGGACCTCCCTTGACAAGGGCTAGTCTGTCCTGCAGCATGTGTCTACTGTTGTCTGGGACTTCACCACCCATAGATGGGTTCACTTCCATGTGGTCTGAGGAATGTTAATCAGCTTTTCTCTTCCTCCTCTGACTGTGAATCCAGGAAGTGTCCTGTGACAGAGGAATGTTAATTAGCTTCTCCCATGGGGGGTGGGGGGCAGAGATGATGACAAGTGTTCCAAAGTTCCTCTTCACTATTTGTATCTGGGGTCTTCTTTCTGTGATTCTTGAACCCTAACACTCTTAGAATAGCAAGCAAGCATAATATAGATAGATCTCCAGAAAGACAGCGGAACATAGAAAGAAGTGGACTGGAAAAGCTGTATCAAGCAGTACACAGTTCTTCAGCTTGGATCTGTGATTTGAAGTTGAGTCACAGCTCCCAGACATCCCTTCTCTCAGAACTCCCCCCTCCACCCCTCACCCCCGAAAGTCAAGGTTGGTCCTTTACATAAGCTAATGATTTTTTCATGCTTATCTGGAGTCAACTTACGTAAACTTTTTGCCATTTTTTATGCATTTCTTTGTTGATAGATACCTAGGTTGTTTATATAATGCAGTGATATGAAATGTGCTGTAATAGGCTTGGGTCTACAAGTATATTTGTGAATTTTCAGTTGTAATATTGGGAAAATATCTAAGGGCCATTTATCTGGGCCATATGGTAAGTTTATTTTTAGTTTATTTTTGTTTTGTTTTTTAAAACCCAGCACTGAATTCCTTAAAGAATCAGACCTTTTCCTATTGACATTGTGTAAAATTTTCTTTCTATCTACATGTTTGTCAGTATTTTTGGTAATTTGTTTTCATGATGTCTGAATTTTTACCCAGAGTGAGACACAATCTCAATGTTGTTTTTGTGATCATTGGTTTGATGGTTTTATTGAACTTTCCTAATAAATTTTTCTACCCACTTTTAATTCCTCTTAAAAAAACAATTTGCTTATTTCATTAGTCAATTCATTGGTTAGATGAATTGTCTCTTCATTCAGTATTTCCACGATAGAGACTTTTTAATATCATGAATCTCATCTGTCAGTTCTTAACAAAAGATGAGGTAGATAACTTAAGCAGAAATATAACCATATGGAGTTGAGCAACGTTTTTTTTAAAAATGCCAAGTTAAAAGAGTCCAGGTTCAAATTGGTTTACAGTTATCCTCTAAAAACTAGCACCTTCTCAGATGTTTCAGTGAAAGAGGAAATAAGCAGAGGAGGAGTCCCATTCAGGAAGTATTTCACTGTGTCTATATGTTAACGTGTTTTAACATACAGTAATGTTAATTACTATAACAGTAATTGTAGCTTCAATTCCTATGTAATTTGATCCATTTCATGTTGATTTTTGTAATGATGTGACAAATAAAAATCTTATTTTATTCTTTGAAATGTATATAATCAATGTTCCCAGCACCACTTCTGCAGGATGCCATCTTATCAGCAGCATATTTTTTTTCATTTTTGTAAAAATAATAATAAAAAAAAAGTTGTCATAGGTACATGGGTTTAGGGCTGGGACTTATATTTTGTTTCATTAATCAGTTGTAGAAGTCTTTCACTTCCTTGGTAAGGTTCATTTCAAGTTTTGTTTTGTGTTTTACTACTTTGTTTTTTGCTTGGTTCTGGTTTAGTTTGGTTTGGTATGAGGAAATATTGGTGTGTATTGTTTTCCTGGGTCTTTCTAGCATGTCTGGCATTTGTAAATAAGGAACATTTTAGTCTTTGTGTTTAATTTTGTACAATGCCACTGTGTTGAAATTGATTATCAGAATGAAAGAGTTTTTCATTTGAATCTCTAGAGTCTCTTAAGTATATAAATGTATCATTCTTGGTGCAAATGAAGATGCCTTGACTTTAGCTTGTAATGGCCTTAACCCTTTTATTTCAAGATCTTATCTTAATGCTTTAGCTGAGACTTCAAGCACTATCTTAAACAAGACTGCAGGAAGTGAACAATCTTACTTTGTTCTTGATTTTATTAGAAAACTTCAATTGTCTGTATTTTGTATAATTTGACTATAGATTGATTATACAGATACTTTATTAATTTGTGATATACTGAATCTATTTTTTTTTCAGGGTTTCCCATGACTGGATGTTAGATTTCATCAAAAGATTTTTTTCTTCTATTGATCACATGATTTCTGCTTTTTAATCCATTGGCATGATGCACTGTTTCTTTAACTTGGGTAAGTTAACTTTGTGTCTCTGTAGTGAATATAGGTTCACCATGAGGAATTTTCTAATTGCTGTGTTGTCAGGGGAAGCCCTGCTTATACACTGAAGGCCTAAAATCAGCAATAGGCCTAAGTCAGCTTGCTAACACAGTCTTGGGTCTCTGTGGAAAAACACTGAACAGATAGCTATGAGATATTGTAAACAGGCAGCTTTGGTGGAAATTTACCAGCCTGGATTAGAACAAGCAGTCATAGGTCTTGTGGATAGTCAGAGACCTTGGGTAGCCTTGGTGGATAGTACCAACTTAGATAAGGACAAGTGGATCATAGGCCGAGTCATAGTGACCTGTCCCCTGGACCTTCACCCAACTGACATTCTGTTCTGGAAGGTATCTGTACTCCCCCTGAACACCTACTCCCCTGTGTCATCTCTTTTCCCATGTTCTGCCTTTTTGTATATATGACCCCTATGTGAAAAAGTAAAAAGTACGGTTTGGTCAGCCTAGAGAGGTTCGATCAGCCTATAGACAAGCTGTGATTCTTTGTGTTTGCCCATCCTCCCCACACACATTCTTTCTTTCAGGTGATCTCTCCGGACTCTGTTTAATGCCCTGCTGGATGGGGCACTGTGTCTTTGAAATCTGTTTGTGAACATGTAGGTACTTATGTTTGCATCTATGTCAATCAAGTGGGTGAATTTTTGCATATTTGATATTATTTAGTTTTAGTAACAACATAATATTGGCTTTATAAAAGATATGGGAGCATTTTTTTTTCATTTCTATTTCATAGAATAATGTGAAAAGATGCTAGTTTTTTTTTAAAGGTTAGTGCTGTACTCATTTGGACCTGGAAACTTAAGTTGGTATTTTTCTAAAAAAATGTAGCTGAATCTCATATGGTTATAACTCTTCTTAAGTTATCTCCTCTCCTTCATCTTTGTTTAATTTTATCATATCATACAAGTTTGGAATTTATCATTTGGCAGATTTTACAATTTAGTGAAACATAAATGTTTAAAATATGATTTTCTAAATGTCACTAGAATTTTTGTAATATCTCCTTTCCACCTCTAATCTTCTTAGTTTAATTTTTCTCTCTTTGTTTTAGATTGATTTTTGGATCTTGTTTACTTTTCCAATGAACTGACTATTCCATTTATTTAAATAAAATTTGTGTCTTTTTCATTTACATTTCATTTAGTGATTCTCTAGGCATTTTGATTTTTTTCATCTACTTGTTTTGATTAGTCTTATTCTTTTTCTAAGGCTCTATGGTACGTTATAGAATTTAGATCTTGGATCTTTTCCTTTACTGAAAGCATTTATAACTATGATATCTCTTTTTAGGACTCTTTTTTTTTACCCAGTAGTTTCTGATATATTGTATTTTTTATTTGATTCTTTTCTAGGAGTTTTTGTAATTTATTTCATGGTGGCTTCAATGACCCATTGATTATCTAATGATGTTTTATTTAATCCTTGAGTTTGTGCATTTTCTGCTGTTTCTTTAGTAGCTTCTAGCTTCTTGTCAATGTGGTATGATGTAATAAAAAGCTTATTTCAATTCTATTCCATTTGTTGTTGATATATACTTTATGTTCTATTCTATAACACTTCTTGAAAAATATACTATGGGTTACTGCCAGGAACCAAAACTAAGAAATTGCCCACTGTTCTGGGAATCCTAGTCAGTTAAAGTACAAGATTAAGAAAGGATGTTTTCGGTCTTGGGTTCCAGGAATTGAAGGAAGATCTGGCATTTTCCAGAATCCGGTTATGATAGTGGGTTGACCTTAGGCAATGAGGTTGCAATAGTGGGATGGACTTAAGCAATGATCCTTGCCTAACCTTTCTGTTTTGATATGTCTTTATAAGCTGCCACCTGAAAATAAAATTTGAGGGCTTGATCATAACACTAGACTTGCTCTCCTTCTTTGTGTCTCTTGTCCCTTCATTCTTTTGCCCCCTCCCTAGGACCTTATTGAATCCCCCACAGGCTGGGGCAGGTTTCTGAGCAGAATATATATTCTGCAGTATCTGGATGTATGTCTGCTAAGCCTACCTAATCTGTGGTACCCTTTAACACAAAAGAAGCAGAGTAAGATGGAAATAATATGAGCTGTGCATTGAAAGAAGAGAGTGTGCAATGCCAGTCTATATACAAAAGCAAATAATAATCATAAACTTCAGAATATATAAACTAAAGACCATTACACGATATTTCTATAACAACAAAGAATAGTAAAAAAAATTCAGTTATCAAAATAAATTAGCAATCACCAAGAAGACAACATTTGATAAAGTACATTGCCATTTTAAAACTCATTCAATCAATATGTTTTCCTTGGTGAGATGGGTTTTGAAATTTTTCTCCCTCTGTAATGTTTCCTGTAGCAAAGTGTGCTGAAAGGAGAGATGTAATTTGCCATTCCAGATTAAATCTATAGAACCAGAGTTGGGTATGAATTGTTCCCATGAAATTTAGATCATGAAGTATGACTCAAGTACATGTTGAATTGAGTTTCTCATACAACTCGGTTAAGTTGGGATGTGTAATTCAGTTCACTTTTGATTTTCTCTTTGGCTTGGTACTGCACCAAGGTTGAAATGATTATTTCTTTTGCTAATCTCTTAGTGGTACAGTAACTCACTTGGAATCCATAACTAAGGCTTTCTCTAGGTTTGTTGCTCCAGGATGTGTTGAAGGACTTTGGTTCTGCATGGTTCCTAGATATACAGCGACTTTCCCTTCTGGTTTTCCAAAGCAGTTGATAGTTTGGGCAGGGAGAGGAGGAATGTAAGTTATATCCTTATTGCTATATTAAGACACAATGATCAATGCAATTTATACATATAGTTATGTGTTTTACAACAACCAGCTAGATGCTGAGAACTGTTTCCTCAGATAATTTCACACACAGTACTCATAGAGCTGTAAATGATGTAGCCTACCCACAACTAGTATATATAAAATGTATGGAGCAGTACCTGAGAGCTTACAATGAAGCAGAGAGAACTAACCTGGGGTGGTGTGAGTTTTTGAAACTTCAAAGGCAAATTATAGCAGCATTGCCACTCTGATTCAGCTTTTCAGTTTCAGTGTCTCATTAGCTAGTATGTAATTAGTTTTGGTCATCCATCCTTTTACATGGAGCTACCTTTGCTCACTCTTTAATGACCTTGAATTTTTAACAGGCACATTTTAAACTTGAAGTTTTCATTTGAGCATTATTTTAGCTAAAGAATTATGCTATACTGTGTGTAGTGTTCTAATTACACAGTTGTACAATTTAAATTTTTATTTAATATTTAGATTGAGACATTTAAAAATATTTTGAATCCTACTGTTATTATTTAACTTTCTCTTTCCTTTCTTTCTCCCTCAGCCCCTCCCCCTCCCCCCTTTATTTAGTCTACTTATGTGTTTTACAACAATGAGCTAGATGCTAAGAACTGGTTCCTCAGATAATTTCATTATTAGATGACCACACACAGTACTCACAAAGCTGGAGCTGTAAATGATGAAGCCCACCCACAACTAGGCTATTGTACAGTCCAATAGAACCATCATCATATGTGTGGGAGCATGAGTAAATTTACATTACTTGATTCTTTTAACAGTTTTCTATTTAACAATATTAGAGCACATCCATTTTGATATAAAGTTTTTTATATTATGTACAATTACCAGTCATTAGTTACAACTGTAAGTTATATTATTTATATTTTTACAGGTTTTTAAACTAATTGTAAAGAAGAGTTGTTCTTATCCCTTCCCTTGCTTTCTCTTCTCTGTATTTCCATTTACTTCAGACAGAATATCAGTTGGTATTCCAGTTAACCCTGAAACATACTATGTATGCATGTATATGTGCATGTAAGGCTGATATCAAACTTGTAATTTTTCTCCTTCCGACTCTAAGATTCTGGGAATAGAATAAATGCCACCAGATCTGTCACTTTGCTTCCTGAACTACTTTGATGGTGTCTTATTTAGGGCATTACTGATGTGAACAGATAACCACAACCATGGCAACTCTTATAAGGACAATATTTAATTGGGGCTGGCTTACAGGTTCAGAAGGTCAGTCTAGAATCAAGGTTGAAGCAAGGCATCATCCAGGCAGTAATGGTACAGGAGGAGCTGAGAGGTTTACTTCTACATCTGTAGACCTCTAAGAGAAAACTGACTTCCAGGCAGTTAGGACTAGGATGTTAAAGCCCATAGCCACAAGATATACCTACTCCAACAAGGCCATACCTCTTAATAGTACCGCTCCCCTTGCTCAAGCATACCCAAACCATCACATATGGGATTATTTTTCTTAAAATGAAATTGTATTTATTATGTTCTACACTGCTTAGTTCAAATAGCCAATACTAAGACATGTATGTTACCTACTCTTAAACCTACTCACATTGAGTATGTATGGCACTGAGCCAGAAAGTATGAGTAAAGAATGATACCTATTCAACTTTAACTGTCAACTTAACATAACCTAGTATCATCTGAAAAGAACATGCTAATGGAAGAGCTTTCTGGATCATTTGAGAATGTCTTTAGAATAATGTTAACTGATGTAGGATCCCTCAGCCCAATGTGCATATAAACATTTCCTGGGCAGGATATTGTCTTTTGTACATACCTACTAGCAAAGAAGCAAGTAGCATTATCTGATCGTATCTATTTTAAGTCTTTTTGTGAGTTTCTAACTTGATTTCCTGAATGAAAGACTATAACCTGGAAGTATAAGCCAAATATTTCCTTGCAAGATGCTTTTGGTTAGGGTGTTTTATTACAGTAACAGAAAAAAAAAAACTAGAACAGTTGGAACCGAGCCTTATACAATAACATTTGCATCATTATAGGATATTAAAGTGACATGAAAACTTTGGAGAAATAAAAATGAAAGATGATCTTCAGACATCTATTGTTTATAGTCTCATTAACCAATCTGTTGTTAGATAAGCACTTGAAACTCGTAATAGTACTGGCATGAAATACATTTAGGCTTCCCCAAATATTCATGGTAATTTAAATTTTGAATTGATTTTGTTTCAGCTGTATATGTAGTGGTTTGAATGAGAAACGTCCCCTATATATTACCTAATCTTGAACAGTTGCTTCCAGAAGGTAGTGCTGTATGAAGAAGTTTAAGAATGGTGGCCTAGCTGGAGGAAATATATCACTTGGGGAAGGATTTGAGTATGTATAGCTACAGAGTACATATAGTTAATTCTCTGACTTTTGCCTGTGATTAACCTATGAGCTTTCAGCTTTCTGCTACAGCTGCCATGCCTGCCATTTGCTGGCATGCATCTCCATCATAATGAATTTTTATTTCTCTAGAAATATTAGGCATGTTTAACTTTCTTATATAAATCACTGTTGATTATGAGGCTTCATCACAGAAAAAGAAAGATGGTATATCTTAGTTACTTACAAAGTAACTAAGATAGCTCTCTAAACAGTACCTATCCACAATTTCTACTATTCGTTGGTCAATTGTAGATTCTTTTTTTCTGTTATCTTACACCACATTTTTATAGTAGATGGTCACTTAGAAAACCTTATTGCATATCTTACTGCATACTTCTAGTATATTCAGTAATTTTTTTTTACATATAGAAAAGTAGATGGAAATATTATAGAAGGAATGACGTGGGGCCTAATATATTTTTTATTAAATTTTGTTTTATCTACTATTTAGTAAGACTCTGCTATGCTGTACAAACAAGAAAAACAAAATAAGTACCTCACTCATATGTTTATTAGTTTTTACTAATTTCAAATAAGCTTTAAAAAAGAGCCTATGTTGCTGATTTTATTTTTCAGTAGACAGAAATATCTACTGATATCAAGGAGCTGACATCAAAATACATATACAAGTAAAGACAGAATTGAGGCTTGAATACAGGTCTTTGACTAAATCCTTCATAATTTTATCATGTTATTTCCAAGTGTTTCTGCCTGCATATAATATCACTTTGTATCCTGTAACTTAATCTTCAAAGAAGCACATGAACATGTGGAAAACAGTATGCCAGTGCTCTGTGGAATTTGGCAAGGAGAAATAGAAAATTCACACAATGCAAACAGAAAGGAATCATAAATGAGATGATGATAAATCCACACCAAGCAAAGAAAAGCAAAAGTATCCAAAGCAAAATACATAGAAAATTAGTTTTTGGATTAGAAATACTCCATAATTCCTTCCAGTCTGAGCTTGTGCCCTGAGCAGACATTGGGCACTAGCTCCACACCCAGTCCCACAACATCCAGAAGAAGCTCGACTCCCAGGCACTCTAACATGCTCAGGATGATAGGACCTCAGCTGCTTGATCACATCAGGATTTCAGGATCTCAGAGGCAGCTGGACTCTCAGGAGCTCTGACATACCCAGGATCTCAGAATCACAGGATCCCAGAGACACTTAGATTCTGAAGAGTTCAGACACAAGTGGATAACAGAAGGAGCATGCTCCAGTCAGAAACAGCAAGGGCAGGTAACACTAGAGATAACCAGATCACGAGAGGCAAGTGCAAGACATAAACAACAGAAACCAAGGTTACCTGGAGTCATCAGAACCAAATTCTACCATCATAGAAAGACCTGGATACACTGTCACACCAAAAAAACAAGATTTGGATCTAAAATCACTTCTCATGATGATGATAGAGGACTTTAAGAAGGACATAAATAATTCCCTTAAAAAATACAGGAGAACACAGGTAAACAGGTAGAAGTCTTGAAAAAGGAAACACATAAATCACTTAAAGAATTACAGGAAAATAAAACCAAACAGGAGAAGGAACTGAACAAGACCATTCTGGATCTAAAAGTGGAAATAGAAACAATAAGGAAATCAAAAAAGGAGACAACCCTGAAGATAGAAAATCTGGAAAGAGATCAGGAGTCATAGATCCAAGTATCACCAACAGAATTAAGAAATAGAAGAAAACCTCAGGTGCAGAAGATACCATAGAAAACACTGATACAACAGTCAAAGAAAATGCAAAAAGCAAAGAGGTCTAACACAAATCATTCAGGAAATCAAGATCACAGTGAGAAGATGAATCCTAAGGATACTAGGTTTAGAAGAGAGTGAAGATTCCTAACTTAAAGGGCCAATAAATATATTCAACAAAATTATAGAAGTAAACTCTCCTAACCTAAAGAAAGAGATGCCCATGAACATACAAGAAGCCTACAAAATACCAAATAGACTGGGACAGAAATGAAATTCCTCCTATAACATAATAATCAAAACACCAAATGCACAAAACAAAGAAAGAATATTAAAAGCAGTAAGAGAAAAAGGTCAAGTAACTTATGAAGGCAGATGTATCAGAATTACACCAAACTTCTCCCCAGACACTAAAAAAAGCCAGCAGATCCTGGGCAGATACAGTATACACCCTAAGAGAACGCAAATGCCAGCCCAGGGTACTATATCCAGCAAATCTCTCAATCAACATAGATGGAGAAACCAAGATATTTCATGACAAAAGCTAAATTTACGCAACATCTTTCACAAATTCAGCTCTACAAAGGATAATAGATGAAAAACAACACAAGAAGGGAAATTGCACCCTAGAAAAAGCAAGAAAGTAATCTTCTTTTGACAAACCCCCCCCAAAAGAGGGCAACACAAACATAATTCTACCTCTAACCAAAAAAAAAAAAACAAAAAACAAAAAACAAAAAACAAAAAACAACAAGAAGCAACAATCAGTTTTCCTTAATATCTCTTAATGTCAATGGACTCAATATCCCAATAATATAATATAGACTAACACACTGGATACCTAAACAGGACCCAGTATTTTGCTGCATATAAGAAACATGCGTCACTGTCAAAGACAGACACTACCTCGGAGGAAATGGCTGGCTTGAAATTTTAAAATTTTCCAAGCAAATGGTCCCAAGAAACAATCTGGAGTAGCCATTCTAATATCAAATAAAGTCAATTTTCAACCAAAATTTGTCAAAAAAGATAAGGAAGGACACTTCATACTCATCAAAGGAAAAATGTACCAAGATGAACTCTCAATTCTGAATATCTATGTTCCAAATGCAAGGACACCCACATTCATAAAAGAAATTTTACTAAAGCTCAAAGCACACATTCCACCTCACACAATAATCATGGGAGACTTCAACACTCCACTCTCTGCAATGGACAGATCATGGAAACAGAAACTAAACAGATACAAAATAAAACTAAGAGAAGTTATGAACCATATGAATTTAACAGATATATACAGAAATTTCATCCTAAAACAAGAGAATGTACCTTCTTCTCTGCACCTCATGGTACCATCTCCAAAACTGACCACATTAGACACAAAATAGGCTTCAACAGATACAAGAAATTGAAATAATCCCATGCATCTTATCAGATCACCACAAACTAAGTCTTGTCTCCAATAACAAAAACAAACAAACAACAATAAAAAAAAACAAACCAGAAATCTCACATACACATGGAAGATGAACAATGCTCTACTTAATGATAACTTGGTCAAGGAAGAAATACAGTAAGAAAATAAAGACTTTTTAGAATTTATGAAAATGAAGACACATCATACCAAAACTTATGGGACACAATGAAAGCAGTGCTAAGAGGAAAATTCTTAGCTCTAAGTGCTTTCAAAAAGAAACTGGAGAGAATACACTAGAAGCTTGAGCATACCTGAAAGCTCTAGAACAAAAAAAAAGCATATGTACCCAAGAGGAAGAGATGGTATGAAGTAATCAAACTCAGGGCTGAAATCAACCAAGAAGAAGAAGAAGAAGAAAAAAAAAGAACTGTAGAATGAATCAATAAAATCAGGAGCTGCTTTTTTGAGAAAATCAACAAAGTCAATAAACTCTTAGCTAGACAGCCAAAGGGCACAGATTAATAAAAGTAATCCAAATTAATAAATCAGAAATGAAAAGGGAGATATAAAAACAGAAACTGAGGAAATTAAAAAAATCATCAGCTCCTACTACAAAAGCCTAGATTCAACCTAATTGGAAAATCTGGGTGAAATAGACAATTTTCTAGAGACACCAGTTGACAAAGTGAAATCAGGATCAGATAAGCCATCAAAATAGTCCCATGACCCCTACAGAAATAGCAGCAGTCATTAAATGGCTTCCAACAAAATAAATAAATAAATAAATAAATAAATAAATAAATAAATATAAAGCCAAGCACCACATTAATTTAGTGCAAAATTTTATCAAACCTTCAAAGAAAACCTAATGTCAATTCTCTTCAAACAGTTCCACAAAATAGAAACAAAAGCAACACTACCCAGTTTTTTCCATGAAGTCACAATTATGCTTATACCGAAACCACACAAAGACCCAACAAAGAAAGGGAACTTTAGACCAAATTCCCTTATGAACATTGATACAAAAATACTCAATTAAATTCTTGCAAACCAAATCCAAAAACACATCAAAATGATCACTCACCACAGACAAATAGAGTTCATCCCAGGGATGCAGAAATGGTCCAATATATGGAAATCCGACAACATAATCCACTACATAAATAAACTGGAAGAAAAAAACTCACATGATCATTTCATTAGATGCTGGAAAAACATTTGCCAAAATTCAACATCTTTTCCTGTTAAAAGTCTTGGAAAGATCAGAAATTTAAGGCCCATACCTAAACAAGGTAAAAGCAATATACAGTAAACCAATAGCCAACATCAAACTAAGCGGAGAAAAACTTGAAGCAATCACATTAAAATCAGGGACAAGACAAGGCTGTCAACTCTCTTCATATCGCTATTCAATACAGTTCTTAAAGTTCACTCTGGAGCAATTAGACAAGAAAAGTGGGCCAATGGGATTCAAATTGGAAAGGAAGAAGTCAAAATATCACTATTTGCATATCATATGATAGTATATTTAAGCAATCCTAAAAATTACACCAGAGAACTCCTGAACCTGGTAAACAACTTCAGCAAAGTGGCTAGATATAAAATTAACTCAAACAAATCAGTAGCCTTCATATACTCAAAGGATAAACAGGTTGAGAAAGATATTAGGGAAATGACACCCTTTACAATAGTCACAAATATTATAAAATACCTTGGTGTGACTCTAATCAAGCTATTTAAAGAACTGTATGAGAAGAAGATGATCCCAGAAGATTGAAAGATCTCCCATGCTCATGGATTGGAAGGATTATTATAGTAAAAATGGTCTTCTTGCCTAAAGCAATCTACAGATTCAATGCAATCCTCATCAAGACTACAACTCAATTCTTCATAGAGTTAGAATGAGCAATTTTCAAATTCATTTGGAATAACAAAAAAACCCAGGATAGCAATTACTATTCTCTACAATAAAAGAAATTCCAGGGGAATCACCATCCCTGACCTCAAGCTGTATTACTGAGCAATAGTGATAAATACTGGTATTGGTACAAAGACAAGAAGGCAAATTAATGGAATAGTTTTGAAGACCCAGAAATGAACCTGCACACCTATGGTCACTTTATCTCTGACAAACAAGCTAAAAGTATCCAGTTAGAAAAAGAAAGCATTTTCACCAAATGGTACTGGTTTAATTGGAGGTCAGCATGTAAAAGAATGCAAATCAACCCATTGTTATCTCCTTGTACAAAGCTGAAGTCCAATTGGATCAAGGACTTCCACATAAATCCAGAAACTAATACACTGAAACTAATAGAGGAGCAAGTGGGGAATAGCCTCAAATTCATGGGCACAGGGGAACGTTTCTTGAAGTGAACACCAAATGGCTTATACTCTGAGATCAAGAATTGACAAATGGGACTTCATAAAATTGCAAAGTTTCTGTAAGGCAAAGAAAGGACACTGTCAATAGGACAAAACAGCAACCAACAGATTGGAAGAAGTTCTTTACCAATCCTACACTGGATAGAGGGCTAATATCTAATTTATACAAAGAACTCAAGAAGTTAGGCTCCAGAGAATCAAATAACCCTATTAAAATTAGAATTCGCAACTGAGGAATACCAAATGGTGGGGAAGCCCCTAATCATCAGGGAAATGCAAATTAAAATGACCCTGAGACTTTACTTCACACCAGTTAGAATTGCTAATACCAAAAACTCAGGTGACAGTAGATGCTGATGAGGATGTGGAAAAAGAGGAACACTCTTCCATTGTTCTTGAGCTTGCAAGCTGGTTCATCCACTCTGGAAATTAATCTGGTGGTTTCTCAGGAAGGTGGACATGTTATTACTTGAGTACCCAGCTATACCACTCCTGGGCGTATACCCAGAAGATGCTCCAACATATATCTAGGACACATGCTCTTCTATGTTCATAGCAACTGTATTTATAATTGCCAGAATTTGGAAATAACCTAGATATCCTTCAATAAAGTAATGGATACAGAAAATGTGGTACTTTTTTCAATAGAGCTATTAAAAAAACTATGAATTTAATAAATTTTAGGCAAATGGATGGATCTAGAAAATATCCTGAGTGAGGTAACCAAATTACAACAGACATACATGATATGCACTCACTTATAAATGGATATAGCCCAAATTCTTGGAGTACCCAAGATACAATTTAGAGACCACATGAAGCTCAAGAAGAAGGAAGACCAAATTGCTTGTGCTTTGGTCTTTCTTGGAAAGAGAAACAAAGTACTCATCACAGCAAATATGGAGACAAAGTTTGGAGCAGAGACTGTGCAGGGATGTTAGCTTGTCAATGGGGGTGGGCTTGGATCCTGTTGGGCGGAGTTGTAGTCCCCATGGATCTGCCACGGCTCAGTCGGCTTTGAGATCTCTCTCTCTCTGTCTCTCTCTCTCTCTCTCTCTCTCTCTCTCTCTCTCTCTCTCTCTCTCATCTATAGATATATATATTGGAAATTTTGTCATAATATCACAGAAACAAAACGTTTAGAGGAGCAAGGAAAGCTTGAGTTTAACCTTCTCACTTTCAGATAAAGAAAATGATGTAAAGGGGACAAATTTTTCAAGATCATAAAATGAATTAATTCTTTAAATTTGATCCCTCTCAAATTTTAGTAGAAACTTGTGGGCACACTTGTTTTTTATTGATCAGTGATTTTGTATAATAAATTATTTAATATAGTTATTTTTATCTTTGCATCTTAAATGTTTATATCATATTTTGTTTTTAGATTATGGTCTTTGAAAACAGAGACCATATTTTCACTCAGTCAGGGCACTTTACATTGTCTAAGTAGGAATATGTACACAGTGGATGATGAATGCAGGAATGGTACGCATTACAACCTTGCAGGGCCCATCCTGAAAAAAGAACATATAATAGTCTTTTTTCCCATGATCATAATTGTATTGTAAAAACACAAGCAAAGACTTGTGAGTATTCTCTTTATCCTCACTTTAAAGGAAATGAATGTATTTTTGTGTCTATAATCATCACTAATAATCATGAGTACTATTACAGATAAACTTGTGCCCATTAAATGTGCCCACTGCACTAAAACAATTTCTCAAAATACCACATTCATTGTTCTGGCCACAAATCCTTAGATGCCCAAACTATACTATTCTTTATTCTTGACCCCTGGTATAAACAATAGAAAGGAGAAATTCGTCAATTCATAGTTGATTGGTTAGAAAAGATGATACATATTAAGCAATGTTAATAAAATAAGTAATGGCTAGAAACATGGCTCAGTAGGTAAAGTCACTTGCCCAGTGAGTCTGGAGAAAGTGGTGAGTGCATAAAAGGACAATTTCTTTTTAAGGCACTATATACAATTTATGAAATACATATTTTATTCCCAGAATAATAGCTTTCTGAAAGGCTTCAGCTAGATATCACATGTGTTACAAAAACACTGCAGGCAGACAAAAAGCAGATTTTATTTTATGTTTCTAGTTAGTATAAAGAGATCATTGGGTTAAACAAGTGTGAATAGTATTAGGCTAAACACATATAATTAGATTTCTAGGTATCACTATGCAGCGTTATACAGAACACAACATGATGTCTGAGATTCTCAGGCTATTAGGGGCCTGACATGCATCATCATCTTATTGTGCACTCTGAGAGCTCAGCTCTGTGTCACATTCTTCTGGATTCATGGGCTGATCTTTCATCATTTTTTATCTTCATTTCTAGATTACTGTCTTGATTAAATATGATAGCAGGAAATGTCTCTTTCCATCTTGTCTGATCCCAAATAACTCTGGTCATTCATGTGGAAAGAACAAAGCTTCTAATGAAGACACTTTATTCATCATCTGAACCTTTGCATTAATGATGCTGATTGAGGTGCCAGCCTTTTAAGTCAATGGTTTTTACACAATAATAATAAGAATCATGACTCATAAAAGAAATCAGAAAACATTTTGTGCTCCTTAGAAAATTTATCTCATCAAAAAAAAAGTCTTATTCTGATACCATGTTCTGCCTCTTATAAACTGGAAATGATCATCAATCACTTTGGTTTTATTTGCTTGGCAGTTCAGTGAGTTTATGCTTTATTTTTACTTGGAAAAACACAAAAGTGGTTATTTTCAGTGAATTATCATGAGAGATTTTCTAGTTATTACAGACGCAGTGCCCCTGGAAACTATCCTAGAATCCCTGGACACAGTAGAGAAGATAACCTACAGTTTTCATTTGAGATTTTAGTGCTTTAAAAGTCTTCATTTTTGAAGCTTGACCAAAATAGAAATATTGACAACAGGCCATGGGTAATTTTCTCTGTAGTATCTATCACATCAACACTCAGCAGATCAGCATTCTTGAAATTCATAAGCTCCCTATGTATCATTAAAACTTCCAGAGAGATGTTAGAATTATGCCAAATACACTGCAATTGTCATTAAACTTCTTCCTAATTATGACTACCACTGTAAATTTTAGAACTAACATGAATCCAATGGTATTTGGCTTGGCACTCAAGATGGCTCCTTACCCTTAAATTCTGAACCTACTTCCAGTAATTTGAATAGGATAAAGAACATCAATCCGTTCTTCCAAATGCCTATCTAAATCCTCTTGTATATTCAAAACATTAGTAACAGTTTTTGCTAAATAATTAACAAAAGTAGCTGTCTTAACTTCTTGTGTCACAGCAATTGCAGAAGCAGTGGTGCTAGCAATTAATTTAATTAAAGCTGTTATATCATCAATAGTCAAGCCCACTACCCTCTGCATTTTTATATGATGGATATTATGGTATTATAGCAGCAAAGAAGAAGTTTTTAGTTCAGATGATTGAGTTTTTAAAGGGTATCTTGTAAAGCATATTCAACTGACATAGCTGATGAACCTGGTTAGATGGGTTCCATATGTGGTATAGAAATCATTTTCTAAAGTAACTGGTGATGCTATCCAAAGAAAATCTTTATTTTTAAGTCTAGGTGGTTGTTATTTAACAAAAATACACCTATTACAATTCAAAGTCATTTAGGACTCCAATTTTTTTTTTGGTTTTATACAGTATGATGAAAACAAAATAACTAAGAAGAGAAAGACTAGTTTTCTTGATTATACTAGCTCCCTAATATCTACAAGATGAAAACAGTTGGTAAGTATACTGTTTTCAGACTTGCACACCCACAGATATTAGAAGGAATGTATAACACCACTTAGACAACATAAAGATGATTCCTGTACCTCTTTATAAACTTGACCTGCCTGCCTGTAAGAACAATACTCTGAGAGTGTGACAATGTCTTGGGAGAAAATAACTCTTTGCAAATGAATAAATACTAATCCCAGGACACAGTAAATGACCAGTATCCTCAGTGTAATGAAGGAGAAGTTTAAAGATGCTTCCAAAATTATTATTTTCAGAGAATGCTCCTCAGTGGTCATTACTTGCTTAGGATGTGTGAGGCCCTATGTCCAATACCATGGACATTTATGTTATCTATTGGCTATTCCATAGGAGTTGAGAGAAACTAAAGTGAGGCATGCAGCTAAAGCCATTAAGAAACTGAGAAGGCTACTTTTTTGGTTTTGAAAAAGATGATTAAAATTTTGTCAACTATAGACCAGCATGTTTGTTACAGACTTTGGAAAAATAGATTTTTTACCCCAAGATAGATGCAGGGCCCTTAAAACAAAATGGTACTTCACTAGAAACCGTAAAGTAAAGGATGCTTTGATTTTATTTAAACTTTTTACTTGCTGCTGTTAGATACAGTAAAAGACACAGATGCCTTGATTTCAACTAGACATATGATATTGTCTCTATAAGAGGCCACAGTAGTGTAGTAATGTGTACAGTGGGCTGATAAGTCTTTGTGATGCTGATCATTAACACCGATCTCAACGTTAACCTGCTACCTGACTTTCTTCCTCTCAGGTCTTTTTCCTTATTGAACCTGCTAATTCTTTCTTATTTTCTGTGTTCATATGACTAGATTTTTTTGTTTCTATTACAAAATTTACCTTGTTTATTGGGAGCATTTAAATGTTATGAATTAGTTAAAGGTAATTATCCACTAACCCAACTTTGCTGGAGAATTTTACATATCTTGGTTTTTAACCCAGCTTTATTTCATCTCTCAAGGTTTAGAGTCTCAGTAAGCCTTGTCAGAAAGAATTATATTCTCTATCATGTCTATAATGATTTTTGTCAATCTACCTGCCTTCTGTCTTTGCAAGACAACCACTCTACATTTGATAGTGGCAGTGAGTAATGGTGTCCCACTAAATAAAATGTTCTGACATGGGCATTGTGTACTGAGAAGAAATGAACAAAAGATGATGTATTGAATATCATTGTTTTAACATTTCAATATCATATGAGACTAAAAGTTATCAAGTGCTTATGTTCTGTCTCTGTCTCTGTTTCTCTCTGTCTCTCTCTGTCTCTCTTTCTCTTTCTCTGTGTGTGTGTGTATGTGTGTCTGTGTGTATGTGTCTGTGTGTGTTCAGTACCTGCTAAAGAGTCACATCAGGAGCCCCTCCCGCGCACGAGGTCCTGCTTTCAGCGCCTGCAGTGAGGATGTCCCACCCAGCAGCTATGCCCTCCAATTCCAAGAACCCGTGAGTCTTCTTTGACATTGACATCGGCAGGGAGCGAGTTGGACGAATTGTTTTAGAATTGTTTGCAGATATTATTCCCAAAACTGCAGAAAATTTTCGTGCATTGTGTACAGGAGAAAAAGGTACTGGAGCCACAACTGGGAAACCTCGTTATTTTAAAGGATGCCCTTTCCACTGAATTATTAAGAAATTTATGATTCAGGATGCAGACTTCTCAAATCAGAATGGGACAGGTGGAGAAAGTATTTATGGTGAAAAATTTGAAGATGAAGATTTTCATTATCAGCATGATCGAGAGGGTTTTCTGAGCATGGCAACTGTAGACCCCAATATGAATGGTTCTCAGTTCTTTATCACAACAGTTTCAACTCCTCATTTGGATGGGAAACATGTGGTATTTGGTCAAGTAATAAAAGGACTCGGTGTAGCAAGGATGCTTGAAAATGTAGAAGTGAATGGTGAAAAACCTGCTAAACTCTGTGGCATTGCAGAATGTGGAGAACTGAAAGAAGGGGATGACTGGGGAATATTCCCCAAAGATGGCTCTGGTGATAGTCATCCAGACTTCCCTGAGGATGCAGATATGGATTTAAAAGATGTAAATACAATTTTATTAATATCTGAAGACTTAAAACACATTGGAAATACTTTTTTTTAAGTCTCAGAACTGGGAGATGGCTATTAAAAAATATGCGAAGGTTTTAAGGTACATGGATAGTTTGAAGGCTGTTATTGAGAAAGCAGATATACCCAGACTGCAACCTATAGCCTTAAGTTGTGTGCTGAATATTGGTGCTTGTAAATTGAAAATGCCAATTTGGCAGGGGGCAATTGACATTTGCTTGGAGGCTCTTGAAATGGACCCTTCGAATACTAAAGCATTAAGCAAGGATGGCAAGGATTAAAAGAATATGATCAAACATTGGCTGATCTTAAGAAGGCACAGGAAATAGCCCCAGGAGATAAAGCTATCCAGGCAGAAACAAATGATAAAGGCACAGAAAGATAAAGAGAAGGCCGTGTACGCAAAAATGTTTACTTAATAAGAATTAAACTCTCCTTAACTATTATACAGTGGTTATAAAAAGGACAATGTATATTACCATCTACATGATCCCTGATGTGTTTGACTTGATCTTTGTCATTGTTTACATAGCAGCGCTGACATAGGTTCCTTCTTAATAAAGTGTTATGACATACAAAAAAAGACATCAGCTCCATATAATACATCTTCTATATAAATCTATCTTTAAGAACAAAGATTTTACTATGCCAGGATGGTACTTGGATATCACAAACATAAAGCATTTTTATGTTCAGTAATTGAGATTAGTATTTTTATATTCAAGACACTCCATTAAACACACACACACACACCCCACAGACACAGACAGACAGACAGACAGACAGACAGACAGACAGACAGACAGACAGACAAACAGAGAGTATGTGAGAGAGATGGGGGAGAAAGAACACTTAATAAGTTTTAAGATTTAAAATGACAAATTATTTCTCAATATTTGCCTATAAACAACTATTGGCTAAGTAAAAACAAGGAACAGAAAAGTTATTAAATAACTCTTCAGATTGTGTATTCTTTCCCTTTGCATTACTATTTAGGTATATTATAATGACCTATTAGTTGCATGAGTCATGATCTTATTGTCTATAGTTAGCCAATAGGCACAAAAATGGGGCAAAGTACAGTCTCCAGATGGAGAAGGATCATTCTTGAAGATTACTGTTGCCTTGTCACTCAGGTACTAAGGCACCTGGCTACCACACCTCCAAAATATCAACTCTACATGGGAAATGAAGCAAAGACCATTGGAGCAGAGTTAAATTGTGACATTTATGTGGACTAGAATTGGAACATTTGTTGCTGTTTTTAAAGTTATTTTATTTATTTACATTCCAGTTGTTGCCCACCCTACCAGTCCCCTTTCCCACAGTTACTAATCCCATTTTTCCTCCACCTTGCCTTAGAGAGGGTGCTTCCCCTGACCAGGCCTTCTCCTTCCCTGGGGCCTCAAGTCTCTCAAAGATTAAGTGAATCTTCCCCCACTGAAACCAGATCAGGCAGACCTCTGCTGTATACGTACCACTATCTTCAGATCTGCCCCTTTATGCTTCTGGTAGGTAGTTCAATCTCTCAGAGATTCCCTGGAGTCTAGGTTAGTTGAAACTGTTGGTCTTTCTATGGGGTCACACTCCTCTTCAGATTTTTCAATCCTTTCTCTAATTCAACCATAGGCATCACTGACTTCAGTCCAATGGTTGGGTATAAGTACCTGCATCTGTCTTAGTCAGCTTCTGGTGGTGCCTCTTCGAGGACAGCAATGCCTGGCTCCTTTTTGTAAGCACCTCATAGCATCAGTATAAATGTCAGGCCTTGGTGACTTTCCCGACCCCCCCAATGAGTCCAAGTTGGGCCCAACATTGGACTGCCTTTCTTTCTATCTCTTCTCAAATTTTGTCTCTACACTTCTTTTAGACAGGAATAATTCTGGGTCAGAAATTTTGACTGTGGGTTAGCAACCCAGTCCCTCTACTTGAGTTAATTTTATATCCCACCACTCTGCTGAAGTTGTTTACTAACTGTAGGAATTCTCTGATGGAATTTTAGGAGTTGCTTATGTATACTATCCTATCATATGCAAAATGTGATACTTCTTCCTTTGCAATTTGTATCCCCATGATTTCCTTCTGTTGTCTAATTGCTCTAGCTAGAACTTCAAGTAGTATATTGAATCTATAGAGAATGGGAATGTTTGTCTTGTCCCTGATTTTATTGGGATTTCTGCCAATTTCCCTCCACTTAATTTTATGTTGGCTGTTGTTTTGCTATGTATTCTTTTAGTATGTTTAGTTATGTGCCTTGAATTCTGGATCTCTTCAAGACTTTTAATATGAAGGGGTGTTATATTTTGTTGAATACTGTTTCAGCATCTAATGAGAATGATCACATGACTTTTTTCTTGTGTGTGTGGTATATATATATATATATATATATATATATATATATATAGTATTTCATCGATAGATTTTAGTATCATTATACCATCCCTGCATTACTGGGATGAAGCCTAGTTGTTAATGGTGAAGGATGGTTTTGATGTGTTCTTGAATTCAGTTTGCAAGAATTTTATTGAGAATATTTGCATTGATATTTAGAAGTGACATTGGCTTGAAGTTCTCTTTCTTTGCTGGATCTTTGTAGAGTTTATATATCAGAGTAACTATGGCTTCATAGAATGAATTAGGTCTTGTTCCTTCTGTTTTTATTTTCTGGAATAGTTTGAGGCGTATTGATATCGGCACTTCTTTGAAAGTTTGGTTGAATTCTGAACTAAAACCATCTGTCCCTGGGCTTTTTTTTTTTTTTTTTTTTTTGGTTGGTAGGATTTTAATGACTTGTATTTCCTTAGGGGTTATAAAACTGTTTAGTTTATCTGATCTTGACTTAACTTTGGTATGTGGTATTTGTCTAGAAACTCATTTATTTCATCTAGATTTTCCAATTTTTTATAGTAGAGGCTTCTGTAGTAGGTTCTGATATTTTAAAAAAAATTTCTTAGTTTCTGTTTTCTCCTTTTTCATTTATGATTTGTTAAATTGTATACTATATCTGTGTCCTTTAGTTAGTTTGGCTAAGGTTTTTTCTATCTTGGTAAGTTTCTCAATGTAACAGTTCTTGGTTGTATTGCTTCTTTGTGACCTTCTTTTTGTTTATAACTGGTTAATTTCAACCTTGAGTTTGACTATGTCTTGCCATTTACTCCTCTTATTCCCTTCTTTCTGTTCTAGAGCTTGCAAGTGTACCATTAAGTTGCTTGTAGGGGATCTTTCCAATTTTTTTTTTTTTGGCATTTAAGTTTCCTCTTAACAGTGAATTTCCTCTTAACAATGCCGTTATTGTGTCTCATAAGTTTAGGTATAATGTGTATGCATTTTCATTAAATCCTATAAAGTCTTTGATCTATATCTTCCCTGATCAATTTATCAGTGAGTAGAGAGTTGTTCAGTTTCTACGAGTATAAGCAGGCTTCCTGTTGTTTTTGTTGTTATTGAAGTCCAGCCTTAGTCAGTAGTAATCTGATAGAAAGCATGGGATTATTTCAATCATCTTATATTTGTTGAGGGTTTGTTTGTGACCGATTAAATGGTCAGTTTTGTAGACGGTTCCATGAGGTGCTGAGAAAAAGGTATATTTTCTTGTTTGGGGGTAAATGTTCTGTAGAAATCTTTTAAATCCATTTGGTTCATAACTATTGTTAGTCTCACTGTGTCTCTATTTAGTTTCTGTTTCAGTGACTGGTGAGAGTGAGGTATTGAAGTCTCTCACTATTATTGTGTGAGGTATAATGTGTGTCTTAGCCTTTAGTAAAGTTTCTTTTATGAATGCTCTTTAATTTGGAACATAGATGTTCAGAATTGTGACTTTCTCTTGGTGATTTTAATTTGATGAATATGAAGTGTCTTTCCCTATCTTATTTAATAACTTTTAGTTGAAGGTCTATTTTATTGGATATTAGAATGGCTACTTCAGCTTGTTTCTTGGAACCATTTGGTTGTACAACTTTTTTCACAGCCTTTTACTCTGAGGTAGTTTCTGTCTTTGTCACTGAGGTGTGTTTTCTATATTCAGCAAAATGCTAGGTCCTGTTTATGTATCCAGTCTGTTAGCCTTTGTCTTTTTATTGGGTAATTAAGTACATTGATGTTGAGAGACATTAAAGACAGAGATTGTTAGTTCCTGTTATTTTTGATGGTGGAGGTGATCTTATGTGTGTGTGATTCTTTTCTGTTGGGATTGTTGTGAAATATTTAATTTCTTGTGTTTTCTTGGGTGTCACTAACTTTTTTGTGCTGGAGATTCCATTCCTTTATCTACTGTAAGGCTGGATTAGTAGAAACATATTTTTTTTAATTTGGTATTATCACAGAATATCTTAGTTTCTCCATCTATGGTGATTGAAAGTTTTGCTGGGTATAGTATCTCGGGCTGGCATTTGTATTCTCTTAGGTTCTGCATGAGATCTTTCCAAGATCTTCTGGCTTTTAGAGTCTCTGTTGAGAATTTTGATCTGCCTTTATATGTTAATTAGCCTTTTCTCCTTAAAGTTTTTAATACTTTTCTTTATTATTTGAATGTTATGTTTTGATTATTGTATGAAGAGAAGGTTTTCTTTTCTGGTCAAATCTATTTGGTGCTCCGTGGGCTTCTTGTACATTTATGGCCATCTGTTTCCTTAGGTTAGGGAAGTTTTCTATGATTTTGTGAAAGATATTTTCTGGCTCATTGAGCTGGGATTCTTCAGCCTGTTTTATTCCCATTATTTTGAGGTTTGATCTTTTCATTGTGTCCTGAATTTTCTGGATATTTGAGGTTAGGAGCTTTGTACACTTTGTATTTTCCTTATTGATTTATCAATATCTTCTATGATTTCTTTTATGAGTGAGATTCCCTCTTCTATCTTTTGTGTTCTGTTGGTGACAGTTGCATCAATAATCACTTTCCTAAGTTGTCTATCTAAAGGGTTGTATCCAGTTTTTCCTTAATTTTTTTTACTTCCATTTTTAGTCTTGGACCATCTTGTTCAATTCCTTCATCTGCTTGATCATATTTTCTTGTATATCTTCAAAGGATTTATTTGTTTTTTCTTTAAGGCCTTCTATCCATATTCCCGTATTTATTTAAGGGATTTACTTATATCCTTCTAAAAGTCTTCTATGTTGTTCATGTGATGGGATTTTAGGCCATTTTCTTGTTTCTGAGGCATGTTAGGGTATCTGGGGCTTGGAGAACTGGGTTCTGATGGTGTCAAATTGCATTGTGTTCTGTTACTTATCATATTAACCTTCCCTCTGACCATTTGGTTATCCTTGGTGTTAACTGGCCTGGGTGTCTCTAACTGGTGCCAGCCTCATTGGTGGCAGGTAGAACTCTGTGATGGGTTTAGAGCCAATCTCCTTTGAGAACTGTCCTGGTGAGGGTAGGTCTCCTGAGTCCTTGATTACTGCAGAACTCCTGGGAGACAGACAGGCTGTAAGATGTGTGTGTGTGTGTATGTGTGGGGGGTATTGGGCCTCTGATCTGTCCAGGGTGAGGAAGCACACTGGAAAGGAAGGTGGAGCTCAGCATGGCAGGTAAGTCCCTCATCACCTGGGCTTTGTGGGTGTCCCAGCTTGTGTGGTTCTTTGGGTGAGATTCTCACCTGTGTCTTTGGTTTCTCTGGACCTCTTGGAAGGCATGCAGGCTGTAGGATGTGGGAGGTTATCAGCCTGCTGATCTGGCTCTGGTAGGGAAGCAGACCAGAAGCACTTTTATTTTTTTCTTAAAACTTTAAATGATTTTGTGAAACCATTCAAATGTACTTAAAACTACAAAAATGTTTATTATTAAAATCAAAGTCGTTATCTCCAGCACATTTTATTCCCAAACCCACCTCTAATATGTGCATATGAATTTGTTTTGCCTCTTTTTTCTGCTATTAACTTTCTCATTTCTGAACAGTGTACTTCTTTGATACTATCTCTGTTTTTGCTATACAATAATATCATATTCTAGAGAAAGACTGAGTGACTCTAGGCTCATACAATAAGTATGTCATCACTAATTGTGATATGCTATACAGTAAAGGAAGTTACAAAGTGAAGTACTATATCAGATAATGCTTAGGACATAAGCAAACACCTAATGCATGCTACCATTGATATTGCCACTAATCAAATGCTTGCTAGAGATATTTTTTTAGTTAACTGCATAGCAGTGACTACTTATCTTTGTAACACTAGTGTCATGGTGGGCTCATTATACACAATAAGCACCTGTTATCCACTGTGGAGATTTTTAAGTGCTTATGTTGACTTTTAGGAAAAAAAATCTTTTAAAAACTGTAAATATGTTTCCTAGCAACTTAATTGTTTGCAAAACATACATTGACTAGGCAATTCTCAACTTTCATAGTTTATGAATTATGTGTGTACCCTTTACCATGTCACAATCTAGAGTGAGTTTTTCAAAAGTCATAACCCATTCTCCTAGGAGAGCTGAATCTTTTAACAATTATCAGTGTTCATGCATATCAATACTGACAGTAATTGTACACTAAAAACCTTTTAATACTGCATTTCTTTTCTTTCTAGTGAGAGAAGGCTTATTATTGTTACCTGCACAGTTTTCTCTGCTCCTAATTTTCACATTCTGTTTCATTAAAACATCTTTCACTTCATCTGACCCCTTCTACTGTGACATCCCTCTCCTAGTAATTTTCCTTCTATGCTACATAGGCTTTTCTACCGTCAAACCTATAGCAAACATGCTAAGATACTGTTCCCATGCCAACAGGACCCTGCTGCATTCCAATTCATGATTGGGCCATTGCTTTTTTTGAAAGCATGACTTTGGGTAAGTGACATTCTAAGAAACATTACGGGGGAAAAGTAGTTTTTGAAAAAAAATGTAAACTTGAAAATGTTATTACCTCCCAGTTCTAAATGATTAAGCTTCACAGATATCAAGGATGAAACACTTTTCTGTTGAAATTTGGGAGATGTTTATTCTTTGTTCAGAACATCTAATCATTTTGATGAAAAGTCGTTAGATTATAATTTCATTGTTCTGAATTGTCAGGAAACATTGCAAGTATACTCTAATCTCTCATATTATGAAATATTGCGATTTTTTCACCCTGTGGCTCATTTAGGAATGTTTATCCTGCTTCCAAACAAACACAATGATGAATGAGAACAAACTTGGATTAATGCAATCTTGTGCTCAACTCAACTAACAATCCCGGGTCTTCACTCTACTCTCCATGCCAAAGCTCATCCTGCCTCCTTGCAGGCCTGTTGCTCCCATGCCTCAATCCCCTCCCAGCTTGGATCCGTGCAAGGTCAGCAGCCTTGAGGGTCTGCCCAGTCCCCTCTAGAATCCATCTCCCTATCCAAATATGTACCTTCAATATAGGATCTGCACTTCACTCCGAGAGTCACAAGCCAGCCTGTCTCCCTGGAGGCCTGCAGCCAACCTGAGCAACCAGGAAAACCAGCTCTGTATTCTTTCCTAGATACCTGCTGCCACTAAAGCTAAAAAGGGGACTGCTACCAGTAGGGACTGCCTGGTCTACTTGCAGTCCCAGAGGCCTACTACTACCAAGAACTACAAGGACAGTCAATACCAGAGACAACCAGATGGCTTAATGTCAGTACAAGAGTAAATCAACTAAAGCCAGGGCAATATCGGACAATCAGAATCCATCTCTCCAACTGAAGCAAGTCCTGGATATCTTAACCCACCCAAAGAGCAAGACAATGGCATTAAATCACATCTTATGAAGATGATAGAGACCTTTAAAGAGAAAATATGTAAATACAAAGAAAAAAAGGAAAATACAATCAAACAGGTGAAAGAAATGACTAAAATTGTTCAAGACATGAAAATGGAAATAGAAGCAATAACAAAAACACATATGGAGGCAATTCAGGACACAGATAACCTAGAAAAGAGAACAGGAACTACAGACACAAGCATCACCAATAAACTACAATAGATGGAGAAAGAATCTCAGGTGTAGAAGATGTGACAGAAGAAATTGATATATCAAAAAAAGCCAAATCTAAAAAGTTTCTAACATAAAATATCCAAGAAATTTGTGGCACTGTGAAAAGACCAAACCCAAGAATAGTAAGAATTAAAGAAGGAGAACTTTCCCAGATTTCTGTTGAAGATCAGAAATATTTTCTACAAAATCACAGAATAAAACATCCCTACCCTAAAGAAAGAGACAGCTATAAATGTACAATCCAAATTGATTGGACCAGAACATAAAATTTACCTGCCACATAATAATCAAAACGCCAATGTAGAACAACAATAAAAAAGAATATTAAAAGCTCCAAGGGAAATAACAAGTAAAGGGAGGCTTATCAGAATTATACCTGACTTCTCAATAGAGACTCTAAAATCCACTAGGGCCAGGGAAGGTGTCTTGCAGACCCTAGAGACCACAGATGTCAGCCCAGAATACTATACCCAGGAAACTATCATTCTCCATAGGTATAGAAACCAATATATTCCATGACAAAATCAAATTTAAAGAATATCTTTCTACTACTCCAGATTATACAGAGAATTCTAGAAGGAAAATTCTAAGGCAAGCAAGGTAACTACACACACACACACACACACACACACACACACACACACACAAAAGCCACAAAGAAGTAATAATTTCACAGGAAAATCATGAGTATCTCTCTCTCTCTCTCTCTCTCTCTCTCTCTCTCTCTCTCTCTCTCACACACACACACACACACACACAAACACATGCATACACACATGCATACACACATGCACATATACTTGTACAGGTGTGCACACACATTTCCACCACCAATAACAACAACAGCAACAAAACACCCAAATAACAGTAACTAATAATCATTGGATGAATTCCTGACTACTCTGGACAATTTATGGAGTTACTATCTCAGAATAAAAAAGAAATAGTTCTCAGTGAGAGAACATTTGCCTACTATGGACAAGATGTTTTCTGTGATCATTAGTATAGCATAAAAATAAATCTTTAATGAATTTAGATTCCTGTAATATACTTACACTTTGGATTCAATAAGCTTCTAGGAAACCTGTAGGTTGTTAGCTCCATTATTGCATCTGAAAGTTAGAGAAGCAAAATCGTAGCTTTAATGTAAACCATTCCAATCACTGTGAAGGAGAAGAACACCAATGATTAATGTGGGCTTTGTTTTAAACACTAATGAAGGTGAACTTATACTTCATTAGGGGTTATTTCAAGGGAAATGCAAGGCAAAGTCAGCTGAGCTTCTTCCAGTTCACATCTAATGAAGGACTATTCTAATTCTAAGTATACTCTAAGACTGACAGTAAATGAGATAAAAAGATCTGATTAGCACTGAGTGGTAGAGAACTATGACTTAAGAATATACCCTAAAATATTTAGAGGAATTATTTCATCAGCTCAACTGGAAATTCAGAGCCTAGTTTGTTAATTTTTTGTATAGTTCTCTTTGTTTCAAGTTGGTTGATTTCAGCCCTGTGTTTGATTATTTCCTGTCATCTACTCCTCTTGGGTGTATTTGTTTCTTTTTGTTCTAGAGCTTTCAGGTATGTTGTTATGCTGCTAGTGTGTATTTTCTCTAATTTCTTCATATAAGCATTCTAAGCTTTGTGTTTTCCTCTTAGTACTGCTTTCATTGTGTCCCATAAGTTTGAATATGTTGTGCTTTCATGTACATTAAATTTTAACCTTTTTAGGGCTGGATTTCTAGAAATGAACTTTTAAAACTTGGTTTTATCATGGAATGTCTTACTTGTCCATCTATAATAATTGAGTGTTTTACTGGATCTAATTATCTCAGCTGCCATTTTTGTTCTCTTAGGGTATGTATGACATCTGCGCAAAATCTTCTGGATTTTAGAGACTCTGTTGAGAAATTTGTTGTATTTCTGATAGGTCTATCTTTATATGGTACTTGATCTTTATTCCTTACTGTTTTTAATATTTTTTCTTTGTTCTGTGAATTGGCGTTTTGATTATTATTTGAATGGAGGAATTTCTATTCTTTTCCTGTCTATCTGGAGTTCTGTAGGATTATTGTATGTTTGTGGGCATCTCTTTCTTTGGATTAGGGAAGTTTTTGTTTATAATTTGGTTGAAGATATTTACTGGCCCTTTGAAGTGAGAATCTAATACCAAAGGAAAGACAGAAAGGAAAAGAAGGATGGGAGACAATATCTTCTAAGTTTTCTTTTTCTTCAAGGCATAGATCACTCTGGAGTTTAGCAGCATATTGATCATGGTACTCTATAGGACTAAAAAGGAAGAGGTGTGATCTACCTGTGTTAGTGCTATGGATATCTTAGTGTTCTGATCTAATAGTTTGGACAAGATAAGCTTGAGTTAACAACTAGTGCATTTTGGAGTTTGTGTTTTGTTCTGATGTTGTTGAAGTCTGAGCTAGATCACAAAATAGAGTGAGTACAAAGAGTGTCTAAATAAACAGTGAAAGAACTCATCTGGTTGAAACTTGACTTAAGTTTTCTAACTTCAGAACTGAAGCTGGGCAACTCTTTTCTCTTCCCTATAGACTCCATGGTCTTAAATATTTAACTAGTTTCACATAAATGAGAATATTAATTATACATGCTTGTAAAGTATGATCTCCATCAGTTTTATGTTTGCCTATCTCCAATAAAAGAACAGCTTGGGATCAATTATAAATGTTACTGTTATTACTGTCTTGGAGGCTCCTTCTGAACTATGATTCACTCTTTACAAGATGTTTCTTTCTCATCTCTAGTTAAAAAATAAACAGTAAAAATGGTTTGTAAGGAGAATAATGTTTCTTAAGTTACTGATGCTTAAGAAAGGTTTTGAAAAAACCCTCTATTATATATATATGAATATGTGTGGTATATTATTGAAAATAAATTAAATCCAGTGAATTAAGGTCATTTTATTATATTCAAAAGATATAAAATTATTATAAACTACTCAAATATCTACAACTTTCTATAGTCTGTTTTACTTCTGAGCATATCTGAAAATGGCAAGAGTCTGGCCCTTGCAGCAAGCCAGTGTCCACACGAGTAGTACTGCACTTAAATAGATCTAGAACCAGACAATTGCAATATAAAGGAGACAGGCTCATGTTCTTTCTATTCAAAGTACATGCAACTGATAGCATTGAGGCTGACACTTCTAGAGAAGTCAACATCCACAGACTCTACCTCAGGAGTTCTCAACCTGTGGGTCATAAACCCTTTGGGTATTGAATGACCCTCTCAGATGGGTCATCTAAGACAATTGGAAAACAAGGACATACACTCTATAATACATAACAGTTGAAAAATTACTTTTATGAAATACCATCAAAAATAATTTTATGGCTGGGGATTGCCAAAACATAAGTACTTGTAATAACTGGTGACAGTATTAGGAAGGTTGAACCACTGTCTACATGGTAGGTTCAGATTTAGTTCTTTGCATTTTACCAAGATCTCTGAAAGCAGAGTTAGATGTGTATTAGATGAAGGTTTCAAACAGTTAATCTCTGATGCTGCAAGATACTTCTCCCTGCTGTTGCTTTCCAGAGATGATGGCTAATTAGCAACCTGCAACCTAGGTCTTCCTAAATCTAACTGAGCATTTAGGCATCTTATATACATAAATAACTTTTTACTTTTCTTAGTAGAAAGAAGAATTTTAGAAAATCCTTTATTTAAAACTTCTTTGTAGAGTTTATAAGGTGTTTATAATTTTTTGTCTTTATATAAACCTGTTTTATTCTTTTATTTATTTTTAAATAAAATTGTAATTTTTACTTATTCAGACAGGGGTTATAAACACAAAAAGGCAGACCATGGGGAAGAGAATGGCACCAGAGTGTGGGTGTTCAGGGGATGTTTCAAAACAGGATATAGCTGGGTGAAGGTTCAGGGGACAGGCCACTATGACCCTGCCTATGATTCACTTGTCCTTATCTAAGTTGGTATTATCCAGCAAGGCTACCTATTTACAAGGTCTATGACTACTCAGGCTGGTAAATTTCCACAAAAGCTGTCTGTTTACAATAGCTTATAACCATCTGTTTCAATGTTTTTCCACAGAGACCCAAGACTTTGTATTAGCATACATGTATGACAGGCCTATTGCTGATTTTAGGCCTATGGCTGATTTTAGGCCTTCAGTGTATAAGCAGGGTTGCCCCTGACATCTCCTCCCTTCTCTAAGTATAGAAGGGCTATAGCAATTATAATCTTGCAAAGGCGGGGATAGAGCCCTGACCTCCAGTTATAAATTTTTAAACTGTATTCATTTCTTCAAGAGACTAGCATACCACATGTATCCCACACCCCAAAGGCATGAATGCCAGATATAGACATTGTCCTAGAACAGTCTGGTTCTGTCATGTACATAGTTCATGGACCTTGGTACTGTGATATTGCATAATTTCTCTTTTCTCTGCTCATTTTACATTGGATGATCTGAGCTGACAATGAAGATAAGCTGTCTGTTTCTACCTTCTGGAAACTCACAGTTTAGTCTCATGACTCAGAGGTCATACTTCCATATGTGTCCCCAGCTGATGGATCTGCTTGTCCAAAAACCTTCATTGCTGTGTTTTGATCATGTTTTCATATAATCCCTTTTCAATTTTCCTAGAAAATAAATAATTTGTCAAGTAATCTTATAGTCAGTTATTCAGCTTTCTCAGCCCAGAGTGTATAGATTTTTAACTAATTTTGTGTTCAGAGACTTTAGCTGTATCTATTTAACCAACCATAGTTATGTATGTTAGATAATTTTTATTTTAAAAACTTTCAGGGATATCTGACCATTAGGATAAATATGTCTAACATAACCAAAATATTTTTATGCTTAAGCATTTTGCAACCTTTCATCAAAACCACTACAATTACTAAAGTGAAATGAGAAATTGCAAGTCACTGCTTGGGGATAATATACCTAGGACATCTGGTCAGCTTGTTTGTCTGTGGTCTGAAGTGCTGCTCCCACAGATGGATTATCTACATTATTTGTACATAGAGACCTTTTACAGCCTTGGAAATCCTGTCTTTTACAGTATTTAAGAAACAGATTGTTTACAACCTTGGAGTAAAGGCTGCACAGCATACAGCCTTGGAGACTTCCCCCATCTAACTGCTATTGCAGATCCAAGGCCTGCACCTGCACGTGTCATCTGCATTTTAACAGCCTTATTATTGGTTTGGTGTTTTGCCATGACTCTGTGCTACCATGTATATAGTTTCCCTTTATTGTTACTAATTTAGATTTCCAAACATTTTGACAGTCATTTTTCCCATGTTAGTTCTTTTATAGAAAGAACAGGAAAAAAATGGAAATGAGCCTCAACAATACAGATGTGGATGCTTGCAGCCAACCATTGGACTGAGCAAAGTACCCCAGTGGAAGAGTTAGGGGAAGGACTGAAGGAGCTGGAGGGGTTTGCAATCCCATAGTAAAAACAATAATACCAACCAACTAGAAGAGGAAGGAAGACAGAAGAGGGGAAGAAGTGTAGGACAGAGGAGCAGGGGGAGAGGTATGCAATGATAGGAAGAGGAGTGGGGTGGATGGGTAAAGGGAGGGAAAAGGAATGAGGAAAGCTAAATTATGGTTTCATGTATTTGATCATTATGACCTAGTGGAATGCTGGTCACTGCTATAATCTGTTCTGTCAGCAGAAGAATATCATAGGTTTAAAGTAAAGAATACTTTCCTTTTGTGATGAAAATATGGTCTGGACAGCATTTGAGAAGCCTCTTCCTCTTTAAAAGGGACAATTCATTATTTGTGAAAATTACCTTTTGCTGGCAATATTTCTAAGAGAGCAAACACTAAACAGCAAAGGAGTTGATCAAGAATATGGTCTTCAGGATACAGGGAAGTCAACAGAAAATTCTAGGTTTTCTGGGAGAATTCAAGACTAGCCTACATATAGGAACACAGGAATGCTTGTGCAGATCACCTCTTCCTAAATGACTTGTAGCAGAGAGATATGATCTAAGGCATTCACTCTTTATTTTTGTCTTCATAGCATTAAAAATTTAATAATAATTGAAATAGGATCTAGGAGATAGAAAAAGCCCAGTGGTCAGCAATGTTAGTAAGCTTATGGGAGCCACATTTGGGTCCTCATAGAATGTATGTCTATAGTGCATAGGCATAGTACTGTGAGAAGTGAGTGACATACTTTGGGTAAAACAACCTTTTCACATGGACAACATATCAGATATTTATTTTAAGGTTCATAAGAGTAGCAAAAATACAGTTGTGGAGTAGCAATGAAAATAATTTTATGGTTTGAGATCATCAAACATGAGGAACTATATTAAAGGGTCAAAGCATTAGGAAAAGAAGATTGATAACTATGAGTGTACTACATTCTATTGCTTCTGAGTGGTAATGAAGTGAGATTTGGAAGACCAGAGAAGCACAGCACCTCATATTATCCTGAGAAGCGTTCTAAAGGCCTGAAACCACCTTCCTTCAGAGAAGGCATGTAAAAAAGAAAATGCTATATTTGATTGGGAGATTTTAGCAAAACGTATCTAAGTGTGCTTCTTCTAATGTACTAAAAGATTATAAAAATGTGTGTGTTAAGTGGCAAAGTCAGAAAAGCACAAAATAAATTCCCCTTTAAAAATAAATACAATCCCATGTTATATACTACCTACTAGATTGCAAGTCAAGTGCATTAAATACTAAGAAGGAACATAAGGACTGTATGTATCTGATCTGTTCTGTCGATTTGCTTTGGATAACGTTACCTTGATATTTGGGAAAATGTGTATTGCCATTTTTCAATTCTTTGAAACCTGTAAACATACATTAGAAGCACAATCAGCTTGACCGACCTCTGTTAGAAGCTTTGTACTCTCCCAAGACCATCACACTAGCAGTACTTTGAAGCAACCTAAAATTGAGACATGATAGCTCAACTTAAATTTCTTGATGTGCCAGATGGAATGTGTCTCTATTCTTAGTTCTGGGAGCCAAAATGGAATATGTCATGAGTTTAAAGTCAACTATATTGTGAGAAATTCTGTGGTTTAACAAAATAAAGTTAAAACAATAAATTCTTTAAAATGTAGATGGTGAGCCAGGCGTTGGTGACATGTACTTTTAATCCTAGCCCTCGGGAAACAGAAGCAGGGGAAGATCTCTGAGTTCCAGGCTAGTCTGGTCTTTAAAGCAAGTTCCAGGAAAATCAGGGCTATTATACAAAAAAGTCCTCTTATGAAAAATCAATAGATAGATAGATGATAGATAGATAGACAGACAGACAGACAGACAATACATATATATGTACATAAGTAGATAGATGATACATATATATATATGTGTATATATATATATACATATATATGATAGAAAGGTAGTTGGACGGATAGATAGATAGACAGACAAAAATGGATATAACAGGAAAATTCTCAAAATGAACTATGTATAACAAGTCATATTGGAAATTTAGTTTAAAATTTAGGTTTTAAAGTTATCTTTATGGAAACTACAATCTCAAAGATCAAGATTAACCCAAGGCAGCTACAGAATTTTCTTCTTTTTGCAAGCCATTCATTCATCCTGGAGCAGATTGACTTGTTTGGGTGATGAAGGTCAACCTATGTAATTGTGTCACTGGTGGTCAACATCTGGGAAAGTTATTTTCAAGACCTTGGCCTCTTATTCAAAGACTAGAAATACGGCTTACACAGATTTGTAAAAGCACCAAGGTAACATATCATGAGTGACAGTGAACCAGGTGAATGACAATATCTAGGCAATAACCCTGGTCTTCTTTTACCAAACTTGAAGAAAGAATATGTTTGATTATTAGGGCCTAGTTTGGTTTATATTCTATTGTAATAGGTAAGTTTCATCATGGAAGCACATAGTGAATGTATCTTCCCAGAATGCATTTTCTTTTCATTTCTACAAATACCCAATTGTTCATTGGCATAAAATAGGATGATTCTCTGTCAAAATTCACTTATAGGGCATAGTTTGCCTTCATAATAATGCATACATATGTAAATAGAGTGTAACTAAAGAGAATCTGTCTACATTTGATGATCCTTAATGGAGAAACTCATTTTGTTGTTGGAACTGGGGTCTGCACCGAGCTGGATGCATGCAGAGATTGAATACTGCTAACATGTTGTTAGGTGCATTGACCAGAGGAGTATGTGCATAGTGCACGTTGGAAAGGATCCCATACTGCCAAGGATATTGTTAAAAGTGATGTGTGTGCAGAGCTTAAACTAAGAGAAGTCAGAGGTTGTACATCTAACAATTGGTTGCTTACAGGTTATTAACGGACACTTCAAATTCAAAATCCTCTCCACATAGCCCAGAGGTCCAAGATAAAAAAAATACTTGAAGGTAACACATCCCCAGTGGGCATGTAGTTCCATGGTAAAGTTTATGCAGTGATCAAGGACAATTCGGGGTCTCATTCATCAGAGCATTATAGTAAGTATCAAAGAAGCCTGCCTTCAGAAAATTGACATACTTACCTAGGTCTCCATTATTTTGTTCCTGTATTTCCCAGAGTCACTAATTCTTCAGCTTTCTTTAATCCTCACGTTTTATTTGAATTGTTATATTTTTTCACTTTTGAAAGTAATAGTTGGTTCTTTTTCAAACTGCATATTTATTTCTGTCAGGCTTGTATTGTTTCCTAATTAAAGTAATTCCACTTTGTTTTACATATTTACAGTGTAGTAATTTTATATGAAGTCTGTTTGTTGTTATTATCACAAGTCCTTGGAGATTTAAATCTATCACACTTGTTTTTAAAAATTCACACCCATATTGTTTTCTATGTGTGACTTCAGTACATTTTGATAGTGATATATGTTATAAATCTTTTTAATCTATGGAAAACCATCCATGTTGTTTTTTTCTGTGTGTGCGTGAGACTTCAGTATGTTTTGATAGTGATATATGTTATGGATCTTTTTAATCTATGGAAAATCCAGAAACAAAAAATAACAAGGTCTTGGACTGTGTGAAATGCAAGCTGTGATCCAGGCACTGCAAGCCACTCCAGCCCCTTTTTCCTTTTCCCAAGTCCAGATGTGTATTGCTTTGGATGACCATTATTAGAGCCTCATTTGAGCCCCTGATCACCATATGCAGATTTAACCTTTTTGTACATACAGCTTCTCTCTGAAATCAGGTTTCAGTCCACTACTCTGTGAAGACAGAAATGACCATATTTTTATTTCTTGCTATGATCAAGAAGGCATTCAGAAAATCTAGTCACCATACCACTGGGAGCTGAATTCAGTAAAAAGGTTAACATCAGAGTGTTAACCTTTCCAGGCTAACAGTGTTTGCAGTCATAGGTGACTGGGTACAGTATAGTGTAATTGACCTCCAGGAGTTTTGTTTTGCTTCAGTGTCAGTATGAGGTTTTTTATATGCTTGCTTTGTTTGCTTGGTTGGTTTGCAATCTTTTCTGACTTTCTCTCTCTCCCTCTCTCTCTCTCTCTCTCTCTCTCTCTCTCTCTCTCTCTCTCTCTCTCTCTTTCTTCCTTTCTTTCTGGATTCTGGTTTTTGTAATTCTTTTTCTCAGCTCTCCAAGTGCTGGGGTTTTGGGTATGCATGAATTATTTCATAAGTCTTATTTGAGAACTTTTCAAAAAATTGTGTCTCGTATCTCAAGTGTCTTTTCTGTGTCAAGCCACCAGTGCCTGTATAGAAAGGGACCTCATGGTAGTGTGTGAATGCATGGGGTGGGCATGAGGTGCTAAGAAGTTTCTCAGATCTTGTATATTCAGCTGAGTAGTAGCACTGCCAGAAATGTACGATTTTGATTAATGCACTAAATATTTGTTCAAGATGTATACATAGAAAAGGTAGGATCTAATAATAAAAAATTATTAGATGCTTCTATCATTGTCAAATACTCCAAATGCCTAAGATTTGATTCAGGAGACAAGAAATGATTGTCATTCTTAATAAGAAAATGAGCGATAATCTATCTTCTAAAACTTTATCTAGAATGTTCGAAACTGATGAATCTTTGTAGGAGACATAGTTCTTAGGCAGATCCTGTGTCTGCTTGGGAAAGGTCCTCTGTAAACAACCTGACACTTAACTGAAATATAAACTTTACTTCCTATTTCTTTGTATCAACATTCTGCAGTATCATTCATCACTTCTTTCTGCCATGGACTATTACTCAATTTTCCTAGTAGTTTGCACAGATAAATTATTAAACATTTTAAAACGACACAATATTTTCTCCTTTTATTGAAAATAGATCTTTTTCCTCACATACTATATCATGATTATGGTTTATCTTTCTTCTTCTCCCCATTTCTTCCTACTTTCCCTCCCATCTTGATCTACTTTATTTCTGACTCATTAAAACAAAAAAAACAAAGAGACTTCTAAGAGATTATGACATGCTATATAATATAAGATATGATATAAGGTAAGATAAAATAAGAAATTTGCATATCAGAATAGGACCAAAGAAACAAACAGTAAAGAAAGAGTTCAATAAAAGACACAAGAAACAGAGACTCAGAAACCCACTTGTTTGTTCAGTCAGGAATCTCATAAAAATACTAAACAGTAAGTCATAGTATATAATCAAAGGACCTGTAGGGAAAATAGGGAGTAAAAGAAATAAAGTAAATTAAGTTAAAAATAAAAAAAGAGATAAAATTAAAAGAGGACAAATCCCTAACATTATGAGATAATGAACCCCAAAAGTTGTGGTTGAATTTACTCTCTTTTGGACATTTAAAACTGTGAATGCAGCTTATCATTAGTAGTAGTTTGTTTCCACCGTGACAGTCCTTTAGAAAAATTTAAATTTGCATTTTCAAGTTGTTAACAATTGGGGATACCTTCTTGGTTAGTTGATGGAGTAATGTATCTAGGTCTCCTTTTAGCTCTATGACCCAATATGGTGCATATCTATGCAGGCTCCACACATATCACTTTAGTCTTTATGAGTTCCTTGTGCATTTATGCACATTCATTTTCAGGAAATCTCCTTGATGATCTATACATCTTCTGGAACATACATTCTTTCTGCCTACTCTTCTGTAGGGTTCCCTGATCCCTGAATTAAGGCATTTGTTTAAGACATACCATATAGGGCTGAGAGTTACAAGGTCTTTTACTCTCTGCATATTGTCTGGCTGTGGGTCTCATATTCATTGTCCTCTGCTGCAAGAAGAAGTTTCTCTGATGATAGATGAGCTTGGTACTAATTTATGAGTATAGTAGAATGTCATTAGTAGACATTTTATTGATCCTATGCTTTTTTAGAACAGTAGTATTTGATTCTCCCCTAGGTCTCTGGGCAATCCAACAGGTTCTTTGAAGGTCATTGAAGCACTTTTGGATAAAGGGTTCATCTTGTAGAGTGAGACTTATGTCAAGCCAGACATTGGTTGATTACTTTCATAAGTTCTGTGCCACCATGGCACTAGAATACCTTGCAGATAGGACACTATTTTGGATCATTTTGTAGGAGGTAGAGTAAGTACCTTTCTGTACCAAAGGCAGTAACACAGAGGGTTTGACCAGTGCCATTTTTTGAAGTTGATTTTTTTCCAGTGTATATTTTGGTGTATATTTAGTGTGTATCTTTATCAAAAATAATGAAAAAAATAAACAGGTGTTCATAGATGTGTAGGTTTATGTCTGAATCTTCTAGTCTGTTTTACTGATCATAATGTCTATTTTTGTGTCAAAACCATGCTGTTCTTATTACTATGGTTTTATGATACAATTTGAGGTTGAGGAGGAGGATTGTTCCTTGGATTATTTTATCATTCGGGGGTGTTTTAACAATCTTGGGTTCCTTCTGTTTCCTTAGAAGCTGAAGATTTTCCTTTCAAGATCTGTGAAGAATTGTGTTCTAATTTTGCATGGGACTGAATTGAATCTTTAGATTGCTTTTGGTAAGATGGCTATTTTTACTATATGAATGCTACCAATTCATAAGTATTGGAGATATTTCCATTTATATCTTCTTAGTTTCTTTCTTCAATGTCCTAAATGTTTTATGAGGCAATCTTTTACTTAACTGATTGCCCTAAAATATTTTATGTTATTTGATGCTATTGTGAAATGTATTGTTTCCTGATTTGTTCCTCTGTCTATTTGTCATTTGTTTGTAAAACGGCTACTGGTTTATGAATGTTAAATTTTTATTTCAGCAACTTTTCTGAAAGAGCTTATCAGCTGGAGAAGTTTCCTGGTGGAAGATTTAGGGTCCAATATGCATACTTAGGTCATCTATACTTATGTATGTATATCATTGAACACATAATATACAGTCTCCTCTTGCACATGCCACTCCTTCTGTATCCATAAAAAAAATCTATTCTAAGAATCTAAATGAAGGCTGGAACACAAAGAATCAAAGCCCCTGTTTGCAGTTTTGTTCAATACACATATACCTATGATAAAGTTTAGTTTGTAAATTACTCCAGCAAGGAGTTAACCAATATAACTAGCAAGATAATAGAATAATAGTATATTCTTGTATAAGCTGTAAAATTTTCCAGCTTTAACACTCTCTCTGTTTGATGACATTATTGAATAAAATGAAGGTTAGTTGACTGTATGCACTGTGATACTATCACATCCAATCTGATAAGTGAGAAAATTAGTGACTAGCCAACATGTAGAGTGTCTGACACAGTCCCCTTGCAAGGTGGCAGTGGGGGGAGAATGATTTCTACAATGAGTATCACTTAAAATTGTACCTGATTGAAAGTTTTTGAATGGTTAGTTTCTAGAATTTTCTACCTAATATTGTAGACTATAATTGATATTGGCTATTCAAATATTGGAAGATGAAGCAAAGGAGGATTACTTTAACAAACTTTGGCTATAAGAGATGCTACACAATTCAATAAAAACTAATGGCTCACCTTTAAGATAGCTGAGGCCTCTGTTCAGTTTTCATTTTCATTCTTTTGTCATTAGAGTAATTTCTTCCTTATAGAATAAAAAGCATGACATTGCAATTATCTAAATATGCATGAGGAAACCGATTTCTTGAGTCACTTAGGAACAATAATGGCTCTTATGACAATAAAAATTTATTTTTTATATTTCACATTTGCTGTTATGGTATTGATTATCTACTTGGAAGAACCACATCATTCTCATTTTAAACATAAAGACATGATCAATCCAAGAAAAGAAATAGTAAATGAGAAATTTTCAATAGTTATAGCATATTAATTTAATTTTAGGTATCACATGAAACACATATAGTGGTCAAAAATGTGCAAGCTTCACTGAGAAATATACAAAAAAGAGGAAAAAGAGAAAAAGTGAGGCAATATAGCTTCTTTAAAGAATCAGATTGCTTAACTTAATTAAAACATTGAAATAGATAAACTGTAAACTAAATAATTACAATTTTATTTGTAAGAGAAATTGGTGATTGCAAAGAGAAAAGAACTAGCAAGTAGCATGAAGAAAAAAGAAAAACAATAGGATTGAACAGGATTAATTTCTAGAGTGAGTGAGTCAGGGAAGAGTTGGAAAGAGAGGGTTGAACCTGTTCAAAGTATAACGTATGAAAATACTAAAGAATGGAGGAAAAAGAAAGACATATACTTTATTTTGTTCTGCTTGCTCTCTGTGTAGGATATCTAACACCAGTGTAACTAATCTTCACTTACTTTCTTCAAATTATTTTCAAAACGCTATTGACATTTTTATACAATATATTTTTATCAACTTCCTCTCCTCCAACTCCTTCCAGATCTTACCCTCCCAAATTCCCTATCCACCCAACTTTATTCTATCTACATAATCCCTCA
>NW_021604617.1:1422888-1443427 GCF_004785775.1 Grammomys surdaster | reverse complement strand
GCCCTCCCTTCCTTCCTTCCTTCCTTCCTTCCTTCCTTCCTTCCTTCCTTCCTTCCTTCCTTCTGTCCTTCCTCCCTCCTTTCTTCCCTCCCTCTCTCCCTCCTTCTACCTCTTCCTTTCTCTCTCTCCATTTTCTCTCTCTCTCTGAAAACAATGACAACAGAATACCCAAACAATAATTAATACAAACAAAAATTCAATAAGACAAAGTATATATCTGCCTTTAAAGGCTAAGGCTTATATTTAAGACTTCCATTTTCTTTTATGAAAAAACTACAGACAAGATACTCTAGGACTATAAATCCACTGTTTTATACATATCCAAACACAAATTTACATAGGATTGTTGTACACTTAAGATTTATGTATGTACATTATCAACACTATGATATTCTGTCCTTTTATCTGTGTAGGAATTGAAATAAGAATAGTAGACTTGGGACTGGAGAAATGAGTTATCTATTACCAGAACTGACTAGTCTTCCAGATGGCCCAGATCAGTTCTCAGCACACACACACACACATACACACACACACACACACACACACACACACACACACAATGGTTCACATGCATCTGTAGTTTGGTTGCTCTTCTGGTGTCCATGAACACCAGACTTGCACTTGGTACATGAACATATATGTAGGCAAAATACCTATACCTATAAAATAATAGAAATTTAAATAAAGACTATAATAGAAATTTAAATAAAGACTAAGAAACTGTTTCTCAAATAAAGTAGGCTTAGCAGATGCTTGGAATCATGAGTCTGTTAGTCAAAACAGACATATAGGCTCTATGAGACATCTGAGAGTAAAAGCACTTGACCTGAGTTTAATACTCAGAACCCATGTAAAAAGATCAAAACAATTGCACATATTAGTAATCTCAGCTTTCTTATTGCCAGACAAAAGGTGGAAAAAAAGAACTGTTGGCAAGTTTCTGGTTGTAAAGTAACAGAGGGACAGAAGCAATAGCATTGTTCCTCAATACAAGGTAAAAGAGGAGACCTAACTCTGGAAACTCTTCCTATAACCATCATATGTATGTGCTGGAAGCATGCACTCACATAGAGATACATATATATCCTATATGTACACATAACCACAGCAAGCAAGTACATACACACACACACACACACACACACACATCATATATGTATATACTCATGCACCAACACCTACACAGAGAGACACATACATCTTATACATGCACACAGTCATGGAAAGCACAATAACTACACACAGAAATACATACATACCATACATGCACACAGCCATGGCAAATATGTACCTACACTTATATTTGTGCAAGAGAGAGAGAGAGAGAGAGAGGGAGAGAGAGGGAGAGAAAGGGAGAGAAAGGGAGAGAGACAGAGACAGAGAGAGAGGAGAGAGACAGAGACAGACAGAGACAGAGTCAGAAAGAGAAACAGAGAGAGCGAGATACAGAGAGACAGAGAGATATAGAATTAGCAATAAGAAGTGTGTTACTCATTCTCCAAAATCATACACATACAAACAAAAATTTAAAAAAATTAAAGGGAATAGATGGGAGAGTGGGAATCCTTGTCCTTGATGTAAGTGGGATCACTTCAATTATCTCTCCATTTAATTTGATATTGACTGTTGGTTTGGTGTATATTGCTTTTATTATGTTTAGGTATGGTCCTTGGATTCCTTGTATCTACAATACTTTTAATGTTAAGGAGTGTTGCATTTTGTCAAATGCTTTTTGAGCATCTAATGAGATGATCATGTGATTTTTTCTTTGAGTTTGTTTTTACAGTAGACTACATTAATGGAGTTCTGTATATTGAATCAACCTTGTATCCTTGGGATGAAGCTTATTTGATTGTGGTGAATGATGGTTTTTGATATGTTCTTGGATTTAGTTTGCTAGAATTTTATTCAGTATTTTTGCATCAATACTCACAAGGGAAATTGGTATGAAGTCCTCTTTTTTGTTGTTGCATCCTTGTGTCGTTTAAGTATCCGAGTAATTGTGGATTCATAGAATGAATTAGATAGTGTTTCTTTTGTTTATGTTTTATGTAATAGTTTGAGAAATATTGGTATTAGGTCCTTTTTGAAAGTTTGGTAGAATTCTGCACTAAGACCATCTGTCCCTGAGCTTTTTTTAGTTGGAGGGTTTTTAACGACTTCTTCTATTTCCTTAGGGGATATGGGCCAGTTTAGATAGCTTTAGTGGGGTACAGAACTAAACAGAGAATTAACAACAGAGGAATCTCAAATAGCTGAGAAGCACTTAAAGAAATGTTCAAAGTCCTTCGTGATCAGGGAAATAGAAATCAAAACGACCCTGAGATTCTACCTTACACCAATCAGAATGGCTGAGATTAAAAAAAAAAAAAAACCCTCAAGAGACAGTACACTTTGAGCAGGATGTAGAAAAAGAAGAACACTCTTCCATTGCTGGTGTATTGCAAACTGGTAAAACCACTCTGGAAATCAATCTGGAAAATTCCTCAGAAAATTGGAAATAGATCTACCTGAAGATCCAGCTATACTACTCTTATGCATATAGACAAAAGATTCCCCTCTATGCCACAGGGGAACATGTTCCACTATGTTCATAGTGACCTGATTTGTGATAGACAGCAGCTATAAACAACCCAGATGTCCTACACCAGAAGAATGGATACAGAAAATGTGGCTCATTTACACAATGGACTACTAATCAGCTATTAAGAACGAGTACACCCTGAATTTTGCAGGCAAATGGATAAAACTAGAAAAATCATACTGAGTGAGAAAACTGAGATCCAAAAGGACATGCATGATATGTTCTCACTACTATTAGCCTTTAAAAAGTATAGAATACCCAGGATACAATCTACAGAACTCAAAAGGGTTAGCAAGCTGAAGGTCCCCAGTGAGGATGCCTCAGTCACACTTGGGAGGGAGAAGAAGCAATCACAGGAGGAGGGAGGGAGGGACCTTGGTAGGAAAGGGAATAGAAAGAGGAAGAGGGGAACAAGATCAGGTATTGTGTGGGGGAAACAGGGCTGATGCCTGGAGGAGTTAGAGAGAAGGCTGAAGGAGTTGAAAGGGCTTGCAGCCCCATGGGGAGAGCGACAATACCAACCAATCAGAGCTCCCAGGGTCTAAACAGCTAGCCTGGGAACACACATGGAGGGATCCATGGCTCCGGCTGTTTATGTAGTGGAGGATGGCCTTGTCAGGCAGATGCCCCCGTTGAGGGGGATTTGAGGGCAAGGAGATGGGAGTGGGTGAATTGGTGGGAGCACACCCTCATAGAAATAGGAGGAGGGGTGACGGGATAAGAGGATTCTGGTGGGGGAGGTGGGAAGGGGGAAAGGGGATAACATCTAAAATGTAGAAAAGTAAAGTATCCAATAACAGAAAACAAAAAAGGAAAACAAACAAACAAACAAATAGATAATGGAACTGGCTATCGAAGTCTTTTGTCTTGATGTTATGATTGTTCCACATAGAATGACCATCCTCCCTGTTTTTCTAAGACAGTTCCAGTTTATGTTCCTTCTAAATATTTAGAGTACTTTGATCATCCTTTAAAATTCTCTGGTCTTTATAATTATGCCTAGTGGTCTAATCTATCATCATAAGAGAACTTTTTGACACCTAACTATGTTTTACTTGTATAAAATCCTGAATGATTATAGCTCCTCATTATTGTGCCCTTGTTGACCTTTAGGGAATTAGCTCATGCTGCCACAGCAAACTATCACCTATTGCATTCCTTAAGCAGCACACTTGTACATCTCAGATTTTTAGTTTGAATCTGATAATGGTGTATTGGGATTACTTGGTATTGAAGACTGAAAAGGAAGATCTTGGAAGCATCTTTTCTAGGACTGTGAGTTTCTCTTATTGATCCTTTGTGTAATTTCCTTAGCCTGAATAGATGTCCAAATGACCCGCATTTCTAAAAAGACCTCAGTCACATTGGATGGGTCAAAGTTCACACAAATGAAAAATGATGTCCTGATAATTTGATTATCATGGCAGAGTCTACATAGTCATCTGTAATGGAGTCAGTACCTAAACATATGAATTTGGAGAGAAGACAAAATATCTGTTCATAGTCACTAAAACTTCAAACACCAGAGAAAGAATTGGATTTTTTGTGTTTTGTTTCCAAACAATGGTTAATATTTGACAGGGCTTGATGAAAACAATATGCCTAAGCAAGATGACCGACATTGTCCCTGGGAACAGCAGTACAGGGTGAGGCAAGTGTGTTCAGGGAAGATGAAAGCTCCACAATAATCCTCGTGTCACAGGAGAGGTGTCCAGCATCCCCACGTCAGGCTCCTCTCAGGGCCCCAACAACCCCAGTGTTTTCTTTGCAGTTTCCTTGAAAGCTGGTATAATATGTACAGTGACAGCGATTGTGATTTGTAACAGAAATGCCTGTTGGAGTTAAGAAGTTACATATTCTCAGAGCATCACAGCTACAGAAAGGTACCTACAGACACAGGCATCCTGCATACTGGCATTTGCCTCACAGGCCCAAAAGAACAAATACAATGTAGCTTTTATGTAAGAATAGGAATAGGTCATTGGATGAAAAGTATACTATTCCAGTGAAGTGGCCAGATGGGCAGAAGGTCTGGGAAGCTGGGCAGTGGGTCATATTGTAGTTCAATACTGTCTTTTAGTTTATATTGCCATTATTATTTTGCTTGTTGTGCTGCTTAGATTTAATTGTCGGCTTGACACAACCTAGAATCACCTGGAAAGAGTATTAACCAGAAATCATTTAAATCAACAGCCTGTAGGCATGCCAATTGGCATTTAATATGTAGCAAGAGTCAATTCATTATGGTAGCATTATTTCCAGTGTCCTGCACAGTATAAGTGAGAGCAAAAGTAGATGAAAGCAAGCAAGCATTGAAGCCAGCAAGGGTGTATTTGTTCTATTTGCTCTTGAGTGTGGATATTATGTGACTAGCTGCTCAACATCTCTCAAAGAGAGGCTGTAACTTGAAATTTCAAGCTAAATAACCTCTTTCCTCTCCTTTGTTGCTTTTTGTCAGAGCATTTGTTACAGCAATAGACATGAAACTAAAAGACTTCTTTTCTCCTGGTGTGATTTGACTGAAGGAATAAATGTTTCTCAGACAAAAGCAGAAAGTCTAAAACAAGAACTAATTTTTCTTCTTTATTTCATCCCCCTCCTCTCTTGCTTCTGTATTTTCCCTCTTTCACTTAATTCCTTCCTCTATTGACCTTTTTCTTCCTTTCCTTCCCTTTTCCTTTTTCCCTTTCCCTTTTTCCCCTTTCCCCTTTTTTCCATTTTCCCTTTTCCCTTTTTTCTTTTCCCTTTTTCCCTTTTCCCCCTTTCCTTTTTTCCTTTTTCCCTTTTCCCCTTTTTTCCCTTTTCCCTTTTTTCCCTTTCCCCTTTTTTCCCTTTTATTTCCTTTTTCCCTTTTTCCCCTTTTCCCCTTTCCCTTCCCTTTCTTTCCCTTCTCCCTTCTTCCCCCTTCCCTTCTTCCCCCTCCTTTCCTTTCTTCTTCCCCCATCTCTCTTCTTTAAGTTTTTTAAAAACAAAGACTGACTCTTTTGTAGCCCATGATGGCTTTCAACCTGGGAGTCACCTACTTGAGCTTCTTGATGCTAGAATTGCAACCCTGAATGATGCCAATCATCTTAATTTTTTAAATATATACAAATGTATATTTCTGGTACACATTTTGTTTAACCATTAGAAGGTAAAAACATATTCGAACTTGAAAGATGTTCTTTTTACAGCTTCAAACTGTTTACATATTTATACTAACTGACAGGGATGCTAATTGCTTGTATTAGCTATTATTATTCCTCCTTGTTTGAAAATGAAGAACAGGATTTTGCTGTTAGCAAAAAGAAAGCTAACTATTAGAAACATACAAAGAAAATTAATTTTATATCGTATTTTCAGTGATGCTGCAGGAGTTTGGAGGGTGAATATCTAGGAAGAATGGGAGAATTATAAAAAGAGTGATTACCCTGTTTACTGATTTCGATCAATCACATGGAGTCAACTGTAAAATTAGAAAGTCTCACTTTACAAACCCCAGTTGCAAATGCTAGCTTGAAGACATCTGCTACTTTTTCTGAGCTACTATGCATCTTGGTCGTGGGTCTAAAGTCTTTGGAGGCTGTTAGGTTTAGTATAGAAAGGCATAGAGATATAATAGAGCCACAAGGCATCATTCTTTCTGTAAATCCAGTATCAGCGACAAACTTTTTTCATTGTATAATTCTATCTTTAGTTCAAAGCAGTCCTCTCCTATTTAAAAAATATAATAACAATACATATATTTCCCTCTTACCACTTTTATTGGTTTTAATCTATATTTTATTTATTTACATTTCAAATGTTATCCCATTTCCCAGTTTCCCCTGCACAAATCCCCATCCCATCCATGAACTCCTATCCCACCCTCACTCTCCCTGCTTCTATAAGGATGTTTTCCCACATACCCATCCACTCCTACCTCAACAACCTAGCATTCTGCTACACTGAGGCATCACAGCCTCACAGGACCAAGGGTCTCCCCTCCCATTGATGCCAGATAAGGCTATCTTCTGCTACATATGCAGCTGGAGTCATGGGTCCTCTTTGGTTGGTGGCTTAGTCCCTGGGAGATCTGGGGGGTCTGGATGGTTGATACTACTGTTCTTCCTATGGGGTTACAAAACTCTTCAACATCTCCTGTCCATACCCTAACTCCTCTTTTGGGGTCCCCATGCTCAGTGCAATGGTTGGTTGCTAGCATCCGTATATGTATTTGTCAAGCTCTGGCAGAGCTTCTCAGGGGACAGCTACATCAGACTCCTGCAAGCAAGAACTTCTTGGCATACACAATAGTGTCTGGATTTGATGTCTGCATATGGGATGGATTCCCAGGTTGGGCAGTTTCTGGATGGCCTTTCCTTCAGTCTTTGCTCCACTATTTGTCCCTGCATTTCCTTTAGACAGAAGTAATTCTTAGTTAAAAATTTGGAAATGAGTAAGTGGCCCCATCTCTCAATGAAGAGCCTTGCCTAAAATCTGGATATGGTCTCTACAGGTTCTCCCTCTGTATATCACTCCCATCTCCTCTCATATCTGATCTCGCCCCTGTTTTTTCCCTCTCCCTTCTCATTTGCCCACAAGTCCCTACAACTCTCTAACTTCTTTGAATATTTTTGCTCCTCTTTCTAAGAAAAACTTAAGTATCCACACTTAGTTCTTCCTTCTTCTTGAGCTTCATATGGTCTGTGAGTTATACTGTGGATATTTCGAACTTTTTGCCCAATATCCACTAATCAATGAGTACATATCATGTGTGTTATTTTGGAGCTGGGTTACCTCACTCAGGATGATATTTTCTAGTTCTATTCATTTGTCTAAGTATTTCACCAAGTCACTGTTTTTAATTGCTGAGTTGTATTCCATTGTATAAATGGACCACATTTTCTGTATCCATTCTTCTGTTGAGGAACATCTGGGTTGTTTCCAGCTTCTGACTATTATAAATAAGGTTGCTATAAACACAGTAGACCATGTGTCCTTGTTATATGTTGAGCATCTTTTGGGTATATGGTCAGGAGTGGTATAGGTGGCTTCTCAGGTAACACTATGTCCAGTTTTCTGAGAAACCACCAGACTGATTTCCAGGTGGTTGTATCAGCTTGCAATCCCACCAACAATGGAGTAGTGTTCTTCTTTCTCTACATCCTTGCCTGCATCTGATGTCACCTGCATTTTTGATCCTAGCCATTCTGACTGGTGTGAGGTGGAGTCTCAGGGTCATTTTGATTTGCATTTCCCTGATGACTAAGGATGTTGAGCATTTCTTTAGGTGCTTCTCAGCCAATGAATTTCCTAAGTTGAGATTTCTTTGTTTAGCTCTGTACCCCATTTGTAATAGGATTATTTGGTTCTATGGTGTCTAACTTCTTGAGTTCATTGTATATATTGGATATTAGCCCTCTATTGGATGTAAAGTTTGTAAAGATCATTTTCCAGTCTGTTGGTTGCCTTTTTCTTCTTATGACAGTGTCCTTTGATGTAAAGAAGCTTTTCAATTTCATGAGGTCACATTTATCAATTGTTGATCTTAGAGCATAAGCCATTGGTGTTCTGTTCAGGAATATTTCCCCTGTGTCAATGTGTTTGAGGTTCTTCTCCACTTTCTGTTCAATTAGATTCAGCATATATGATATCTTATCTGGAGGTCCTTAATCCACTTGTACTTGAGCTTTGTGCAAGGAGATAGGTATGCATCAATTTGCATTCTTTTACATGCTGACCACCAGTTGAACCAGCACCATTTGTTGAAAATACTGTCTTTTTTCCACTGGATAGTTTTAGCTTCTTTGTCAAAGATCTAGTGACCATAGGTGTGTGAGTTCATTCCTGAGTCTTCAATTCTATTTCATTGATTGACCTGTCTGTCTTTGGACCAATATGATGCAGTTTTTATTCACTACTGCTCTGTAATACAACTTGAGGTCAGGAATAGTGAGTAGCCAGAATTTCTTTTATTTGTTGCGAATAGTTTTCTTTGACTGTTGTGTCAATGTTTTCTTTGGTATCTTCTGCACCTGAGATTTTCTCTTCTATCTCTTGTATTCTGTTGGTGATGCTTGCATCTATGACTTCAGATCTGTTTCCTAGGTTTTCTATCTCCAGGGTTGGCCCGCTTTGTGATTTCTTTATTGTTTCTATTTCAATTTTTTAGATCCTGTATTTTTTTCAATTCCTTTACTTGATTGGCTGTGTTTTTCTGTATTTTTAAAAGATATTTATGTGTGTCCTGTTTAAGGGCTTCTACCTGTTTACCTGTGTTCTCCTACATTTCTTTAAGGAAGTTATTTATATCTTTCTTTAAAGTCCTCTATCATCATCATGAGATGTGATTTTAAATCAGATTCTTTCTTTTCTGGTTTGTTGGGTTATACAGGGCTTGCTTTGGAAGGGGGGTGAAACTGGGTTCTGATGATACCAAGTAGCCTTGTTTTCTATTGCTTATTTTCTTGCATTTGCTTCTCTCCATGTGGTTCTCTGGTGTTAGCTGATCTTGCTGTCTCTGACTGTAGCATGTCCTTCCTGTGAGCTTGTGGGCCTGTGACCTTAGGTGTTTCAGCACTCCTGAGAGACTAGCTCTCTCTGGGGGGGATTTTAGTAAGAAGAATATCTGTGGTACAGGATAAGCTCCTGGGTATAGATAGAAGAGTCCTGTCCTTTGCTGTTCAGTGGTTCTTGTGTCCTGTGGGCTACTGGCATGTCCCACTTGGGCCGTGTATTGGAGCAATAGGGGTGGTCTATCCTGTGATCATAGGTGTGACAGCACTCATGGGAGACCAACTACCTCCAGGCAGGATTCAGGTATGGAGAGGTGTGGCACAGGGTAAGCTTCAGGGTACAGATGGAAACTGGACGGGTTCTCTCACTAGCTGCTCCTCGGTTGCTGTGTCCTGTGGGATCCTGTTGTGCCCATTTGGGCCAGGTATTGGAGCAATAGTGGTGGTCTCACCTGTGATCTGAGGTGTGTCAACACTCCTGGGAAATCAGTTCTCTCTTGGTATTCCATTATTCCTTTTATATTTTAATAGATTAGCAGATTTGATAAAGAAAAAGTAAAGAAACAACCCAATCCTATCTTTACATATCTCAAGGGATTCTCCAATAATCTTACCCTTATAGGGAAAGACCCTTATCCTCTTAGTATATAGATAACCTTTACTCAAAGGCAGTGTTTGAGCTTTTGAATGCATTTTGAAATAATGTATCCACTTAATGCACATATCAGATTTAAATCTAATTACACTTGAAAGAGTACATTAGAGCCAACCTGTATCCTACATAATGACCATGACTTCTTTTCTTGGGGCCATTTATTAGAAATTTTTGCTTTTTCTCATTGTCATTTTCATAGTTAAAAGCATCTCTATTCCTATCCTCGTGAAAAGCCAATCTATGCCTTTCACATTATTCACCTCCACAGCTAATTATTACTCAGTAAGGTATTTTGGGATCCTTTGGAATATTAATCTCCACTGACTGAAAGCTAAGGCAAGGCTTAGGTAAGGATTAAATATTAGACTTATAAAATGTTTTAAAACTGCATCACGAACAGGTAGATATTGCTAACAAATTGCTGGCATGAAGAAAGTATTCAGAACCAGAAAATGCATCCACACTAGGTAAGCGTCCTTTGGTACAGGAGGAAGGAAGTAGGGAGGAAGCAGGCAGGATACTTGTGTCCTTATTTGCAAGCGTGTAGAATTGGAATCTAGGAGGGTTATTCTTAGCCTAATATATGGGTTATCTGATAGCCAAATTTGAGGAAGATCAGTGTATCAGATGAGTCCCAGAATGGACAGACAAAAAAAAAAAAGTATAGAAAGCAAAACCAAGAAACTATTTTCTCAAGTCATTTACCAAGGCACTCTGTCTACCTATGTCTTTCCTTCCCAGAAATACTGACAAATGGCAGTAGAGTTCCACTGGATTGGAACTTATATTGGTTGCGAGTTGCAGACCAAATGGGGACATTAAAAGATTAATGAGAATCTGGTTGATACACTGATTGTTGCTCTAGAAATGCATAGCTAAGTAGTGTTGTATGAAAGATGTCAGGTGCAATTGTTTTCAACTTAAGGCTGACAATAATGGGAAGACTGAATGTCTCTTTGCATTAAGGAAGTCAGTGAATTTTGACATCCAGGGCCTTTAAAATATGCATCCATACTCTGCTTGAGGAGGGCGATATGTATGCACCTGTGTGTGTGACTTTTGACAGAACTGACAGCATGAATCCAAAAGACTGCAGCAGAACTGACCCAACTCAGGGAGTTATTGTGTTTTACTGACCTCAAGCATCCTTGCTGGCTCAGGAAACAGCTGTTATAAAATAGTACTTGACATTGTGTCTTCACAAGTAACATGGATTTGTCTCTGCCACATTGTTTGTCAGTTTTTCTGGAATGTAAAGGGCTTAAAATGTACTGCTGTCCATGTATGTATGTATGTATGTATGTATGTATGTATGTATGTATGTGTGTATGTGTGTATGTATGTATGAAACAAATGCCCTGACATTTACTCAACCTGCATAGTTTATTCTGCACACCTACCTTGAGAGTTTTAAAAGTTATACTTTAAAAAAAAAAAGGGGTCAACCCAGAGAGCAGAGAGGAACATGCAAAGGGCAGGAGCATGTTCACCCTGTATCAAAGATCCCTGGCAGAGACTGTTCCAAACTGCCCAGATTGTAGTTACATTTTAGGGATGTGCATGATTGATATGGTCTGAGGGATTCTAAATGAAAGAGGACCAGATTCAAAGCATGCACAATGATAGTACAAGTTAAGCACTTCCCACAGCAATAGAGAAGTAAATTAGCTTCTGGATGAACCTCTTGATGGAGTCACAGAGGACACTGGTATGAACTTTTATTACCTACATACAATAGAGTAGATTCAATGTTTTTAGAAGCAGACACCGGTATTTACCCAGATATAAGATGAAGGGGAAGGACCTCACAATTCATAGCTGTAATCTTGTACTTCTATAAGCCAGCCAAATGAGATAGGTTGAGGAAAACAGCAGGGAGAAGTCAGGAATTCTAGATGAAGTCACTGAGGAGCCATGTGACTGAAAGCATTTTTCTCCTTGGTCAGAGAAGCATCCATGCTGGAAGCATAGATACTAATGGAACATTTTTCTAGTTGTTAGAGAATTTCATACATATATATAATGCATTTTAATTAAATCTATCCCCATTACTTCCCCAATTTCTTCCTTACATTTTTCTTTCCAACTTGATATCTTTTCTTTTTTAGGCCCACTCAGTATAGCTAGTGCTGACTGTATTTGCATAAATGTAAGACCACATATAAAAGCATGCATAGTCTTTCATGGGCTGCATCCCAAAGGAAAATTTCCTCTCTCTTCCAGCAGTAATCAGTTATGAATAGCTTCACAGTTATGGATGGGATTTTGTTAGCCATTTCTCCATTCATGTTAGGACTTTGGCTGGCTTGATAATATACAAGTCTTCTGGTTACATTCCAAACTGCTATGGGTACATAGGTATAAGAGATATCATGTCCAGGAAGTATTATTTTGGTGCATATACTAGCATTTCTGGGTATTATAATACTACTACCATTTCTTTCACAATGATCCATGAGGCTCAGGGGCAGAGGATATGATGTAGATGCCTCATTTAGAAATAAGCACTCCACGATTTCTCATTCCTAGCTTATTGATCAGTTGTGGGTCTTGATATTAATCACCATCTACTACAAAAGAAAACCATAGATGATTGATATATAGACTAGTTTTACTGGAATAAAGGTAAGAACCTATGGGCTAGTATGATGCTATGATCATTTTACAGAGTAATATTTTTAGATTCTCTCCCTAGGGATTCTGACTTAGCCATATGTCCAGTTAACATAAGTTAACTAGCCATAAGTAGGCTTTAAATGTAATCAGAAAGTGTTTGGTTACTCTGATAGCCTTATGGTCACTATCATGTATGTAGAAATATCTTCACAGACCAGTTGTTACTGTGACTTCCAGAATTAATAGCTGAATAAGTGTGGTGGTTTGAATGATAAATGTTCCTGACAGACTCAGGAATTTGAATACTTGGTATTCAGTTGGTGATACTGTATAGCATTGTTATAGAAAAGAGTTGTCTTGTTGGGGAAGAGTGGCACCTGAGAGAAGTTGAAAGTTAATTGCCTCAAACCACTGCCAGTTTATTCCGTCTGCTTTGTACTTTTGGTTAAGATGTGATCTCTCCATGTCCCTCTCCTGCCACCATAACTGGCACTGGCTGCTCTTCCAGCCCACCATGATACATATTTACTCCTCTGAAGCATTAAGGTCAAATTAATACTTTTTTCTATAACTTGCTTCTGTCATCATTTTTATTACAACAAAAGCAAAGGAAACAACAAATGCTAATATTATTAAATAATAGTAAATAAATACTTTTCTCCCTCAGTAGTACAAATAGAAACATGTTGTACCATGAAATCTAGCTAGTAGTGATGAATCTTCTAGATTATTATCAGTTTGATTTTCCATGTTCTGTGATTTATGTATGTGTTGTCTTAAGAAATATCATCATCTTACCTTCAAGCTCTAAATGAACAAAGGGCAACGGCAATAGCTTGGGTAACGGGGCTGTTTGTGAGAACAACTCTAAAAGAGGGAACTCATAGTTGGCACTAGAATTTTTATTTGGTAACTTACAGAGTTTTAAAACACATTACCCTTGCTCTGTTATGGGGTATCTTTGTGTATGTGATATTTTAGAAATTATCTGAAGTAGATTTTTATAAAGCTTTCGCAAATGTCTTTAGTGTGAATTAATTCTTCCCATATTCTCTTCTATATCTTACCCTCACATCTTCAACACATCAAATTCTTCCTGTTCTATTATTTCCATTTTCTTGTAAATACCACATTCTTTCTATCCCTTCTTCCTTGGAACAAAAGCTCACATACATGAACACTTATTAATTTTCTGTCTTCTTTGTATATGTTTCTTCTTAAACATACTCATCCACAGATTCAAATTTAGAATTCAAATTTGAGAGAAAACAAGTTTTTAAAGTATCACTCTATAGATATTTTCTTATGTTAATTGAGAATTCTCTATTATAAGCATCTTAGTCTGTTTAGATATTTCTAACAAATGCTATAATCTAGGTGGTAAACAAACAACAAGAGTATATGACTCAGAGTTCTGGCATATAACAATTTAAAAACCAAGGTGCTGATGGATTTGATGTCTGGTGAAGGACCATACCAAAACATTAATGACTACTGGATGTACCTTTACAAAGGAGAGGAGAGGAGGGGAGAAGAGATAACAGAATGAAAAAAGAAGTCATATCTCTCTGTGGGAATCTTTTAGAAAGAGACTAATACATTCCAAAAAATTAAACACTAATCATTAAATAACAAAACACAAGAAACAAAACAAAGCAGTGTCTGGTCCTGTGACTGAAGGGTTCTATGAAACAAAGTCTCTGAATTTAAGCACATCACTATTTCTACCTATGGTCAATCTCCCAACCTCACACAGAGGTTTTTCTGTGGGTTTTAACCTCAGTTTCCGAAGTTCCTTTGAAAAGCTAGAAAGCACTTTCAAAGATCTTCTGATAAGAGTCATACCATGTAAACAAATGACATTCATTCCTATAATATATCAGTTCAAGTTAGACCACAGATCTGATCTGCTGCTGGGAACAGCATGGCCTTGGAGAATTCACATAAACATGCTGATCTGCACCTTATATTTTTTCCTTCTTTCCTTTTGTCATATGAACAATTTTTTAAAATTAATTAAACTATCGACATTTCAACTTGTACTGAGAATCTAGTCATTCAAAAAGTATTCAGTCATGACTGTAGGTATTTCCACCGTATTTCACATAAGATAAAGGTGTTACTACACTAACTCAAGGAAAGGCAATATCAGGTGAGGGAATGAGTACTGAAATGTGTTTTTTATAGTCTTCCCTTCTCTTTCCATGTATTATACTGGACAAGAGAGGTGGGAGCCCTCTGAGTTCGTATGGACACACTTAAAACAGCACACTTAAAAGAGCCATTCAGACATACTGTGGTTTGCTCTCTCTATAGATTTCATTTAATTAAGGAAAATGCATAGAAATATTTTACTTGCTAAAATAGTTTTACAATAAAATTGGTGTAAAAAGAAATTTTGAAAAATTATCATTACTTAAGTAAATTTAATTTGGAAAATGCCAGCTTAAATGATATCTCTATCAATAAAGTCAACCCACAGACACATGATATGATATTAATTCTGGGGAGAGAAAACACTTTGCACAATATTTTTCTCCAAGTCAATTTATGACCAAATCTCTAGATTTTATTTTATAGTATACTGACTGAGAAAATTTTTCTTCTAGTTTAATTATTAAAAAATTTACATGTATAATGTTATTCATTTCCTTAAGACAGCAGTTTTTAGGCTTGTAGCCTAAATTAATATAAACCATATTTTTCCAATACTCAAAAATAATGTTTAAGAGTTCCTACATAAAAGTTAGTTAGTACAAAACTTAATTAAAAGTACCAACGGGAATACATCTTTTCACACATGTAGAAAGAATTCCTGACAAGTGGTAACATAGCTGCCTCATAGAGGTGTACAACTGCATGTGAGACCATCTGCCACACCACTGTATTCCATCCCCAAGTGCAGTGATTCCAGTAATGTTTCTTCTTTTACTTTATGTTGTTAACAGTTTACAGTTTAAAAATTCTCAAATTCATATTTTAAAGACCTACCAGCATTTATTCCTTATTCTTGTTTCACTTGTCACTGTTCAGTTCTATACTCCTGTACTGAATTATTATAAGTCTGGATTACTTTCAGTTCTATTAATCTCTTCCCATTACTCTTATATCCAAAGTCAAAGAAATATTTCTACATTATTATATTGTTTTTCTCTGTGTAAAAACTTGCTTGGGTTTTTCTTTTACTTCTGAGATAAAATCTAAACACCTTTGCCTGACATGAAATGTCCTTTACTAGCTGACAGTGTTTACTCTTTCAGCTAATATTTTTATCACTTTTTTGTTTATTGAAAAAACGTTATTTTTTTCACTTATTATATCATATTATAGTCCTCACACTACTTCTCCCATTTTTCCCCACCTTACCTCCAATCATGACTCATTTCCTTTCGGATTCTCATTAAAAAGCAAACAGATTTCTAAGGGATAATAATAAAATATACTATATTATACTATACTATCCGGTACTATACTGTACTACATTATACTATACAACAATATAAAAATAGAACAAGCATTAACATACTTGAGAATCCCATAAAAACACAAAACCAGAAGCCATAAATAATTAAATAATATATATGTGAGGGATATGTAGGGTGAAAGGAGAGAGCGAGAGTGAGAGAGACAGAGACAGAGAGACAGATAGACAGAGAGATAGAGAGACAGAGACAGAGACAAAGACAGAGAAACACACAGAGAGAATAAAAGATTAAAAAGATTAAATAAAAAAAGAAAAGATGTCCACCCATAGTAGAAATTAGTATGGTGTTTCTTCAGAAAGATGGTAATCAACGTACCTCAATATCCAGCTATACCACTTTTCTACTTGTTCAGAAGTAGATGGCCAACAGAAAACAAACTTGATGGCATCTTTTTTGAGGTTCTTTTCTTCATATTGTAGATTTTTTAAATTTTTAAATTTTATATTTTATTTTACCTCATTTTTATAGTGTAAAGATATATATCTACATATCAATATATTATCTATATCATCTGTCTATATATCTATAATTCTATACATAAGTATACTCACACACACACACATATATATATATGGCCTTTGTTAACTCACTATATGAACTTGACTGTCTCATAGCTATAGATCTGCAAATGAAAAATAATGAGTGATTCAGTGATCGATATAAGATACAAATAAATGTTAATAGATGACAGTCTGATATAATAATCATAGTTGTTTCTTCCCAAAGTATTCTGAGAAGAATCTTGAAAACAATAGATTGTTGTAGATAATGTGTAATTAATTGCTTTAGGTATAAATGAGGTGCTACTTGAACTGAAATAATGTTTTGAAATACAGGCTTGAGTAAATTAATAATAATTATACTTGATCTATGTATTAATTATGTGGAAATGAAAATGGAATAAGATAAGGTCAATTTGTCTTTCAAATTAAAATTCCTTTAAAAAGGTGTATATTTATAAATACTTAAAAATGAAAATGGAATGAAATAAGGCAACTAGCCTTTAAAATTATTTTGTGTTTTAAAAGTTGTGTATTTAAAAATACTTTAATAGTGACTACTATGCATTAGATGCTACTCATGCACCAGTGCCATCTGAAGGAGGAAGGAAGAAAGAAATGAACTCATAAGTATATCAAAATTATTCTAATGAAAGAGACTAAATTTTGTGAAGTAAACATGAAATAGAGAAAAGAAGCAACAAAAAATATTAAGTAAACTTTGAGGATCAAAGAAAATTTTCTGGACCATTTGGATATTATAAATGGATTTTTGAAGAGTGCAATCAGTTGTAGAAGTGATTTTACATAAAGCAAATAAATACCACATTCAAAAACACGTGGCAATGAGCTTGCTTACCTGGGCCATTATAGCCACAAAACTAATTATGTAGAAAGAGAAAGCAGACTGTTTTGCATGTCTCATGTCAGGAAAGGAAAAGAACACTTTTAGTAGGAGAGTAGGCTATCACCACAGCTGGCTGCTTCCACTTCATAGACCAGGTTTTTATGCTTATTTCTACCACTGGATTTAAGCTGGGTTAAATCTTCTTGAATGAATTTTTAGTTTAATATTCAGAAAAGCATCCAACTCCAAACAAGCATGTCTGCTATGTGAAGGGGCTAGTTGGGAACAAGAGTGAGGTAGGCCTAAAGTTTTAATTAGTAAGTATATGCATCCTTGTCATTATTTAGGGCTGGGACAGGCAAAGACAGACTGAATAGTTACAGTCCACTCTGTTAGAAAAATTACTTTGTGATTATTCATTTGGCTAGACTAATCATTTAATTGTTCTCTTTTAGTGTCTGTCTTAGAAAAATGACTGGATAAGTAAGGTAACTAGAGAGTAAGTACATACCTATAATGTAGAATAATATTAAACCACCAACCAAAGAGTACACATGGAGCAACCCACGGCTCTAGCTGCATATGTAGCCAAAGATGGCCTTGTTGGCATCAATGGGAGGAGAGGCCCTTGGTCATGTGAAGGCTAAATGCCCCAGTATAGGGGAATGCCAGGGCAGGGAGGCAGGAGTGGGTGGGTGTGTGGGGGAACACACTCAAAGAAGTAGGGGGAGGGGGGATTAGATAGGGGGCTTCCAGAGGGGAAACTGGGAAAAAGGATAACATTTGAAATGTAAGCAAAGAAAATATCCATTAAAAAAAGAAAAAAATAGTTAGCATACATACAAAGCTAGGTTCCTTGTATTTCAAACAATTTATTTTGCTGACTCTTGTTCTTCCATTTTCTCTCACATTTTCCTGACCTCCCATTATTCACTTGTACCTCCAGTAGCCTTCTCTACCACTTTCTGTCAGTTGTGTTCTATCATATTTCTCCCTTCCTCAATACCTATTTTTTCTTTCTTACACCCTCCATTCTAGTTTCACAGACCTCTAATATTCGTACTGCCTCACTTATATACAAATAGAGAACCATTACTGGCTAAGATTCACATGTGAGTGAGAGCATGTGACTTTGTCTTTCTGAGTCTGATTTATTAATATGTCACTGAATATAATACTTTCCAGACTGATCTATTTTTCTGCAAATGCCATTTTTACTTGTAGCTGAATAAGATTCATATATATATATATATATATATATATATATATATATAATATTTCTATTATCCATTCACGTGTGGATGGACTTCCAATAGTTGCTGGTCCTACTTCCTTGCTACCGTGAATAATCCACCAGTAAACATTAATGTACAACAAAAATAAATCTCTGATACAGAAAAATAATCTTTTAGGATTAAGTTAAAAATGCTGTAGCTTGGTCATATGGTAGTCTTACATAACAAAATGAACACTGATGGTGGTGAAACACGATCAAACTATCAAACTATACCACAGAACTATCGGTGCATAAGAATCATGGTTTAAAAAATACATATAGCCCAATGAAAAAGAATAAAAGATTCAGATATAAATCTATACTCAATACGTTTGCTGTATAATTATATGATTGACTTTTTAATGTACTAAGTAGGAAGTACTGCTTATATCTTGTAGGTTATCTGATAGTGAAATTATTCATTATTCCAAGAGCAAAACTAGCCGTCATTCTATAAAGATATGTATCAATGCTTTTTGATAACAACAATCAAGCATAAATTTGATAATGTTTTATAAACAAATATTCTAAAATTCAGAGAAAAAATACCAAGTCTTTATACAACTGCCATTTTAGCCCTAAATCACAGAATGTTACCAAAGAGAGGTAGAACTTTCAAAGCTTCAAACTCTTCATGACTTAGAAGCCACAATCCCTCACATCTATGATGCACAAACACTTTTTTTTAAAATTAAAAAGTACTCAACAAATACAGTCCATGCTCAAGAGATAATAGCGGCTTAAAAATAATCTCTTTGAACAATTCTAGGAAATTTTGAAAAACATTTGCAGCTTCCCTAGACTTATCATTTAGTTTTGCAGATTTAAAAAGTGAAAATATAATTTTAATGTGTGAGACTAAAGGTTTTTTTAAAAAATAACAATTAATCTTTCTTTCGCTAACCTTTTATCTGTGACCTTTACTTATTTTCCTTCAGGTACTTTGATGTCTATGAATATGAGTTGCAAATATTTTAGAAATTTTTTCTTTAATTTTGAAAGTGTAGGGTAAAGAATATTAAAACCTCTGTTCATATATGTAGGGCTGGCATGTGTATGTGTTATACAGAATGATTTGCTACTGTTGCATTAAGGGCAACTACAGTTCACTATTCAAATTCCCTTAGATTTTGTTAATATCAGATTCTGGGATTTAACTCAGCATACGCTCTCAGTAGCTCCAGGTTCTGTGTTAATTTATCTTCAATCTTCGTGATAAGACACCATGACTGAGACAGTTTACAGGAGTTTATTGTGGTCATAAAGTGTCAGAGGGTATGTCTATGATCATCATGGTGGGGAATGTAGCAGAAGGTAGGCAGGCATGGTGTTGAGGCATGATAGAGAGCGGGCCGCTAACCATAAATGACATGCAAAAAACAAAATCTTAATGCTTAGAAACTAAGACATCCTTGTGATGTTCATATACTTAGATGTCCAACTCTCACATACATGTAACATTGAATGAAGCTAAACTTGAATCTCCAAGGACAACAGCATCATAAAACACCATACCTTACCAGACACATTTTGGTTGAAAACAATTAACATTTTCCCCAAACGCTTTAGTGAGGCTTCTTCACCTACTTAGGTATATTCCCTTATTTTTTTTGTTTTTATCTACGTATATCTCAGAATTTCTTTTACCATTAGATAGTTGATAATTCCTTTCTTTTTATTGCCTAATAATGTTCCCTTGCATAGACAATTCTGTAGTTTGCTAAAGCGTCAACCCATTGATGGCCATCATGAAAATCTCTTTCGATTGGGAGTGATTATGAAAAAAATTATACATATTTGAATACAGACTTTTCTATTGGCCTGAAGTTTTCACTTCTGTTAAGCAAATAGCATGAATTCATTTGCTGCGCTGTATGGCTTTTTAACAACGAGTCTTCCAGGATAGACACACCATTATCTATTTTCTTTCTTTTTGTGGAATGAAAGGGATTGTATATATTTTTTTATTTTAAATTAATGTCCCATTTTCTAGCACAAACTAACCTGAAACTAAAAATTTTCCATTGACACCTGAGTGCTGAGATAACAGCACTCTCTCTCTCTCTCTCTCTCTCTCTCTCTCTCTCTCTCTCTCTC
>NW_021604617.1:1399723-1422788 GCF_004785775.1 Grammomys surdaster | reverse complement strand
CTTTCATTTGTGTGTGTGTGTATGTATGTATGTGTGTTTAATCATCATTCATGGTATTATCAAAGATTTTAAACAGTGCAAATGGTCATTCGAAAAGCAATTAAATATAATTCAAATTAGAATATACTCATATAGTGTATCATGTAACTAGAACAAAAAGGAATGAAGTAGTTATTAAAGTCTGTGCAAAGTTATGTTTAAGAGGCATTAACTGAAAGAAGTGACTGAACAATGCATCCAACTGCCCTGGGACCAAAGGCCTCCCTCCCATTGCTGTCAGGCAACACCATCTCCTGCTACATATGTATCTCTGTAAACTCCCTGGTTAGTGGTCTAATCTCTGGGAGAACTGGGTAGTCAGGCCAGCCTATGTTGTTCTTCTCATGGGGTTTCAACCCCTCTCCACTCCTCCAGTCCTTCTTGTACCCACACCTGGGTCCCTGAGCTCAGTCTGATGGTTGGCTCCAAGCATCCGCCTCTGCATTGGACAGTTACTAGCCAGACCTCCCCAGAAAATGCCATGCTTGATTCCTGTCCACATGTGCCTGTTGAGCATGGCAACATTGATGGGTTTAGTGTCTGCAGACATGATATATCTCCAGGTGGGATACATTATTCAGTCTCTGTTACATTTTTTGTCCCTGTTCTTCCTTTGGACAGGAACATTTCTGTCCAAACATTAAAGGATTAAAAAACTTTTAGATTGATGGGTTGCCCCATTCCTAGACCAGTGGCCATGCCTATCTACTGGAGCTGGTCTCCACAGTTCTATCTCCCACTTCTCTGTGCATTACAGTTAAAGTCAATCCCATTGGGTCCCGGGAAGTGAATGATTCTCTGGTGTCTGGGACCCTCCAGTGGCTATCACCAGTTCCTCACCCCCTCTGCTACCTATTTTTGTTCGACTTCCTGAACCTCTGTACCCCTCTCACATCTCCAGTTTCTGATACTGTCACCCTTATTTCCTCCTTTCTTCCTCCCTTGTCCTCCTCTCACTCTACCTCCCACAATTGTCTGGTGCCCCCCCCCATCAATGCAGGACTGAAACATTTAACCCCTGGTCTTCCTTTCTTCTATTCTCCATATGTTCTGTAGGTTGTATCATAGGTATTGTAAGCTTTTGGGATAGTACTCACTTATTAATGAGTACCTACCATGTGTGTTCTTCTGTGACTGGGTTACCTCACTCAGGATGATATTTTCTAGTTCCATCCATTTGCCTGTGAATTTCATGAAGTCTTTGTTTTTAATTGAAGCATAGTACTACATTGTGTATATGTACTACATTTTCTGCATCCATTCTTCTGTTGAAAGACATCTGGGTACTATAAATAAAGCTGTTATGAACATAGTGGAGCATGTTTCCTTGTTATATGATAGAGCACCTTTTGGATATATGTCCAGGAGCAGTATAGATGGGTCTTCAGGGAGAACTATTTCCAATTTTCTCAAGAATTGCCAGAATGATTTCCAAAGTGGTTTTATTAGCTTGCAATCCCACTAACAATAGAGAGGTGATCCTTTCTTCACATCCTCTCCAACATCTGCTGTCACCTGAATTTTTGATCTTAGCCAATCTGACTGACCTGTGGTAGAATCTCAAGGTCATTTTGATTAACTTTTCCCTGATAACTAAGGATGTCAAATGTTTCTTTAAGTGTTTCTCAACCATTCGAGATTTCTCAGTTGAGAATTCTCTATTTAGCTTTGTATTCCCCTTTTTAGTAGAATTATTTGGTTCTCTGGAGTCTACCTTCTTTAGTTCTTTTACAGTTTGGATATTAGCCCCCTATCAGATGTAGGGTTGGTAAAGATATTTTCATCTTTTCCCAATCTGTTGGTTGCCATTTTGTCCTTTTAATAATATCCCTTGCTTTACAGAAGCTTTTCAGGTTTTTTTTTGAGGTCCCATTTGTCGATTGTTGCTCTTAAAGCAAAAAGCCATTGGTGTTCTGTTCAGGAACTGTTCCCCTGTGCCCAAGTATTCGAGGATCTTCCCCACTTTCTCTTTTATTAGATTCAGCATATCTGGTTTTAAGTGGAGATTCTTGATCCACATGGACTTGAGCATTGGACAAGGAGATAAGAATAGAATGATTTGCACTCTTCTATATGATTACCATCAGTTGAACCAGCACCATTTGTTGAAAATGCTGTCTTTTTTCCACCAGATGGTTTAATTTCTTTGTCAAAGATCAAGTGACTATAGGTGTGTGGGTTCACTTCTAGGTCTTCAATTCTATTCCTTTGATCTACTTGCCTATTTCTGTGCCAATACTATGCAGCTTTTATCACTATTGCTCTATAGTATAGCTTGAGGTCAAGGATGGTGATTTCCCCCAGAAGGTTTTTTTTTTTTTTATTATTGGGTATAGTTTTTGCAATCCTAGTTTTTTTGTTATTTCAAATTAATTTGCGAATTGCTCTTTCAAACTCTATGAAGAATTGAGTTGGAATTTTGATGGAGATTGCATTGAATCTGTAGATTGCTTTTGGTAAGATGGCCATTTTTACTATATCAATCCTGCCAATCCGTGAGCATGCAAAAACTTTCTAACTTTTGAGGTCTTCTTTGATTTCTTTCTTCGGAGATTTGAAGTTCTTGTCACACAGATTTTTCATTTCCTTGGTTAGAGTCATACCAAGATATTTTATATTATTTGTGACTATTGTAAAGGGTATTGTTTCCCTAATTTCTTTCTCCTCCCTTTTATCCTTTGAGTAGAGGAAGGGTACTGATTTGTTTGAGTTAATTTTATATCCAGTCACTTTATTAAAGTTGTTTATCAGCTATAGGAGCTCTCTGGTAGAATTTTTGGGTTGCTTATATATACTATCATATCATCTGCAAATAGTGATATCTTGACTTCCTCCCTTCCAATTTGGATCCATTTGATCTCATTTTGTTGTCTAATTGCTCTGGCTAGAAATTTGAGTACTATATTGAATAGGGAGGGAAAGAGTAGACAGCCTTTTCTTGTTCCTGAATAGTATTGCTTTGTGTTTCTCCCCACTTAGTTTGATGTTGGCTATAGTTTTGTTGTATATTGCTTTTATTATACTTAGTTATGCACCTTGAATTCCTGATCTCTCCAATACTTTTAACATGAATGGTGTTGTATTTTGTCATCCAATGAGATGATCCTGAGGTTTTTTTCTTTGAGTTTGTTTATGTAGTGGATTACATTATTGGATTTCTGTATATTGGACCATCCCTGCGTCCCTGGATGAAGCCTTCTTGATAATGGTGGAGGGTCATTTTGATGTGTTCTTAGATTTAGTTTGTAAGAATTTCATTAAAGATTTTTGCATCAATACTCATAAGGGAAATTGATCTGTAGTTTTCTTTCTTTGTTGGGTCTTTTTGTAGTTTAGGTGCCTCAGCCTTTATTGATGTGCACTGTGCACAGTGTACAAACATAGTAAAATGTCTAATAATCTGTTTTGATAATGAGGGAAGTCTTATGGTTTAAGTGTGAATAACCATAGTTTCCATAACATGCTTATAATTTGCAGTCTCAAGGCCTACACTCAAATCAGTTTTTCTGTTCTTTGGGTCCATAAAATCCAAACATACTTATACTTTAAAAAATATATGCTACAAAAAGAATGAAAGTACAAGTATATATGACTTCAAAATATTAAGCATTGCACAAATTCATACATCTGAATAAATAGCATGTTCTAGCTAAAAATAAGGTTTAAGAGAGAAGAGAAAATGATAGCTAATGTAATTTAAAGTTTTTCCTATACACCATAAACTTCAAACACCAGAAAAAACTTTGTTTTAACGTAAATTACTAGTAGTTCCAACCATTTTCTAAAATGTCTTTCTTAAAATATTTTCTCCATATCCACTCTCCTTTTCAACAAGGCATATTCTCAGTTGTAGCACAATTTCATTTTCCAGTCAATTTACAAAAATGATCCTGAGTTATATGTCTTTACAGTTTTCAGCAGGGGAAGGGTGAATGTGCAGAAATTACTTACAGTGAGTTATTTGTATAGGCAAACAGGCAAATTATACCCCTCTGGCTCACCAAGTTGGAATCACATTTACTCATTTGAAGAGAGAACATAAAATGTGAACACCCTTGCCTGTAACTATAAAATCACAAATTTCAATGCTTAATAAAATAGCAAGTTGCCAATTTTTGATGAAGTCTAGTGATATGCCTGGATTTCAATGTTTCTCAAACTTTTTAATGGGTACAATCTCCATTCTGTTTATGTGTCTGGGCTCCCTCTACTCCAACAAAAGTTTCAGGGTGCATCTCTTCAGATTACAGATATTTGCTTCTTTCTGTGGTATCAGTGCTCTAGGGGCAGTGTGACCTGGGAGAATGGACCCTAAGAATGAGACAGACTAAAGTCAGAGGCAAAGTTGGCTTTATTCATAACATCAGCCAGTTTGTACACTGAAGGTTAAAAAGAGTCAAGTAAAATATACAATAACAAGGACAAGTTGCACATGGCAAAAATATATTTTTCTCTACAGGAGTAATTAAATAACATCAGTAAGCAATAATAAGTGATCTCAAGTAAACTCACTCCTATCCACTCACTACACCCAAAGAACCATGTAAACACATTCCAAGGACAATTCTGTATTTTGAAGAAACTGAGGTCACAAGACTTGTCTCGTTTCCTTGAAGTATTCTCACAAGCACTCAGAATTCTCACAATACTCCATTCTTGAATCATGTTATAATATGTGAATAAAACCCCAAAGTTTAGCTTTGATTAGTGTTTCAAGTAAAAGGAAACAATTTTCTCCAATTCTCCTCCCATAAGGGAATTTAAGAATGATTTTCCATGTGAAAAGACACAGGTCATGAAGCAATGATGACCTTTTGTGTCGTTAAGGAAATATATTTAATCTAATGAGTGAGTCTAACAAACACACAAGTATGAGAATCACCTGGAAGATGTTTCAGAGCACAGTTGGCTTAGAATTCTGGAGAAAATAAAACTTTAAGGAGCTTCAGTAAAGAGGCCAGGACTCAGTTTGTTACCTTTCTGCATATTTTAATCTAGAATCAACACAGACTGTGTTTCCTGATTGTTGTGAGTTCACTTCAATTTTTTTCTGCTGATGGCTAAGATCTCTAAATAAATTGAAACTTTCTTGAGAAATTCAAAGATGGAAATCAACAAAAGTAAAAAAATAGTAAGGTGTCAAATAAGTTTGAAAGCCTTATCCTTTCAAGAAGCTTTTGTTGACAGGAGCCTGACAGGAGCATGTTGTTTTCTGAGATGTTCTACCCAGCAGCTGATTGAGACAGGTGCAGAAACCTACAGCCAAATATTGAATGAATCATAGGGATTCTTATGGAAGAGTTGGAGGACCACAAAAGTGATAGGAACTCCACAGGAAGATTAACAGAGTCATCTAACATGGACTTTTGGGGCTCTCAAAGACTGAACCACCAACTAAAGACCATAAACGTCCTGGAACTAGTCTTCCAGACATATGTAGAAAATATGCAGCTCCATCTTCATATGGGTCGAGAACAACAAGAGTGGAGGCTATCCCTAAAGCTGTTGATGGTCTGTGGAATCTCTTTCTCTAATTAGGCTGTCTTGTATGGTCCCAGTGAAAAAGAAGTACCTAGCCATGCAGAGAATTGATGTCCCAGTGTAGGGGGATACTCATTGGGGACCTCCACTCCCTTAGAAGGAAATGCAGGTGGGACTGTGGGAAGAGAAACAGTGATCAGATTGTTAAGTATAGAAATAAATAAATAAATAAATAAATAATAAAACAATTATTTGACAAAAAAAGTTTTTTTTTTGTCAAAGAGATCAAAGACCAGCTTTGACATTCAAGGGATAAAGGAAGGCAGGGAGCAAGGTGTGGCCTTGGTGATCAGGGTTAGTGCTGAGGGCAGCTGATGTGCATCAGTACTAGAAGGGCTGACTGGGGTCAGTGTTGATAGCAACCCATGGGGGCTGCTGCTGCTGCTGCCAGCCAGCAATTAGAGAAAATACTCACCAGAAGTTTATCTGAGGAAACAACCTTGATTCATTGTGGGTGGCTCTCCTTGTGGCCAGCAAGAAACTCTGAACTCTTAATTCCTTGGGGCTGGTGGGAAAGAAAAAGAAAGAGAGAAAATTCATGTAGACACACGTACACACACACTGAGTGGATGAAACAAAAGCACGATCCATTAACTTCATACATGTAGATACATACATGCATATATACAGACAGATAGGCAGGCAGACAGATAAACATATACACTTTTACACATATACATACATACATACATATATACACATATATACCTATATGCATATATACCCATACATGATGTGTGAACAGGCTCCAACGCAACTTTATTTTTTTCCATAGCTTATACATTCCAGCAAAATCTTTCAAGCAGTACAGAATTACAATGTGTTTACACTCTATTTTTTCTATTGAATGACTATGAAAAAGCAATATGTTCCCCAATACCTTAACATGAAAAAAATTATATAATACAGGTAAATAAAACAAATTATTCCTAAGAATCCATGTATATTCTTAACTAAGCAACTTGTTAGATACTAACAAAGTATAAGCAAACAAAGTAGTGTTCTCAGCCAGTGTGTCTTACTGGCAGGCAGCAGTTTGTGGTTACAAAAAAAAGAATTAATTATAAAAAGTAATCTTATAAGAATCTTAATCAAAAATCTAAATTTTTATATATAAAACAATCAGTCATATCTACTTTAAGTCCTCTGAACACATATCTATTAATGATCGTTTTTTAAAAAATCATATCAGGAAGCTGAGGGCAAAACAGGTACAAGAAATAAACAATCATCAGTTCAGCTTCAGTGAGAATGTCAGTCAGTGCTGTCATTCATCTTGTTCCCTGACTTTAAAGTATCTGTACCTTAACTATTACAAGTGTGCCTTTCTGAACTTCAGATTCCCCTCTAAGCTTTTCTACATCAGAGCCAGTAGAAAAAAACACCTTAACCTAGCTTCACAAATAATTTTGTTTTTCCAAATGCTTTCTAAAGTGATGGTCATTGCTGAAAATCTACATTCCTAAGTTTTTCCTAAGGTGGTGATTGAATCATTAATCTGCACCAGTAGCATTGCCTGAAAAAGACCAACCACTATTATTGTGAGTGTGAGAGATACTCCAGATTGAAGAGGTGGACGACCCCCTAGAGTTTTCATACAATTCTTAGATTAAGAAGAATGAAGAAGAATGTGATTGTCCACATCAGCATGAAGTCCTCAGGGCATTTAGTATTCAGGAGCCACACCTGTCTGACACATACCTGTTGTCTCTGTTCTAACTTGTGGACCACATTCAATGAATTCTATAGCTGTTTATTGTTCCTCCTGAATGGGCCTCATTGGTTCTCAATCTGTGGACCATGATCCACTTGGCAAACCTCTATTTCCAAAAATATCTATATTGCAATATATAGCAGTAGCAAAATTATAGTTATGAAGAATCAACATAAATAATTTTATGGTTTGTGGTCACTAGAGCATAAGGAATATATTAAAGGGTGGCAGCATTAGGACCATTGAGTAGTGTCAATAAAATGTGCCATTTGCCAAAAATGAGGTCAATACTAAGGTAGCTTGTTGTGCAGTATAGAGTGTGACATAGATTATACACACAGTAAATTGGAGCTTTCTGTGTACTCTGTGATATGGATCATTATAACATTATCATATGTAGATCTCTTGACAGCACAATTTGCATTACTATACACCATGAACAGATTAGCAGAAAACTGATGGTTGTATTCAAGTACTCATTTTAAAGTCACAATTTTGTTATCATGGTTAGTTGTTTCCTATGCATAGGGGCAATACATTTTCCAGCTCTTATTTTAACTTGGTATCCGTTATTATCAATAATGAGCAGGAATCTCACAATTTGCTGAGCTCTTGCATCAGATGCAGGCAGCCTACAGAGCAGACAGCCACTGAGTGATACAGAATGTCATGGAGTAATAGAATAATAGAGTGTTCTGTCACCATTTCTCTGAAGCTGTGATGAGGATTGAGTGCCACTTTCATCTTCAAAGTGTTCAGTAGCAGATAAGTGCTGCTGGATGAATTAAGGCCAACAATTTGTAAACTGGATCTCATAAAATGAAAATGTTTCTGTACAGCTAAAAGAAAAATATCAAATAAAGAAAAATTAGGAAGAATGCAAGAGAATCTTTGCCACACATACTTCTGACAGAACATTCAGAATATATAATGAATTAAAAAATAATCAAGTAAACAAATGTCTCATTTAAAAAAAATGTGTGATATATCTGAACAGAGCACTATCAATGGACAAAATAAAAATTGCTAAGAAATATCTCAGATGTTCATCATCTTTAACAATTCAAGAAATCCACATTAAAAACAATTGTGAAATTTTATATCAAATCAGCAACTGCTTGTGATTGATATATACCTCAAGTTGTGATATATATATCAATCTCAAGACTGGTTTCTTCCATGATTGCTTGATCTCTGCATTACCAATACTTATAGGTTTCTGAAACTGTCTCCATTTGCTGCAAAGAAAAGCTGCTTTGATGAGGGGCAACTGCTAGGACAGTTGAGGGTAAAGGCTATGTTTTTTAATGCAATTAGGAATTATACTGGTCTACTAAAGTAGAAAATTCTCCTCTAAGATTCATGTCCTTACTAGGCCTGGGTAGTTTACTAGGTTTCTAGTATCAAGCATGATTACTAATCAGTTCAGCGGGTCAATTAGATAGTTTAGGCTACCATGAAAATATGAGTGTCACTATTGCATAATTATTAATATCATGTTATGTGAGTCATTTTGCAGTTCATATGCATCATAGTTGCCAGGATTGTTGATTACTCCCACGTGGCATCTTGAGTAGTATGTTCCAGGATTATAAAAATTAGACCATAGGACAGAACCTTTAAGGATAGGTTCAGTTCAAATCTCATTAGTCTTGTGTCTGAGATATGAGGTATGGGAACAATAGGGACTTACCTCTAATCTCTGAGCTTCAACTAAGCCCAGGAGCAATTACCCACATTGCTTTAAGAGTGACTTGGACAACCCAACATCTCAAACAAAGATTTTGCATGCTTTGTATGGAATTTTTGGTAGCTTATAGATCTTATGGATAACATTGCAATCAAAGTGTCACACACATGCACATACACACACACACATATTTTTATCTGATGTAATGATATTTTAATTAATTTAAAAAGTATAAATGAAGATAGAAGAGAAAAAACTAGGAGTATGAAAGAAATTGGAGGGAAGGGAGATAGATATATTTGATCAAAGTATAAATGGAATTTTTCTTTGAAAATTTAAAAACATATATGCACAAATAAGAAACTTTATTAAAGTTTGAGGAACTTGCACCATACACACTTTTACATTATTTCTGGGTATTCCCTCATGATTTACAAGGAAGAATCAACTCATTCCGTTTCACCCTAATCTAGCCCCTCTGTTTAGGAGAAAGTATTGATCACATGGAGCTGTGGATACTTACAAGTAAAAATGCTTTCTAGTATTTTTCTCTGCTGAGAGAAAAAAAAAAAACTACATGGCTGACTGCCATTTTTACACAGCAGTACCATTTATAACAAAATGCCTGATTACCAAGCCAGTGAAAGCAAGATTAGACAAGCTGACTGAGTCTTCTGATTATGAACTAAAGATCTTCTGCTCACTTTGCATTGAGTGCTTTCTTTCCAGCATAGTGATTGTACTTGACAGGCTAGTTCAGAACCAATGACTCATAATTCACAAATGAGCTACACTGCACCCAAGGATAGACTGTTGGGCTCCTCTATCAATAAGTCTTTGGGAATATGATGGCTTTGGCCATTAAACATGGAGACAAATTACTATGTTAACTTCGTGCTGTCTGTAGAAACCCTCTAAGGCCTCAGAGTGTTTCAAAGTGCTTCGATTATTCCATATTAGTCTGTAAACTCAGAAATCATCTGTTGCCTCAGGCTATTTACAAATGTTCAAAATGCTATATCTTATTGAAAGAGTGAACTGGAATTGGTGTACATAGCATGAAGATAAGGCATATATCATTCATTCCTTTCATGAAAAACTTTTGGAATGTTTTTCTCAGCAGAAAAAAAGTGCAAAACATTGCAATATAATACACTAGTGAGGAAAAAAAACATAGTTTTAATTACTCCTGTTATGTATCATAGTAGTATTTTGGCGACAAACACAGAGAAAGATAAAAATAATTTGTGCAAACAGCAACAAAGGACAGTTGTTCTATATATAATGCTCTTTCACTAATTAAAATCAGGCGAAATGGAAGGTCTAGGATGAAACACTCATTTCTCTCATAAGGATAAAATTTAAAGAGAAGAAAACTGAGATACTTAGTTTAAAAACTGTCCCCTGAACCTTCACCCAGCAGATACCTGGTTCTGAAAGATATCTGTATTCCTCCTGAACACCCACACTCCAGTGTCATCCCCTTCCCCACATCCTGCCTTTCTGTGTGTATAACCACTATGTGAATAAATTACAATTTGAGAAAAAAATAAATAAATTATTTTAAAAAAAACTGTATACTAAATAATACTGAAGAACACTTTTCATCTGCACAGGGAAAAATTTCCTGAAGAGAACACCATTGGCTCAAGCTCTAAGATCAACAATAGACAAGTGAAACCTGATAAAATTGAAAAATTTCTGTAAAGAAAAGGATACTATCAATAGGACAAAATGGCAACATACAGATTGGGAAAAGATCTTTGCCAACCCTATATCAAATAGAGAGCTAATATCCAAAGAATATAAAGAACTCAAGAAGTTAGACTCCAGAGAATCAAATAACCACATCAAAAATTGGGAACGGGGATAAACAAAGAATTCTCAACTGAAGAATCTCAAATGGCCTAGAAGTACCCAAGGAAATGTAAAGTATCCTTAGCTATCAGGGAAATGAAAATCAAAACAACCCTGAGATTCCATCTCACAGCAATCAGAATGACTAAGATTAAAAACTCAGGTGAGAGCAGATGCTGGCTAGGATGTGGAGAAAGAGGAACACTCCTCCATTGCTGGTGGGATTGCAAGCTGGTAAAATCACTTTGAAAAATAATCTGGTGGTTCCTCAGAAAATTGCAAAATAGGTCAACTTGAAGACACAGCTATACCACTGCTGAGCATACACCCAAAAGATGCTCCAACATATAACAAGGACACATGCTCCACTATGTTTGTAGCAGCCTTATTTATAATAGTTAGAAGCTGAAAACAGCCCAGATGTCCCCCAATGGGAGAATGGGTACAGAAAATGTGACACTATACACAATGGGGTACTACTCAACTATTAAAAACCATGACTTCATAAAATTCACAGGCAAATAGATGGTACTAGAAAATATCATCCTGAGTGACGTAACCCAGACACAAAAGGATGCACATGTATGTACTCACTGATAAGTGGATATTAGCCCCAAAGCTCATAATACCCATGATACAACTCACAGACCATATGAAGCTCAAGAAGAAGAAAGACCAAAGTGTGGATGTTTCAATCCTACTTAGAAGGTGGAACAAAATTATCACAGGAGGGAGAGGGAGGGAAAGACCTGGGAGGGAGAGAGGACCCAGAGGGAAAAAGGAGGAGAGGAATCATGTATGGGAAGAGACAGCAGAAAAGTATAGATGGCCAGGAAAGTAAATAGAAATATGTAGCAGTGGAGGATGGGAAACTGGGGGTAGCCACTAGAAAGTGCCATACTTCAGGGAAGTAAGAGGTTCTCAGGACCCAACAGGGATGACATTACCAAAAATATACAAAAAGGGGAAGATACAACCTGTAGAGAACACTTACCGAAGATAGGCACAGCCTCCAGTTGATGGAGCCACCTTCCCATCTCAAAAATTTTATCCCAGAATTGTTCCTGTCTAATGAAAACACAGAGACAAAAATAGAGCAGAAACTGAAGGAAAGACCATCCAGAGACCGCCAAACTTAAGGATCCATCCTATCTGCAGACACCAAACCCTGACACTATTGCTGATGTCATGAAGCACTTGTTGACAAGAGACTTATTTGGCTGTTCCCTGAGAGGTTCTACCAGCATCTGACCAATGCAGACACAGATACTCACAGCCAACCAGGGAACTGAGCCAGGGGACCCCAATGGAACAGTTAGAGGACGGACTTAAGGAGCTGAAGGGGATTGCAACCCCATAGGAAGGATGGCAATATCAACAAAGCAGAGCTCAAAGGGAATAAACTACCAACCAAAGAGTATACATGGAGGGATCCATGGCTCCAGCTACATATGTAGCAGAGGGTTGCCTTATCTAACAACAATTGTAGAAGAGGCCCTTGGTCTTGTGGAGGCTTGATGCCCTAGCAGAGGATGGTAGATGGGTGGGTGGATGGAGGAGCACTCTCACAGAGGCAAAGGGGGTGGATGGGGTTGGAGGTTTATGGAGGGGGAAACAGGGAAGGGTGACAACATTTGAAATGTAAATAAATAAAATAACCATTAAAAAATCATTGTGGTATGGTCCAGTACATACAGTGAGAGCATACTGATATAAGAAAATGTTTATTGTTTATTGTTTACTTATTTGGATATTTAAATTTTTCCTTATAATATGTTTTGATTGTACTCTTTCCCCTCATGCAACTCACCCCTAATCCTCTTTATCTTCCTATCCAACTTCATGTATATAAAGTTTTTTTTTCAATTTGATATTTGAGGCTGAGCTACATATTATTCACATCTTGAATTAAATAATTATTCTTTCCTATCCTCCAATTACCAAAATAATGAATGACTCTTTAAAATTTGAATGTATAAGAAATGAAGACAATGTGATAAATAAAATGTGGTTGGGAAAAAGAAAGAATACAGAAGAGTATTTCTGTTTCAGGGAATGAGCTGTGCCACTCAATAGTCAGATTCCCACCTGTTACAGCCCTTAATATCATGGGTTTTTAATCAGATGAGCCCAACTACCAGGTTTATATTGTGTTGTGTCCACTAAATTGGCCTTATCTTTTTACAGTTTGCATAAGATATAATAGATACATTTCCAGGTTTACTTAATTTTTAAAATATTTCCATGTAGAATATTTTTCAACTTTAGAAACTGTTGAATATTTTAAAGATGCAGAAAGATGAAATTCTCTGGTCTTAAGCTTAATTTGGCCAATCCTTATGGGAAAGAACATTTGAATCAATCCCAACAGTCAACTTTTTGGGTTCTCAAATAAGACCAATGTTCAAAATAAACTACTCACTGAAACATCCAAAACACATCTTCCTAATAGAAAACAACTTTTTAAATGTAGCAAGCCCCATTGTCAAGAAATATTTGAAGAATATTTGGATGAGTTTTTTTTTATTTTTAATGAAAGAGTAAAAGGCACTGTGTGAATGTGTTTCAGGTACTTTATAAATCATGACATTCTTTTGGTTTCATACAAAAACCATGTACTAATTACAATTATGGTCACCAATTACATGATCAGAAATGATGGCATAAAGAGGCTCACAGCAACTAGTGTAAGAAAGTGATAATCCACAGAGCAGAGCTTTCAATACACACATATTATGTCTATAACTGGATGATTAACTACTTTGTTAAAGGTTAGGATTTTTTTTCATTTGATTTGTTCAATTTTGTTTTGTTTTTTTAGTGCTGATAAGACCTAGGATGTTTTAGACTATTGTTACTTCACTGATTTATACCACTGTCTCTCTAAACATTTTCTTTTAAAGAAATCTCCTATGTCACAGAAACAGTGGCCCTGCCTATTCCTTATCAACACAATTATAAATATTGTACATAAATCACTTGTAAGCAAGACATGTAGAAAGCAGATTTATAACACAGAACATTTTCAGTTAAAACATTATTTTATACCTAGAAAGACTATACTTTAAAAAAACAATATGGGTAACAAATAAATAAATGAATGAATACCCATTTAAGATAAAAGTTCTTGTCATATGAATCTTTCACTTGCTTGGTTATAGTCACACCAACATATTTTGTATTATTTGTGACTATTTTGAAGGATGTCATTTCCCTAATTTAATTTCTAAGCCCATTTACACTTTGAGTAGAGGAAGACTACTGATTTTTTTGAGTTAATTTCATATCCATCCACTTTGCTGAAGTGGTTTATAAGCTGTAGAAGATCTCTGGAAGAATTTTTGGAGTCACTTACGTATATTACCATCTCATCTGAAAACTGTGATATCTTGAATTCTTCCTTCCCAATTCGTATCCCTTTGATCTCCTTTTGTTGCTCAATTGCTCTGGCTAGAAATTTGAGTACTATACTGAATATATGGTGGAGAGTGGGCAGTTTTGTCTTGTCCCTGATTTTAGTGGGATTGCTTCAAGTTTCTCTCCATTTAGTTTGATGTTAGCTATTGGTTTGCTGTATATTACTTTTATTATGTTTAGGTATGGGCCTTGAATCCCTGATCTCTCCAATACTTTAAACATGAAGGGGGTGTTGTATTTTATCAAAGGCTTTTCAGCATCTAATGAGATGATCATGTGGTTCTTTCTTTGAGTTTGTTTATGTAGTGAATTGCATTGATAGATTTCCATATATTGAATTATCCTTGCATCCCTAGGATAAACCCTATTTGATCATGATGGACGACTGTTTAGATGTGTTCTTGGATTTGGTTTGCAAGAATTTTATTGAGCACTTTTGCATCAATATTCACAAGGAAAATTGGTTTGAACTTCTCTTTCATTGTTGGGTCTTTGTGTGGTTAAGGAATCAGTGTAATGATGGCTTCATAGACTGAATTGGGTAGTGTTTCTTCTGTGTCTATTTTGTGTATTAGTTAATTGGAGCACTAGTCAGCTATTAAAAACAATGACTACATGAAATTTGTAAGTAAGTGGATGAAATGGAACTAGAAAATATCATCCTGAGTTAGGTAATACAGACACAAAAGAGCACACATGGTATGTACTCACTGATAAGTGAATAGTAACCCAAAAGCTCAGAATATCCATGATACAACCCACAAACCACATGGAGCTGAAGAAGAATGAAGACCAAAATGTAGGTACTTCAATCCTCTATAAATGGGGGAACAAAACAATCACATGTGGTAGAGGTATAGAAGGGCCTTGGAGGAAGAGAGGAGAGGGAGGGGAAAAAAGGTGGGTTGGATCAGGTATTGGAAGGGACAGGAGAGAAATACAGAGAGTCATGAAAATTAATAGAAATATGTAGCAGTGAGGGATGGGAACTTGGGGTAGCCAGTAGAAAATCCTAGACTCCAGGGAAGCAAGAGGCTCCTAGGATACAACAGGAATGACTTTAGCCAAAATATCCAACAAAGAGGAGATAAAACCTTTAGAGACCACCTCCAGTAGATGGGCACAGCCACCAGTTAAGGGATGGGGCCACCTATTCATCTCAAAATTTTTAACCAAAAAACGTTCCTATCTAAAGAAAACACGGGCATAAAAAAGTAGAACAGAGGCTGAAGGAAAGGTCATCCAGAGACTACCCCATCTAGGGACTCATCCCATCTGCAGACAACAAACTCTGACACTATTGCTGATGCCAAGAAGTGCTTGCTGACAGCCTTGTATGGCTGTTCACTGAGAGGTTTGAGTAGCATCTGACCAATACAGATGCATATACTCACATTCACCCATTGGACTGAGCCTGGGGACCTCAATGGAAGAGCTAGGGAAGAGTATAAGGAGCAGAAGGGGATTGTGACACCAAATGAAGAGCAATATCAACTAACCGGACCACCCAGAGCTCCTAGAGACTAAGCCACCAACCACAGAGTATACATGGAGGAATCCATGGCTCCAGATACATATGTAGCATAGGATGGCTTTATCTGACATCAGTGAGAAGGGAGGTCTTGGTCTTGTGGAGGCTTGATTCCCCAAAGTATGAGGATGTTATAGAAGTGAGGCAGGAGTGGTTGAGTGGGTGGAGATGTACCCTCATAGAGGCAAAGGGGAGGCAAGAGTGGGGGAGTAGGTTGGGATGCTGGTGGTAGGATAACCAGAAAAGTAGATATCATTTGAAATGTAAAGGAATAAAACAATTTTTAAAAAGATAAAAATCACTTCTCCCACCATTGTGTACTAGGGGAGAGATTAACTAACATTGAGATTTTTGGAAAAGCCATATAGAAACCTGTCATATAAGATCACTAAAAATAAAATTTAAAGGTGTTTGAATGGAGAATCCCTATATAAAAGGGATTATAGTCCTCCAATTTTCATTATATATGTTTATAATCTAAAGTGTTAGTCTTTCTAGAGTATCATATATATATTCTAAGATATATATATCTTAGAATTCCTACTAATGTCTTTTTGTTATTTTACCTTTGTCCATGTTTGAATGTATCAAAACTTCCACATTGTCTTTGAGCTTGGTCTTGTGGAGGCTTGATTCCCCAGAGTATGAGGATGTTATAGAAGTGAGGCAGGAGTGGTTGAGTGGGTGGAGATGTACCCTCATAGAGGCAAAGGGGAGGCAAGAGTGGGGGAATAGGATGGGATGCTGGTGGTAGGATAATCAGAAAAGTGGATATCATTTGAAATGTAAAGGAATTAAACAATTTTTAAAAAAGATAAAATCACTGTCAGATAATTCTGTGCTCTCATTGATTGCTTCCATTAGTGAGATTATCTACAGACTTTTATTTTACTTGCTATAATTTCAGATTTATTTTATATCAACATTTTATCTTTGTTGGATTCCTTTACTTTGTATCTTATCTAGCTTTCCTTACTTCAGTTAGTTATTTGTGCTCTCAATTAGAAGCTTATTATCTTCTTTGAATTCATTGATCATATTTATAATCATTCTTTTGAGTTCTTCGAGGTTGTTATCTTGATTTTTTTCATATCTCTAAAACTATTGCTTGAGAATGTATACATTTGCTTTTTTTTGGTTTATTTTTTATTTTACTCTCTTATTTGAATGTTTTCAGTGCTCATGTGATATATGAATATGGTAGAGTATGATTTGCAACTCCTAAATTAAGTCATCAGTCCAGATTTCAGGGTGGGTATTCTAAATTCCATATAATTTGCTGAGTATGATATTAATTGTGAGAGTAACCATGGTTACCACTATGCAGACATTATACTAACCTATTTAATAACAGAAGAATTTTTATTTAATTTACCAAGAATAAACATCCAATTGGAGCATTGCATATGCACTCAGATTTTTGTAATAAGTTTATGAGTGGATAGGAAACAAGACAGAAATTGACAAGGATTGAATGCTAGATCAACTTTGAAAAGACACAAATGTTGAGATGGCTAAGCAGAAGAGCAAATGACAAATCTTTAAAAAAAAGATACAATCAATGTATCTTCCTATGTCTGACAACACAGAGAACACCAGGAAGAAAAGAGAATATCAGTTGCAAGTCTACAAACACTAAAGAGACACCATGGAGCACTACAAACAACTTTATGTCAATATTCTTGATAGCTTAGATGAGATGAACAAAATTTTTAAGACAACAATTCAAAAGTAATTTAAGGAGAAACAGGCACATCAAACAATCCAATATCTACTAAAATAAATGTATAAAGATTTTGAAATAAAGTTAGCTGGCATGTGCCTACAGCCTACTTGGGGAGGGTAGGGGAGAAAGATGCCTTCAACTCAGAAGTTAAAGATAGCCTGGGCAGCATACCACAACCCTCGTTTAATCAGTTAAGTCGATCAAGGAGTAATTAGGCCCTAAATAATAACATCTACCAAAACAAAATTACGTGAAAGCCATGTGATCCAACTTGTGTTGATTTCTATTGAAGCAAAAATTAAAACCAACTCTATATAATAGTTGAGAAATTTAAAAAGTGGAAGACATTTCCCATTCCCTTTTCTCATGCTATCATCATTATACCACCATCAGACACAGAAAAAGGGAAGAAAGATGAACACTGATAAATGTCCTTTATAGGTATAATAGCAATTTGAGAACAATAAAAAATATTTTGTAACACATGAAATAGGTCAGTGCATCGCTACGTAAAATTGATTTTACAATATAAAAGTGATGTAATGATTGAAAGTTAGTCAATATAATAAAACATTCACAAATAGAAAAATCACATGATTATATCAGGAGAACAATAAGGAAGTACTGCACAGTAAACAAGAATACAGTATAGTGAAAGTCACTCATAAAAATAACATATAGGCCCTTCCGAATACCACTCCCTTTCCACCCCCTCCTTGTGGTCCTTCCTGCTTGGACAGACTCATATCTGGTCTGCTCCCTAGAAGACACCATATTCAGACCCATCCCAGAGGATCTGTTTCACTCAGAGCAGTTGAGGATCCACTGCACCCAGAGCAGTTGACTCCTAGCTGGTTTGCTCCCCCTGACAATACAAGACCCTGACCCATTGGCATGAATTCCTTCTTATCTGAGCCAGTGCACTGAGCAGATCTTGGATGCTACCTCTTGATCCAGTCTCACAATAACCAGAGGAAGTTGGAATCCCAAGAGCTCTAACACACCCAAAATCATAGAGGAAGCTGGACACAATATCTCTTCACAAATCCAGCTCTACAAAGGATAATAGATGGAAAACTCCAACACATGGAGGGAAACTACACCCTAGAAAAGGCAAGAAAGTAATCTTTCAACAAACCCAAAAGAAGATAGCCAAACAAACATAATTCAACCTCTCTTAAAAAAAATAACAAGAAGCAAACAACACTTTTCCTTAATATTTCCTAATATCAGTGACTCAATTCCCCAATAAAAAGACATAGACTAATGGACTGGATGCATAAACAGAACCCAGCATTTTGTTGCATACAAGAAATGCACCTCAGTGACAATGACAGACACTACCTCAGAGTAAAAGGCTGGAAAACAATCTTCCATGCAAATGGTCCCAAGAAATAAGCTGTAGTAGTGATTGTAATATTGAATAAAGTTGACTTTCAACCAAATGTTATCAAAATGATGAGGACACTTCATACTCATCAAAGGAAAAATCTGCCAAGATGAGCTCTCTGAATATCTATACTCAAAATGCAAGGGCACCCACATTCATAAAAGAAACTTTACTAAAGCTCAAATCACACATTGCACCTCACACAGTAATATCGGGATACTTCAACACCTCATTCTCATCCTTGGAGAGATCATGGAAACAGAAACTAAACAGAGACACAGTGAAACTAAAAGACGTTATTAACCAAATGTATTTAACAGATATCTATAGAAATCTCACCCTAAAATAAAAGAATATAACTTCTCAGCACATCATGGTAGCTTCTCCAAAATAGACCATATAATTGAACATAAAAGAAGGCTCCACAGATACAAGAAGATTGAAATAATCCCATACATCCTATCAGATCACCACTGATTAAGGCTGGTCTTCAATATCAACAAAAACAACAGAAAGCCCAATTATACATGGACACTGAACAATGTTCTACTCAATGATAATTTGGTGAAGGAAGAAATAAAGAAATTAAAGAGTTTTTAGAATTTAATGAAAATGAAGGTACCCCATACCACAGCTTATGGGACACAATGAAAGTAGCTCATAGTTCTAACTGCCTACAAAAAGAAATTGGAGAGATCATACACTACCAAGTTGACAGCTACCTGAAAGATCTACAATAAAAAGAAGCAAATAAACCCAAGAGGAGTAGACAGCAGGAAATAATCAAAGTCAGGGCTGAAATCAACCAAGTACAAACAAAAGGAAGTATACAAAGAATCAACAAAACTAGGAGCTGATTCTTTGAGAAAATCAACAAGATAGATAAACCCTTAGCCAGAATAACCAGAGGGGACAAAGACAATATCCAAATATTAAAATCAGAACTGAAAAGGGAGACATAACAACAGAAACTGAGGAAACTCAAAAAATCATCAGATCCTGCTACAAAAGCCTATACTCAACAAATCTTGAAAATCTGGATGAAATAAACAATTTTCTAGACAGATACTAGGTTCCAAATTTAAATCAGAATCAGATAAATCACCTAAACAATTCCATAACCCCTAAAAAACAAATAGCAGCAATCACTAAAAGTCACCCCACAAAAAAGAGCCTAGGACCTGACAGTTTCAGTGCAGAATTCTAACAGACCTTCCACAAATACCAACTCTCTTCAAACTACTCCATAAAATATGAAACCAAATTATGCTCATACCTAAACCGCACAAAGGCCAAACAAAGAAAGAGAACTTCAGACCAATCTCCTTTATGAATAGTGATGCAAAAATACTCAATAAAATCCTCGAAAACCTTATCCAACAAGACGTCAAAACAATCATCCATCATGATCAAGTTGGCTTCATCCCAGGAATGAAAGGATGGTTCAAAAAATGGAAATCCATCAACTTAATCCACTATATAAACAAACTCAAAGGGAAAACAAAACACATGATCATCTCACTAGATGTTGAGAAAGCATTTGACAAAATTGAACACCCCTTCATGATAAAAGTCCTGGAAAGAGCAGGAATTCAAGGCCCATACCTAAACATAATAAAAGTAATACACAGTAAATAAAATATATATTAGAGGTGATTGGGGTCAAGGAACTGAGTTGAAGATGGGATTGGGAGGGGAGGGAAGAATAAGGTGTAGGGAGAGAAAACAAAACATAGGAAGCCCCAGAGTACCTATGGGGTTACTCTATCTGAAACCTCTAACAGTGGGGTTTATGGATTGTGACACGGGCACTTCCTGTAGCCAGGCAGGACTCTCAGTGGAAGGACAGAAACCCATCCACAAAACCTTGAACCAATAATGTGTCCTGCCTAAATATGTGTAGGGACAAAGATGGTGCAGAGACTGAGTGAATGGCCAACCAATGACTGCCCTAAGTTGAGAAACATCCCATGGACAAAAACCAATCCCTGACACTATTAATGATACTCTGTTATGTTTGCAAACAGAATCTTAGCATAACTGTCCTCTGAGCAACACCCCCCAATAGCTGACAGAAACAAATGCAGGAGCCCCACATTACATGGAGCTCTGGTGTCTTACAGAAGAGTTGGGGGAAGGATCTGAAGAGTATAGGGACTTTACAAGAAAATCGAAAGAATCAACTAACTTGAACACTTTGGGGCTCCCATAGTCTGGACCATTAACCAAAGAGTGAGTATTTACTAGACTTATGCCATCCCCACATAAGTAGTAGATGTGCAGCTTAGCCTTCTTGTGAGTCCTCCATCAACTGGAGAGGGGGCTGTCCCTGAAATTTGTTGACTGCCTGTGGATATTACTTATTTCCCTAACTTGGGTACCTTGTCTGGCCATAAGGAGAGCAGATGTGGCTAGTCCATCAACGACTGATGTACCAGGTGGTGGTTGTTGTGGTGGTGATATCTGGAAGCAGGGGTCCTCTTTTCAGAAGAGATAGGAAGGAAGAAATAGGAGGTGAAACTGCAAGAGGGGGAAACTGTAAGGAAAGGGGGGCTCCTATTGAGATGGAAAGTGAATAAATACATAATTTAATTAGTTGACTTTTTAAAAAACGAATTGTAAAAACTTGAGTGTGTTACTGTATGCCTTTAATCCCAACTCATGGAAGACTTAGGTAAAAAGATCACTATTATGAACCACATAAAGCACTTTATAGAAGAAGAGGGGACAAGAAAAAGAACAAGGGGGAAGAGTAGAAGGGGATGAAGAAAAGAAGAGGAGAGTGACAAGAGAACCTTAAACCACTGGAAAGCCGGAAAGAACATGAGAGAGTATATTCTGGGTTCTTTCACTTGGCATAATCATTTTGTGTCTCAGGGTTTTTTTTTTTTTTCTGTATAAACCAATTTGACTTTATAATATAAAATCTTAGAAAATGTAAACTACTCTGTTGTGACAGGATGTTGATCCACAGTGACATACTCTGATATTTTCATTGTTATTTACCTAGGAGAGAAGCAGTAACCACACAGACTTGACTCTATAATCCATCCCAACTTAATTGCTGTATAAAGTACACTTATTTGAATATATCACTTTTGAATCAGGTCACCCCTTTGATAGACTCTTTAGTTGCCAGTTTGGGGCTCTCAAAAAAGCTATTAAAATGTTACTCTGCAGTTAGTGAAATCTCCACATAGCTACATTTTATATAACTGATAGAAAATACTTCTATAAACACAAAATATATACTAGATAATAAAGATTCATATTTATAGAGCATATATTCATGAGATTACCAATGCTACCAAAATAGTGCACGTATGTGTTAATTGATTATCTTGACAACCCTCAGCATAAACATGTTCTATAAAACCACATAAATTCTCCAATAACTCTCCTAAAGTTCTTCTGAGGTCACTGTGGATGAGCAACCTGTCATAACAGAGTAGTTTACATTTCCTAAAATTTTATATTATGGAGTTAAACTGTATACACATCAAAAAACTGACATACAAAATTATTATGCTAAGTGAAAAGACCCAGAATATATATGGGACATGCAGTACTTGGTTCACTATATATAAATATGTTTGTTTTGATTTTTTACAGGTACGTAGCACACGAATATGTCAAAACTTATAAAGTGGTATGCTTTGAATATACTTACAAAGTTGTGTGTCAATTATTTAAAACTAGGCTGCATTGGACGGAACAGAAACAGGATGAAGCAGGTGTAAGGTATATGAACATAGCAAGTACTGGAAGAGACAACTGGAATTCAAGGTCATCTCAGAAAAGAGCTAGAAACAGTGCAATGGAAACTCACAGAAATCTCCAAGGGTCACCCTATCTAATACTCTTAGTAATGAGGACTATGGAGCACTAATGGACCATATCCTACAATCAGGCCCGATTTCAGTGGATGGTTTGTGTTTTATAAAGAGATACGAGAGAGAAGGAATATGTTTGGTAAATGTGCAGTCAGGTGTGGGGGAAGGGGGTGCCTCTGCTGGCCCATGCTGAGAATCTCTTCCCACTGAGGAACCAGACATAAGATGGTGTAGTATAGAAGAGAGTTTATTCAAGGCATGGAGAGGTGAGATGAAAAAGGAGAGAGAGAGAGAGAGAGAGAGAGAGAGAGAGAGAGAGAGAGAGAG
>NW_021604617.1:1359730-1399713 GCF_004785775.1 Grammomys surdaster | reverse complement strand
AGAGAGAGAGAGAGAGAGAGAGAGAGAGAGAGAGAGAGAGAGAGAGACGCAGGCAGTGGGGAGAAGGAGTAGAGGAGTAGAGACCAATCATGAGCACCTGAATAAAGAGGGGGAGGAGAATGAGAGTGAGGGAGAAGAGGGCAAGGGAGCAAGGGCAGGAGAGCAAGAGAGAGGAGGGGGCAAGCAGCCTCTTTTATAGTGAGTCAAGCACCTTTTATACTGAGTGTGGGGTGGAGCCTAGACAAAATGCCAACATTCTCCAATTTTGATTTAATTAAAAAAAGGAAGAAATTAGAAAGGGGTGACAGTGTAGCAGGAATAGGATCTTCATGATGTTTAGTTACTTACTGCTGACCTTGGGGTAGTGTGTCTCTGGGAAACCTAAGAAAATGGGTATGGGGATGTTGCTCCATTCCTAGGAGAATCAGCTGTTTTCCTTGCAATCCAGGGTCTGTGGAACCATCTGTGGATAAATGGGAAGAACAGGTCCAGTAGATCCATCTGTGTCTGAGAATAGATTGGAGCATCTGGGAGTAGTTTCTCTGGAGCACCCTTTGATGTAGTAAATGCCTGGACTTGACAAGATGCTGAAACACACACACACACACACACACACACACACACACACACACACACTAGGTAGAGAATAAAGTTAAGTATGTTTGGGAGAAATATTTTTTCCTTATGTGTACATTTAAGAGTATATTTGAAACACTTAGGTCTTGGTGGTTGGGTGTAAGATGGAACCCAATCCCAGGAACAGGAGAGGAATCCCATCCCCTAAAAAAGCTGGTAAAAGTCCAGTCTCCATAAAACTCAGTCATGTAGGCTGCCCATTACACCCCCAGCCAAAGTGCACAGGTAGAGGGTGTGACTAGAGGCCTCAGGCTCTAGGGATTTACATACTAATGAAGGCCAGAGAGCGGAGCAAATTAAGCATGCCTCCCCAGATCCTCCCCCAATCCTCCCCCAATCCTCTCCCAATCCTCCCCAGATCCTCCCCCTTTCTTGCTCCCTATATAACTTGGGACTGCCCTGAGTTTTACGGGGGTACGCCTAGATCCATCCACCATCTGCCATGACAATAAACCTTTCTGGAACCAGAGACTTCCAATCAGAACCAAAAATCAAGTCGAAGTAGCCATTCCAATGTCTAGTTATATAGACATTCAACCAAAACTAAACAAAAGAGAGAAGAAACAATACTTCATACTCACCAAAGACAGAAATCTACCAAGATGATATCTCGATTCTTCATATCTATGACCAAAACACAAGGGCACCCAAATTTGTAAAACAAACATTGCTAAGGTTTAAATTGCACATCAATTTCACTATTAGTGGTAGGAGACTTCAATACCCCACTCTCACCAACTGACAGGACATCCAAATAAAAACTAAACAGAGAAATATTGAAACTAACAAACACTATGAATCAAATGGACTTGACAGACATCTATAGAATATTTCACCAAAATGCAAAAGAATATACCTACTTCTCAACACCTTATGACGCCTTCTACAAAGTTGAACATATAGTCAGTCTCAATGCAAGGCTCAACAGATAAAAGAGAATTGAAATAATGCCTTGTATATTATCAGACCATCATGGATAAAAGCTGAACTTAAGAACAGAAACACCAGAAAACCTATACACTCATGCAAATTGAACAACTCTCAAATCAATGATATCTGGATAAAGGAAGAAATAAAAAAATTAAAGACTTGATAGAATTCAATGAAACTGAATGCACAACATACCCAAAGCTATGAGACACAATGAAAGTGGTGCTAAGAGGAAAATTCATAGCATTTAATGCCTCCATAAAGAAATTAGAAAATTCTGATAAGAGCAATTTAAAAGTATACCAGAAAAGTCTCGAAAAAAGGAAGCAAACATACCAAAGTGAAGTAGAAAGCATAAAGTTATCAAAATCTGGGCTGAAATCAATATTAGAAACAAAGAAGAAAATCTGAAGAATCAAAGAAACCAAGAGCTGGTTCTTTGAAAAAATCATTAAGATAGACAACTCCTTAACAAAACTAACCAAAAGACAGAGAGACAGTATCCAAATAAAAAATCAGAAGTGACAAGGGAAACATAACAACAGACAATGAAGAAATTCAAAGAATCATTAGGTCTTACTTCAGAAACCTGTACTCCACAAAATCGGAAAATGTTAATGAAGTGGACAATTTTCTAGACAGATACCACTTACAGAAGTTAAATCAAGATCAGGTAAAACTATTTAAGTAGCTCTATAACCCCTATAGAAATAGAAGCAGTAATTAAAATTTACAATCACAAAAATCCTGGGGCCAGCTAATTTTAGTGCAGAATTCTACCAGACTTCCAAAGAAGAGCTAATACCAAGACCCCTCAAACTATTACACAAAGTAGATACAGAAGAAACAGTGCCAAAGTCTTTCTGTGAGGTCATAGTCACCCTGGGACCTCTTCCACAAAGAAAGATCTTCAGTCCAATTTCTCTCTTAATCAGTGATGCAAAAATACTTAATAAAATATATGCAAACCAAATCCAGGAACACATAAAAAACAACATCCATGAATATCAAGTAGGTTTCATTCCTGAAATGCAGGGATGGTATACAAAAATTTACCAATGTAATCCATCATATAAACTAAAAGAAAAAAATTAATGATTATCTCATTAGATGCTGAAAAACATTTTGATAAACTTCAGCACTTCTTCATGTTAAAGGTATTAGAGAAATCAGGAATTCAGGGCACATGGCTAAATATAATCAAACCCATATATAATAAGCCAATAGCCAACATCAAACCAAATGGAGAGAAATTTAAAGCATTTGGAGGCCTCCTCTCTACATATTTATTCAATATAGTACTTGAAGTTCTAGCTGAAGCAATAAGGCAACTGAAGGAGCTTAAGGGGATACAAGTTTGAAAGGAAGAAGTCAAGGTATCACTATTTGCAGATGATGTTAGCATACATAATGACCCCTAAAATTCTACCAAAAACTCCCATAGCTGATAAATAGCTTCAACAAAGTGACTGGATATTAAATTATCTCACAGAAATCAGTAGCTCTCCTTTAAACAAATGATAAATGGACTGAGAAAGAAATTAGGAAAAAAATACCCTTTACGATGGCCATGAATAATATAAAATATTTTGGTCTAACTCTAACCAAGCAAGTAAAAAATTTGTATAGCCAGAACTTCAAGTCCTTGAAGAAATAAATTGAAGAAGATATCATGAGATGGAAAGATCTCCCATGCTCATAGATAGGTAGGTTTAACATAGTGAAAATGGACATCTTACTAAGAATAACTGACAGATTCAATGCAATCTCCATCAAAATATCAATACAATTTTTGTAGGCCTTGATAGGGAAATTATCAACTTCATAAGGAAAAAACAAAACAACAAAAAGTACAGGAAAGCTAAAGCAACACTGTATAATAAAGGAATTTCAGGAGGAATCACCATCTCTGACCTCATGCTATACTGTAGAGCTATACTGTAAAAAATGCATAATATTGGCACAGAAGCAAACACATTGATCTATGGAATAGAATTGAAGACCCATAAATAAACCTCCATACCTTTGGACACTTGATTTTTCATAACAAAGCCAAAAGCATAAAATGGAAAAAAGCAAACATCTTCAACAAATGGTGCTGGTCTAAGTGGTGGTCTGCATGTACAAGAATGCAAATTGATCCATATTTATCAACCTGCACAAAAAGCAAATCCAAGTGGATCAAGGACCTCAACATAAAACCAAATACATTAAATCTCATAGAAGAGAAAATGGGAAATGTCCTGGAACACCTTGAGACAGGAGATAAATTCTTGAACAGAATACCAAAGGCTCAGAGTCTAAAAAAAAAAGATAGATAAATGGGACCTCATGAAACTACAAAACTTCTGTAAGGCAAAGGACACTGTCAATAGGACAAAATAACAGCCTACAGATTGGGAAAAGATCTTCACCAACCCTACATTTGACAGAAGCTAATATCCAAAATTTACAAAGAACTCAAGAATTTAGACACCAACCATACAAATAGCCCAATTAAAAATAGGGTACAGTGCTAAACAGAGAATTCTCAACCAAGGAATCTTGATTGGGTGAAAAGTACTTAAAGGTATGTCCTAAGTCCTTAGAATGCAAATGGAAATCAAAATATCTCTGGGGTTCTATCAGAGTTGAATGATTACTATCAAAACTCAAGAGATAGCACATGGTGGCAAGGATGTGATGCAAGGTGAACACGTCTGCATTGCTGGTGAGAGTAAAAACTTGTATGACCACTTTGGTAATCAATCTGATGTTTTCTCATAAAACTGGGAATCATCCTACCTCAAGACACAGCTCTTGAGTACCCTTGAACTCTTCTATTTATAAAATTCTACCTTTTATGAAACAACAAATATGTTCTCTCCTAACTACCTCAGTTATCTTCATGTCATAGTGCTTCACATTTTCATGAGAAAAGCATTACATTAATATCTAAACCAGATGAAGAAAGAACAGGAAAAGAAAATTATAGAAAAAATCTTCAAGATGAACACACACACACACACACACACACACACACACACACACACACAAAGTGAATAAAACACAGAACAAATGCGAGAATATCAAGAAGATCACTCACCATAATTAAGTCACTTTCATTTTAGAGATGCAGAGATGGTTCATCATATATAATTTACCAAATAAACAGAGTGAAGGTCAGAAATTACATCATTATCACATTAAATGCAAAATGTTTGCCACAAAACCCTTAGTACTAGGCTTGGATTAATAAATTACCCACAACTGTCTTGAGTGCAGATAAAGAGACTGTAATATTCACCTCTCTTTATGAGGTATCACTACAGAAGAATGATTGATATTCTAAGAAACAAGTATATTTTGTGGCTACTTGAGTTATAGAGATGAATCCTCATGCCCAAGCCAATAAATTCATAAATAGACTCAGTTCTCTAAAGCTCCTTCCCTTTTGCAAGTGCAATATCCCTGTATTACTGGTAAATGTTCATGAACCCTGAATGATCAATCATGACCTGATCTGATGCAATCACACATAGGTCTTTATTCACAAGCTTAAACTTGGGGTTTGATTCACTACCAACCCACAGGACACTTCTAGTGGAGAAAAATCCCAAACACTCATCTGGACAAGGATTTATAGAGAATGGCACGTGATGGATCAGTGTTTCTGCCCTGTCATGCATCTAATTGTGGGCCTATTGTGTTACCTTTAGCATAATTGGGTTGGTGCTGGGAAGCAAACCCTAAACTGCTTTTTTCCTGATTGATGGTTATTGGGCAGGGGCAGGCTTGTAACCTGGGTGTGGGGTGAAGTGTTGATTTGTTGGGGCAGTAACCTAGAGAATGGTGCTAGATGCTGGATTTGTTAGAGGGTAATCTGGAGATGTAGGTCTTATTGTGGGGTGCTCACCTTGAAACTGAAGCTAGGCTAAGGTTTTATTGGGAGAGGAGAGATAACCAAGTAACTGGAGCTATGTATCAGCCTGTTAGGTTCACACTTAGTTTAGGTTCTCTAAGATGGAGTCTGAACCCAAAAATTTGGTCTCTCATTCTTCCTTTTCTCTGGTAACTAGGAAGCCCAATCATGGGACTTACTGAGACTGGTAGTGACTTTTTATCACTATAAATTGAATAGTCCCAAGTCTTTCTTTCATAAACTGAACTAATTTGTTTAGAATATAGACGCCAAAGGAGTGGAGCAGAATCAAAATGAGCAGAGGGCCCAGCAGTGTAGACATCAGGGTGGTCAGCCATGGGGAGCTGTGGAACTGTGATTTGAACAAGCTTTGTGCCTGATCATATTTTTTTTCTCTTGGCTATGTCTTTTCAAACTTTTGCCATAGACTCTTTGACTATTCCAGAGTGGTCAACATAAAAACAACATGCTTCTTTAAGGCTATGCATTGTCTTCCCTGTTACATAAACAAGAGATTCAGCCTCCTCCTATTTTACAGTATGACCTTTGCCAGGAAGCCCAGAGAATCTTGGAAGAGAGAGGCGACTTTCTCTAATCTTTCTATATCAGTGGCTATGACCTCTCTTAGATCACTGTAATGTTTGTTTTGTAACACCAAGGAAGCTACCTCAGTTCTTGTGCCAGCCACACTCTATCCTCTAAGAACTGTCAGAATTACAGAAGAAATTGGTTCTCACTTGACTATTGTGGGCCTAAACTCAAAGTTCTATGTAGGAAATCTAGAACTTGGTTGTCTGTGTCACAGATGATCCTAGGTAACAGTTGGACAAGTATACAGAATTCTTTGTCCTGATGTAGTATATTTCGCTGGATACATGGAGTAAGTCCTGCAGTGCATGGTGACCAGGCATTGGTGGGTAACAATAGGTATTTATCATTACCTGGATTTATCTTGTAAGTCCAGTTTTAAAGGTCGCTATAGGCCTCAGGGACTGTAACTATACAGGTGTCCTGACATTTCATGGCCTGAAAGATCAACTTAGCCCCACCTTATTATCTGCACTCATTGGGGTTTTCAGTTTCAGTAAAGTCTCCAATCAAGGCTATCCTTCAAAGAGGGTAGTCTTACCTCATAGCATAGTCATCATGATTCATTTAACTCAGGTCTAGAGGCATTGGTGACCTGGAAAACTTGAACCATCTTATTTGAGAGGTAGTCAAGGTTCTTATTATTCAGTCTTTGTGTTGTCCTGGTGGCTTGGGTTGGGACCTAACTAGGGAAAGATGGTCATGGGCTCTGTGATAAGATGGGTGTTCCAGCCCAAAGAGGTGGTATAGGTGGGGGCTAAGTTAGTAGGACTTTGGGGTCAATGACAATTGCAAGTGTCTGAATAGAGAGTTGGATGAAAAACAGGATTCTAGGATCCTTACCAATAACAAAAATCTCAGTCCCCATGTCCTATCAGTAGCCCATTCAGTCTTCTAGCTATTATCTATGAATCTAATAATAGAAGGATTGTATTTCTCCCCATAGACCCTGGTATTGAGCCTAGTCCTGGTGATGAGTCCTTATTAGGGGGTTTCTAGTGTATTCATCTTGTGGATTTACATCCCCAGCCTGCACAGAAGACCTCAGGTACTCCACATTTGTTGCATTGGTTTTGTCTCTGGGAATGTCCTAGGTAAATATAAAACACTTGGTGTTTAGTCTACCATCGCTCCTAACATATGCCATAGCCATTAACTGGCAGCTATTCTTGTGAATGGGGGCTTCCCCTTCTTTACCCACCAGATCAAAGAAGTCAATGTGGACATCGGGGAGCAGGTACCTGGGGGCATAACCCGGAAAGTGGAGATGCCAATCTTTCCTGTCGCTGTATTGATGAGGGCCCAGGTAAGATTAAGGGTCTGGTGTGAGTTCAGTTCTGCAGTACAGGTAGCAAGGAGGCTCATCAGGATCACTGTAACTTGAGTGTGTTGGAAAAGTGTTTGGTAGCCTTGTATTTCATTTGTCTCCACTGGTCCAGTTTGTCCTCAGCTACAATTGCATCTGCAATTTGAGCATGAGTATGGTGAGTCCATGATACAATTTTGTCAACATTCAGGGCAGTAAGTGTGGTCAGAAGGATGACATAGGGGCCCTTCCAGCAAGTTTCTTGACTAGGACCCAGTCTCTGGATTGGAATCGTTGGGGCTCTGAAGGTGAACTTGTTTCATAAAGAGCATGAAGTTTAGGCCAAATATATTTGTGTATCCATTAGGCACTCTCTAGATCGTCCATAACTGGTGATCATCTGCTTCTACAAAAACGTCTGCCTGTAGGTTAGGGAATATGGGGATGAACCAAATATAATACCAAAAATGGTGAGTCCCATCTGGTATGGGGAGTTTCATACTCTTTAAAGGGCTAATAGTAGAAGAGTCACCTAGTTACTGTCAGTCTCCATGGTCAATTTAGTTAAGGTCTCTTTTAGGGTTCTATTTATCTTCTCTACCTGTCCTGAACTCAGGGGTCTATAAGCACAATGAAGTTTTCAATGAATCCCCAGAATATTAGCTAATCCCTGACTTATCTGGGACACAAATGTAGGTTTATTTTCTGACTCTATAAGCCTAGGAAAACCATACTTTGAAAGATTTTCTTCTAGTAGTTTCTTTACTACCATCTGGACAGTCTCATGTTTAATTGGGAAAGGCTCAGTCTATCCTGAAAAGTATCTATGAACACCAGTAAATACCTGTATCCAAATTTTTCTGGTTTTACATTCATTAAGTCTGTTTTCCAATAGACTCATGGCTTGGTGCCTCAGTATCAAGTACTGGGGTTTTTCTCATTGGCAACTGGATTGGTCAATTGATAGGTTTTACAGTTCTTAACAATTTCAGCTATTTTTGAATTGACATCTCTAGTTCTGGTGTGAGATTGGCAGACTATGTCTGCCTTCTTCTGGCACCCATGTGTGACCTATTTTTTTTTCCTATTACAATTAGTCATCTTTTACTATCCCCTATGACACTGAGATATGTACAGGCTTCTGGCCCAGATCACATCTTCTATTGAATCTTTGGGATTTTAGATAGACAAGGCAAGAACTTTTGCCTGTTGTCTGTGGAGAAAAGGTTTAAGCCAAGAGGGAGGGTTCTCTAGGAGAGCTCACATAACCACTACATAATTTACTTGGTTTGGATGGACAAAATTGAATTTGAATATAACTTTCTCAATCCCTAGGACCGGTCTCAGGTCAAGAATCCCTTTGGGGGTCAGCTGGTGTTGAAAAAGGACCATTCTGACCTGCAGAATGTGATCAATTTGTCTTTCTTAATGATAAGCAAGAATTCCCCCCCCAATTTTAACATCCTTAAAATGACCAAGAAGCAATATGTCCATCAAAGTCACTTGATAATGAGAAATACAAATATAATACACAAAAACACAAGCTTGACCTTTCCTTTCTATCATGTAGAAACAAGAAACAACAAGAAGGGAAGTGCTCATATGCAAGCAAAGAAACTCATCCCTTCTTCTCTGTCAGAAACAGACAAACGTAACCAGATTGGTGCTGCACTCCTAGCTCGTTGAGTCCACACCCACCTCAGACTAGGGCTCAACAAGTCTCCTGGCCCCACATAGCCATGGGCTCCTATTACATCTACCTTAGCCACATCCAGCCTTGGATACAGATTCAAGACCTCTTTTCAGAACAGAGTTACAGATGAGGCACCATTCAGAGTTTATGAACAAAAAATGGCATAAACTGCAGAGCTGAACAGATGCTCAAAACCAAAGTCACCACATCACAGCTCAGACCAGGAAGAATTACGCAGACACAAGTCATTGACACAGACTGAGGCGTTGGGCAGAACGTAGCTGCTGCACTATGCAGACCACACAGATGTATTTAATGTGTGGACAGACAGGAAGCGTTTAACCTGGATAGACTTAGCTTATGGACAGACAGGAAATAACTTTATCGTAGCGCAACAAAGACACATATGGACAGACCTTGACTGAATTTGCCAGCACTAAGACCGTCCAGATCAGTAGTCCTAAAAGCCAAGGAGAACTTTCTAGCCAATGCACCAAAATACAGTATCAGGACATGTTCGTGAACCCCGAAAGAAAGACCAATTAGAGCCAATCTGTTGCTAGCACACAAGGGTTTTTATTAACAAATTCAAGAGTGGGACTTAACTCATTGCTGACCCACAGGACACTGCCAGTGGAGAAAAACCTTAAACACTCATTGGGACAAAGTTTTATAGAAAATGGCAAGAGAGGGATGAGTGTTTCTAGTCTGATATGCATCTGATTGGGGACCTATTGTTGCCTTTAGGATAATTGGGTGGTGCTGGAAGCCAAACCATAAACTTAACTTCTGCTTTCATCCTGATTGATGGCTGTTAGGTAGGGGTGGGCTCATAACCTGGGGAAACAGATTTTTGTGGGGTAAAACTCAGAGACTGGTGCTAGATGCTGGATTTGCTGGGGTAGGGGGAGAGTAACCTGGAAATGCAGGTTTTGTTGGTGTGGGATAACCTGAAAACTGGAGCTAGGTACCAGTTTATTACATTCAAACTTAAGTCAGGTTCTTTAAGACAGAGTCTATACCCCCCAAATTGATCTCTCATCTGTAGGAAGAGCACTGACATCACTATGGAGATTATACTATACCCATAAGTTCTGTGATCAAATCATCAGAGATGCAGAATATGCACTAATTCTGATATTGTTATGTCGTGGCACTCACTAGAATTGCTTATCTTCCACTGATTTGTCTTTATGTGTACAAACACAAACACCAAAAAATCAAAAGGAAGAAAGAGACTGCTAAACTAGACTAAGTTTCTACTTTTAAATATAGAAATTCTATGCAATTTGAAAGTCTACTTTGATAGATTTGTGTCTTAGTTGAGGTTTCTATTACTGTAATGAATTCCATGACCAAGAAGCAAATTGGCGAGGAAAGGGTTTATTTAGCTTATACTTGCATATAACTATTCATCATCGAAGGATGTCAGAACAGGAGCTCAAGCAGAGCCGGATCCTGGAGGCGTGAGCCGATGTAGAAGCCATGGAGAAGGTTACTGCGTACTGGATTGTTCTTCACAGCTTGCTCAGTCTACTTTCTTATAGAATCCAAGTACAGCAGCCCAGAGATAATACCACCCACAATGGGCTGGGTCCATCCCCATCAATCACTAAAAGTAAAGTGCCCTCTAGCAATGGTTCTCAACCTGTCTATCATAACTGCTTTGGAGGTCTGTGAACTTTGCACAGGGGTTATGTAAGACTCTCAAGAAATACAGACATTTGCATTTTGATTGACATCAGTACCAAAATTATTTAGCAGTTCTCTGTTATGAGGTAAACACAGCATGAGAAACTGTATTAAATTGTTGTGGCATTAAGAAGTTTGAGGAAGACTACCCTGCAACCTTGTCTACAGCTCCATCTTATGAATGTATTTTCTTAATTGATGTTCTTTTTTAGATGACTTTAGCTTGTGGCAAGTTTACATAAAACTAGTCAAAACATTCCTTTTCTAGGCAAGTGTACCTCTGTGATGTCAAAATCAGTAGCATGGAGGATAGTGATGCTCAAATAACAGTCCCAAAAGTTTGGAGCTGGGCAAGCTGTCCTCCACACTGAAGAAGATAGTAGCTCTTAAACAGTATGGCAGAGCTTGGACAATATGGGGTTGGACTGACTCTGCTTCTTCCTGCACATCTCTTCTGCTCTTGACTTTCCCATGTTTTCATGCATCAGTTAAGGTTAATAAAATAAGAAATGGAAGTGATGTGTATTTGGGGGGAAGCCATTTATGACATCAGCAACAGTAAAAAGTTCATAAATTGTAAATGCCTATTTTGATATCTGCTCTCTCACTAAATTAAAAAGGCATTTAAGATCTTGGGCAGATGCTATCACCTTATTGATAAAAGAATTCAATGTGTGAAAATACAAAAATAATTTACATGTTATAGACAATAAGGATGTGTCACTGGTCTTGGTTATTCATAGTCTTATCAGCTCAATTTTCTGCCTTCTTTCAACTTGTCTTAACAAAGTCCTCCAAATTCAACTTTTCTGAAATAAGGGAGACTTCACACTGATTTCTTAAAAAACAGTTATCATTCCTAGAAGGCTTCTAGATACCACAGACTACCAATACTGAACCCTATGTCAATTCTATGCATGTGACTCCTCTTTTACCATATGTTATTCTCTAGGCCTCTATGTTTAGATTATACAGCTTGTAAATATAATTGCAGAAGCAAGTGGACTTGACGGACCTGTCTACAGACTGTCCTATGTAGATAGAAATTCTGAGTATTTGCCTATTGAAGTAATACTCAACATTGAAGTGTGAACGCAAAATTAGATCCACTGAGAAACTGAAAAATACCTCCCAAGACAAAGAAAGGTAAAGCTAAGAGGGGTGTGGGTCATCACTAGTTCCATTTTTGTGCTAGATGTTCTGCTGATCCTATTCTGTGACTGGTATCTTCTATATTAACCCACTGTCTCCTCTTTCATCATCACCTGTTTTATTAGCCCTGATCATGTGTGGCCATATCCAAGCTTTGAATGAAGTTACGGAGGAGTAGAATGCATGCTAGAAATAAAACTGCCCTATTTTAACACAGTGCCTGCTACAGCTGAGAAGTAAGCAAATAATGCCAAATGGCACTCATTCTCTCTTTAATTTTGTGTCCAAAATTCTTCAGCTTGAGTGTTTTCCTATTTATATTTTTCTCAATGCTTTATAATATATCAGTCTTGAAGACATTAGGATCTACATTCCTACATATATGTCCAAAGTTAAAACAATGTATCTAACAATTTTTATCTTTTCTCAAAAAGAATGATCCATTATCAGTTAGCCTATCAATCTACCATTGTCCTGTTTGCTGTTTTAAATAAGATGTGTAAGCTTGGCCCAGGAGTGCCAGTCCCTCTTGTTTAGACTGCTGTCAATATCTGCTCCACAGATGATAACTTCCTTACTGAAAGACGTTTTGATCTGCCTTTGAGCCATTTTACCTCTGTATTTAGGAGACAACTTCTCAAAAGGAGAAAAATAACTTGATTTTTGCATCTCTGCTCCACTTAATCATCATGAGCACTAACAAAATCACACTCCCCAGAACTAGAATCCTATTTGACTTGATTTTACCTACTCCTCTGGAATAAGTAGATGCACGTGTCCTTATCAAGTTCTCCACATTTCAAAAAATACTCTTCATAACCACTGATTTGCCTCAGAATAGAACCAGCATACTCAGAGAGATAGGATTCAACAGTAAAATAAAGCTAATTTGATGCTTTCCCAAAGATGAAAGGAAATTGTGGCCAATGCTAATGTAAAATCAAAGAGAAGTTCCTCTAGGTACAGGATTTAGTCCAGTGTACACTTTATTTTGAAACACTGTAAATCCTTAACTTTAGATATTGATACATAGATAAATTTGATAAGAGTACAAGAAACTTTATAAATTTTCATGCATGTTGAATTTGCTTAGAATATAGTTCATTTTCTATTATAAAGGAGTCATATTTTTTTCTGCAGAGTTTGATGTCAGAAATTCTACCATCAAAAAGCACATGACAAAATAGAATTTTTTGAGTATTTAATTGGGTTAAATTTACCTGAAATTAAACCAACATTAATGAAACATATTTACTTGACAATCAATAGGTATTTATTATGATAAATAAAACATAATCTTTGGTCATAATTGTGGTGGTTGAATGAGAAAACTTTTTCCATAGTATTCAAATACTTGTTTCCTGGTTTGTGGTGTTTGTGGATATTTTGGTGGAGTAGTTTTGTTAGGGTAGAAGCAAGTGGGGTTGAGTTGAAAAACCCTTGTCCTACTTCCAGTTTGTGTTCTGCTTTGTGCTTAAGTTTTAAGTTGTGACTTCTCTGTTTTGTGTTCTTTGTCCCATGTCTTCTGCTTGCTGCCATGCCTCCCACCTTGATGAACACTTGTGCCTCTGAAAGTATAGCCAACATAACCTGTTCCTGCTATAAATGTGGTATTCTATCCCAGCAACAGAAAAGTAGCTAATGCAATAATTAGCAGATTATTCATGCAAACAATACATCTGAGGGTAAGCGTTTGGATCTGGAGCACATAGCCTGAATAAATGCCAGTCCATTGGGTTTCAACTGAACATTTGGTCTCTTAAACAGTTTTGTTTTTAACTCTAAGAATATAACATTGCTTAACTTTGATATAACTCATAATCTGACCTTATATCTTACTTACAGATCTTCAGAATCTTGGTATCTTCAGGGTCTAGTCTTATGCCTGTTTTTCATTCTTCTTGGTGCAATATTGTTTTGTGTTTCAACTTTTCTATTGAGAAATTTTCTATTGAAGCCATGCTGGGTGGGTCATGAAAAGGAGTCTTTCCACACCGTTTTTGATTCTTCAACATTCACTTGTTTAAAAAAAAAAACCCTAAACAATGAGTTAACTTTCCATATTTTAATATCTCAATTGAAATATACATTCTCCAAAGTTAATTGACATCTTTTTCCTTTCTCATCTATGTATAAATTATGGTATCTTAAAATTAGTGGCATCCTAAAGAGACAGGAAAGATGTCTCATGTCTCATGGGTTAGTACCACTGCCTGCTCTTCTAGAGGATCCAGGTTCAGGTCTCAGTACCAACATGGCAGCTCACAGCCATCTGTAACATTCTTATCCAGGTGATCTGACATCTGTCCTATGGGAATCAAGCACACATGTAGTTTGCAGGTTTGCATGAAGTCAAAACACAATACAAATAAAGTTAAAAGTATTACTAATAAATAATCTTCAAAAAGGTTGATGATATCTTAAAAGTAAGGAAAGATAGCATACACTTGAAAAACAAATTACACTACCATTTACATGAAACTTTCCCACAAATATGAATTGTGTTTAGTATTTACTGCATATATTACAATTCTTCATAGAATTGGGAGAAATCTGACCAAGTTGTATGCTCATCAATTCATGGATCCAAAAGGTCTGGGTGAACAGGTGTCAAATTCTTCCATTTGGAGAAAAAGGCCTTCAAGTGTAACAATTGTAGTTTCTCCAGTACTAATCTACAAGCATGAGGACTTCATGATCTCCAAAGTGGCCTAGACAGGTATGTATACTCCATTGGCCTTCAGCTTTTGTTGTGAGACTAGTTGGTGTACAGCTGATCTTATGCTTGTGCAGATCTCCTCTATTTCCTACAGTCGCATCAGTTGTACAATTAAGTAAAGGTACTCTGGGTGGGGCTGTGCCTTATTTGTTGCATCCTACACTCTATCCTTACCCCTTCCTTAAACTGGTCAAATTCTTGTTTCCCATTTAGTCACTGATTCAAGAATGAAAAGATTATGAAAACTGAGGGATAAAAATCTGTAATATCCAGACTTCTGATCACTTGAATGCCTTCTGGAACATTTACACTTAAGTTCTTCTAATAATTTTTGTTGACAGTACATTTTTATGTTAAATATCTTTCTGCTTTATATAATTGGAATGTACTAGTTTCCCTTAGCTGCTGGAAGACATATATGCAAACCTCATGACTTCAACCACAGAAATGTTATGCCCTCATATCTCTGGAAATCAGAAGTGGCAGTTCAAAGTGTCAGAAGGTCTACGCTTCCTATATCAGAATTAAAGAAATCTATTCCTTGTCTTTCCCAGCTTCTATAACTGTGGTGCACCATGTTTATGAATATATCCTTTATTTTTTTAACCATTTATTAGTAATTTTTATTTTGTATTTACTTTTTAAATTTTTAATTGGTGATTTTATTTATTTACATTTCAAATGTTATCCCCCTTCCTAGTTTTGCCTCTGAAAACACCTTATCCCACCCTCTGTCCTCTGCTTCTATGAGGGTGCTCCTCTACCTACCCACTCCACCCACTCCTAGCTCACTGCCCTAGCATTCCCCTATGCTGGGGCATCAAGCCTTCACAGGACCATTGATGCCAGACAAGGCCATCCTCTGCTACATATCTAGCTGGATCCATGGTTCCCTCCATGTATATTCTTTGGTTGGTGGTTTAGTCCCTGGGAGCTTTGGGTGGTCTAGTTGGTTGATATTGTTGTTCTTCCTATGGAGTTGCAAAGCCCTTTCACTCCTTCATTTTTTCCCTGACCTCCTCCATTGAGGTCTGCATGCTCTGATAGTTGGCTGCAAGCGTCTGCATCTGTATTGGTAAGGCTCTGGCAGAGACTCTCAGGAGACAGCTCTTTGAGGCTCCTGTCAGCAAGAACTTCTTGGCATCAGCAATAGTGACTGGGTTTGGTGACTGTATATGAAATGATCCCCAGGTTGCCAGTCTCCTAATGGCCTTTCCTTCAGTCTCTGCTACACTCTTTGTTCCTGTATTTCTTTAGACTGGAACAATTCTGAGTTTAAAATTTTAAGGTGGGTGGGTGACCCTATCCTTCAACCAGGGGCCTTGTCTAATGTCTGGATAAGGTCTCTACAGGTTCTCTCTTTCCTTATTGGATATTTCACCTAATATCATCCCCATTGAGTCCTGGGAGCCTCTTGCTTTCCTGGCATCTGGGACTTTCTGTTGGCTACTGCCTGTTCCCAATCCCCTATTAGTACATACCTCTGTTCAATTTCCTGACCCTCTGACTTCCTTCTCCTCCTCCTCCTCCTCCTCCTCCTCCTCCTCCTCCTCCTCCTCCTCCTCCTTCTTTTGTTTTGTTTTTCAAGACAGGGTTTGTCTGTGTAGCCCTGGCTGTCCTGGAACTCACTCTATAGAACAGGCTGGCCTAGAACTCAGAAATCCGCCTGTCTCTGCCTCCTAACTGCTGGGATTAAAGGTGTGCGCCACCTCTTCCTGGCTGACTATATTCTTCTTGTCCTCTATCTTCACATCACTTTTTCCTCAGTATGCATCAAACTCCCCTCTCCATTTTTTTTTTAATAATGAGGCAGATGATGGTAGTTAGTACCTATCTTGAAGACCCAACAATATTGCTACATCTAACATGTTTAATAATATCTGAATATTTTTTTAAATTAGGGCATTAAAATTCCAGCTTCAGGAGGTATGCATATTCTTAGGAGCCATCATTGTCTCACTATAGTTAGGATGTGTTACCCAATCAGACTTGCAATAGAATTTGTGTTCATATAGAAATGAAAACAAGTACTAATACAACGAATACTGACAAATTATGTGTTTTAGAACTAACAATCTGAAGATATGGCTCAGTGGTTAAGAGCATAGGCTGGTTTTCCAGAGGTCTTGAGTTCAATTCCCAGAAACTACATGGTAGCTCACAACCATCTGCCATGGGCATTCAATGCCCTCTTCTTGTGTGTCTAAAGACATCTACAGTTTACTCATATACATAAAATAAATGAATATTTTAAAAAAGAAATAAAAAAACCTAACAAAATATTTTCCTGTAAAATTTCAAAGCTTGTCATTCAAAATAAAGGTCTATGAAAACCATGTTCTCTCCACAGGCTTTTATCACCATTCTTCCTTATCCTTGCTAAAGCATCTAGCAAAATACGCTTAAGAATCAATTTTATGGGTTGGAGAAGATGGCTCATCAGTTAAGAGTACAAACTGCTCATCCAGATGTCTTGAGTTCAGTTCCCAGCAACCACATGCAACTGCTCATCCAGATGTCTTGAGTTCAATTCCCAGCAACCACATGGTGGCTTACAACCATCTGTAATGGGGTCTGGTGCCCTCTTCTGGTGTGTTTGGAGAGAGCAATGGTCATGTACTCACTTGCATAAAATAAATAAATATCTTTGAAAGAAACAGTTAAAAAAAGAATCAATTTTATTGATTTTTGTATTGGTAATAAAATTGATCTTTAGAACTATCATATTTGGGATGAATGCATAAAGTTTAGCAAAATAAAGGCTTTGGGAATTTTTAAAGATATATCTCCCATGCTGCCTAAAAATATATGACTCCCATGGATGTAACAGCATTACCACTCATTCCAGCTTCTGGAAGTACACAGAAGAATGAGGATCTGTGTTTTAATTGGACTCTATACCTTGTACCACCATCGAGACTCCCAGGATTTTACATCTAATTTTTCTTACCCACATGGATGCACAGTTGGCAGATCACAATGATAACCCAATTGACTCATTCCAGAAAAGCAAGAACTCTTATTGTTAGAACTGAGCCCTCTCCAAAGTTTTAACCACTATCATGATTTGAATGGCATCTATATAACTCACAGTTGAATTTAACACCTGTTGCAGTACTTTTGGGAAGTTGGCGTCGTACATGGTCAAGTCATTGTGGCCATCCGCTCATGAATAGATTAAAATTATTAACAAACATATGTGTTACAGAAGTACATGTTTTTCTTGCTGGCTAATAAGCAGTAGAGATGTTTTCTGATACTTATTGATAATTTCTGTACCCTCTTTCTTAGACTTCTCATTATTAGAACCATGCATCAGATAACTTCTCATTATTCATATTCTCCCCAGCCTGTGATATTACATTCATGGCCAGAAATCTGGCCAATACAACAATCATTTTGGAGTAGCCTTAGAACTTCCCTCCCGCTTAGAGGCTGCTGAATGTTACTATTTTATTTTATTTTATTTTATTTTATTTTATTTTATTTTATTTTATTATTTTATTTTATTTTATTTTATGCTATGTTATGTTCAGAAAAAACATGCAATGTCAAGCATCTCCATTTTACTTCTTTTCCCACTTGTCACACATTCCTCTCATGACTTCAGTCCTATTATTCTTCTCCCTTTACAACTTCCCCCAATACTCGTATTTACAGCTAAAACACATCCAGTCAATTTTAAATTCCTCATTGCTGAGCCTAAATTTTCTCAAGGTCAATGATAATAACAATTTGTCAACCTGGGAAACAACTCTGTTTTGGATACTCCCTGTATCAGACTTGGAGTTTTGACTTATCATTACCAGCAATTATTTAATTACTTTTATTTTTATAAACCTCAGCCTTAAATTATACATGGTGCTGTGCCTATACCGAGGCACATATAGATTAAATAAAATAATACAGCTAGGACATGATGTACCTGGAAACCAATGTAAGCTCTCATCTTCTAACTGGAGGGCCATTATATCCATAATCCTGACATTTTAGACATTCAAGAAATGTGCAGCCTGTGGTGGGTCAAAATAACTAAGCAACTATATAGTGAGTATATTAAAGGTAAGACAATAATGAACAGACTTGGTCAAACTTGTCCATCTTACACATTAATTTTTCTCTAATGTCACACATATCTAGCCTACAATTCCGCACTTATAAGGTCTTTTAATTGAAAGACATTGGATGAAGAATTATCAGTAGTGGGTTTTTAATAGCTTTATTTTATTATATGGGAAATTTTAGAGCAGATTTATAGTTTTTTTGCAATAAATATGTGTAAGAAAGTTTTATATACAAAATTAAGCTAAATTTTACTGGTATTTTAATATTCACTATAGAAATAAACACTTTTATATTGTTCCACAGAGTAAGAAATCATCTATTAATTTACTGTTCTTTTAAATGTCAAGTTTTATGTTTCAATTTTCTGAAAGTAAACTTTACTAAAATAGACATTATTATCTTGTACATTATGCAAGGGATTTTATGTAGTAACAATTTTTTCTGAAAAAATATAGTTTATAAAGAACCTGACAAATCATTACAAATCCATGTCGGCTTCTACACCCTATGGAAACACTGACTGATCTAGCCCATCTTCCTAACTCTTAACGTTATGCTGAAATGCAAATCTTACTCCTTCTGTCTGTTTACTTAAACAGGCAAAGTAGCATAACGGGGAAACTGCAATATGTACATTTGTCTCATTTAACAGAGGTCATTTTATATTTTAACTATTTCCAAGTGCAAAAAGTTAAAAACAACAAGCTAGAAATTCTATTAATTCCACTTTACAGCTTAAAGATTAAACCCATTTTCTCTTGATAAATATACAGAGGAAATTATGAAATGACAGTAGATTTTTTTTTTTTTACAGATGAGCAAATTGTTATATTGGTTCTAAGGATCCACTTTTCTTCATAACAGCAACAATACAAATACTTTGTATTAATTTTTTTAAACTGTCACATTTTCTTCCTTAATCCTTATAAAAAACAAAGTAAAGAGCATAGAAATATCTTGATTTTTATGTGGAAACTGAAACTCAAAAATAATTGAGTGAGTTGGTCAAAGTCTGATGCCCAGTGAACAGCATAATTGTGCAGTAAGCATTTTACCCACTGAGCCATCTCCTCCTCGCCTCTTCCTCCCAACTTTAAGTTATACATTTTGTACACCATGTGTAAAAAGCTGAAAGACCAAGATGGATTCGATAATGTGTAGCAGGCCTAGAATTTGAAGCCAGATTTCTTTGGATATACAAATCATTGTCTTTTCTTTTACTTTCTTTTTATAAATTTTTTTTTATAATTTATTTTTTCTCAAATTGTAATTCATTCACACAGGGGTTATAAACACAGAAAGGCAGGATTTGGGGAAGGCAATGACAATGGAGTGTGGGTGTTCAGGGGGAATACAGATATCATCAGAACCAGGTATCGGCTGGGTGAAGGTTCAGGGGACAAGTCACTATGACTCTGCCTATGACTCGCTTGTCTTTATCTAAGTTTTTATTGTCTGCCAAAGTTACCTATTTACAAGGTCTATGACTATTCAGGATTGTAAATTTCCACAAAAGGTGCCTGTTTACAATAGTTTATAGACATCTATTTCAATGTTTTTCCACTGAGACCCAAGACTTGGTGTTAGTATACATGTATGACAGGCCTATTGCTGATTTTAGGCCTATGGCTGATTTTAGGGCTTCAGTGTGTAAACAGGGCTGCCTCTGACATCTCCTCCTTTCTCTAAGTATAGAAGGGCTGTGGCAATTCTAAACTTGCGAAGGTGGGGATAGAGGCCTGACCTCCAGTATTTGAAGGGGACCTTGTAATGGCTCTAGTCCCCCTGTCGTTGTCCAGTGAGGCATGAGGGCCATACCCGTCCCGATATCTTTTTCCTGGAGAGGGGATACTTTTGACATCAACCCCTATGCAGTCAGGCTTGTCCCTCAGGGAACCCAGATAGATAATTTTATCTTTTATTTATATTCCCTTGCAGTGCTTAGCCTCGTAGCCTTGTCTTGTCTATGTAAAGGCAACCTTCTTCTTTAAGGGTTGTCCACAGTCGAGAGCTGTACACAGCCTATTCTATTGTAATAGAGTAAATCAAGTCCAATGAGGATCTTTGCGATTTTAGGAGGTCTCTTTAGACAGTGAAATGAGGGATTTCTTCAGATTAGTGATGTCAATCTCTAGCTGTTTGATGTTCTTGTCAGTGGCCCTTCACAGGTCTGAGTAGTATACGTTCAGAGGCCAGCATCTGGATTAGAACTTCTAACAGCAGATATCATGGGTGATTCATTTTTACCTGGAAAGGAAAAAGATGGGGATTCTCAGGCAGATTTCTCTTCCCTGGATGTAAATTGTTATTCATCATATTTATGGTTACGCCTGGCTTTGTGGGGGTATCTATTTTTTTCATTAATCTTTTTGGTAGCTGGTTAGCTGTGCCTTCTGTGGTATCAGACAGGCATATCAATTCTCAGCCCCATAAGGGAACTGGGTCTGGGCCATTCCCTTTAAGATTAAGAAGGTCCTTCCCCATATCTGTGGCAAAGTTTTGTTGGTCTTGGTGGTGCCAGAGGCAGTCAGTAGCAGATTTGCCATGAGCTTTCAGCTTTAGAGAGATAAAAGTGAACAAGGCATGATGGAGAGTATTTCAGGGGGACTACTTCTGAGGGTGTACAGTTCCTCCTCTTTTGTTTTTAAAGCCAATTTTTCAGAGTTCTTGTAAAATCAGGGCAGAAGCACCAACAGTTGCTCCTTCCACACTCAGAGAGTCATGAAGACCCTATTTAAGGATATATAAATCTATATTAATAATCTTTTGTAAAAGGACTGTTATAGCACCGTCGACAACTAATCAGACTATATAATATATCGATTAGTAATAGCTTCTTCTACTTTTTGTGAGATTATCTCTCTTTTGTCAATTAATTGTTGAGGAAAATTAGGATTTACCTCTCTCTTGAGAATATTGAACAGAGACTTAAATTCTTTTGTGGAGAGCTTAAAATAGGATCTTAGCCAATTAGCAACTCCTAGAAACTTTTGAAAATAATTTAAAATAAGTAAACTCTCTCCCTCTCTTTTCTTTTTTAGACCCTTTATATGTGTGGTTTTTTTATGGATATTATACATATTTACCTTTCAATGTTATCTCCTCTCCCATTCTCCCCCAAAACCCCTTATCCCATACCCCCTCCTCCTAATTTTTGTGAGAGTGTGCTCCAAACATCCTCCCAGTCCCATCTCCCTGTTCTTGAATTACCATACAGTAGGGGATCCAAACTTTCGGGGACCATGGCCCTCCACTTTCACTGAAGTCTGACAAGGTCACCCTCAATTCACTATACATGTGCATGAGTCCCTCCCTTTGTGCTCTCTGGCTGGCAGTTTAGACTTTGGGAGCTTTGGTTGAAACTTTTAATACTCCTTCTAGAAAGGACCAAAGGATCCACACTTTGGTCTTCCTTCTTCCAGGTGAGTTTTATATGGTCTATACGTAGTTTCTTAGAAATTGTGAACTTTTGGGCTAATATCCACTTATCAGTGAGTGCATACCATTTATGTTCTTTTGAGATTGGGTCACCTCACTCAAGATTATATTTTCCAGCTCCATCCATTTGCCTAAGAATTTCATGAACTGATTGTTTTTAATAGCTGAGTAGTACTCCATTGTATAAATGTACCACATTTTCTGCATCCATTCTTCTGTTGAAGGGCATCTGGGTTCTTTCCAACTTCTGGCTATTATAAATAAGGCTGCTATGAACATGGTGGAACATGTGTCCCTGTTGTATGTTGAAACGTCTTTTGGGTATATGCCCAGGAGTGGTATAGCTGGGTCCTCAGGTAACACTATGTTCAATTTTCTGAGATACCATCAGACTGCTTTCCATAGTTGTTGTGCCAGTTTACAATCCCACCAACAGTGGAGGAGTGTTCCTCTGTCTCCGCATCCTCGCCAACATGTGCTGTCACCTGTGTTTTTGATCTTAGCCATTCTGACTGGTGTGAGGTGGAATCTCAGTGTTGTTTTGATTTGCATTTCCCTGATGACTAGGGATGCTGAACACTTCTTTAGGTGCTTCTCAACCATTCGAGCTTCTTCAGTTGAGAATTCTTTGTTCAGCTCTGTGCTCCATTTTTTAATAGGGTTCTTTGATTGTCTAGAGTCTAATTTCTTTAGTTCTTTGTATACCTTGGATATTAGCCCTTTATCAGATGTAGGGTTGGTGAAGATCTTTTCCCAGTCTATTGGTTGTCGCTTTGTCCTATTGACTGTGTCCTTTGCTTTACAGAAGCTTTGCAGTTTTATGAGGTCCTGTTTGTCAATTCTTAGTCTTAGAGTACAGGCCATTGGTGTTCTGTTCAGGAACTTTTCTCCTATGCCTATGTGTTCCAGGCTTTTCCCCCAGTTTCTCTTCTATTAGTTTCAGTGTGGCTGGTTTTAGGTGGAGGTCCTTGATCCACTTGGAATTGAGCTTTGTACAAGGAGATAAGTATGGATCAATTTGCATTTTTCTACATGCTGACCTCCAGTTGGACCAGCACCATTTGTTGAAAATGCTGTCTTTTTTCCACTCGATGTTTTTAGGACAGTTGATTTTTATGTCTTAAAATCAACCCATTTTCTTATGTTTCAAGCAAAATAATGAACAGTTTGATTTTTCAATGTTTATTCCTCAAACAAACTTTATTGTTTACTTTCTTAGCCAAAACAGAAGTTCAAACTTCTTATTTATTTTCTACCTAATGTGATTGACATGCTCTTGAAAGTGGAAAATTTGTACCTATTTCTAGTATTTCAGAACCTGATAGCTTCAGTGTTCTTTTCTAGCTGTTTTTGTTAGTCACTTCACACCAACTATAACAAGGCTTTCAAAGCCACCTTAACCCAGAAAAATTATATAATTGCTTCACATTTTCTTTTATGCTTAAAAGTTTCTGTAGACATTAAGGTTTAATGAACTTCTTTTTTCCCCTCGTGAGTCTTATATTCAGAGAATATAATTCAGAGAAGTAGAACTATGGATGAGAAATGTGTTCCATGACTGTTTTGGAGAATGTTGAAGAGTATGCATGTAGTCATTGTTTTCTGTTCCTAATAGTGGACAGGCTGCTTCAAGTTCTCACTGCCTTGACTTCCCCACTTCTTTTGACTATAACATTGAATTTTGGGCCAAACTAATCATTTTCTTTCTTAATTTGCTGTGATAAGAGTTAAAAGTCATTTTTAAATGGCTAACCACCCACACTTAGTTTGTTCTATGCAGAAAGAAATATTGTCACTACTCTACAGTTTGCTAGTAGAAAAACTAAAGCAAACAAATCCTAAAAGCAAGTTTTCTGATTACAAGGTCCATGTTGGAAACTACAATGACATAATTCAGGCATTATACTTAAGATCAAAAACAAAACTCTAATTTATCTGAAATGATATAGGTTAACAAGTTAATGAAGCTATTGAAGATAAGTAAATATAACCACACACCACAATAACATTACAGAACAAGCATCTATAATTTAAAAATGTAAATTCTTAAATTATCCAAAATCCTAAACTTTTGAGCAAAATTTACTGTTATAAATGGTAAATTCTACACCTGAATTGCTGTAGTGTATCAAAATCCAAAGTGTGAGAGAACTTCACAATACAATATATCACTGAAGAAATTGGAAAAGTCACTAGAAAATGCAAAGACCTCCTATGTTTATAGATCATAGCAATAAATATTTAAATGGAAATATTACCAAAGCAATATATGAATTCAATGCACCCCTCATAAAGTTTCCATAATATTTTTCTCAGAATTTAATATGTATTTAATATATATTGAATATATATTGAATATATTTTGAAAAAAATTTATATATTCATGCAGATACACACAAAGTTCCAAATAGTAAAAGAAGTACTGATAAAAAAGTAAGTATAAGATAACATTAACAAAAACAGCATACTATTCCAAAACAGACATATAACCCAAATAAACAGAAGAGAAGAGAAAATACAGAAGAAGTCCAAACATCTACAATTGGCAAATCCAGGACAAAGATATCAAAAGCATATTTGGAAAAAAGGCAGTATCTTTCACAAATGGGACAGGACAATGGATATCACATTCTTGTCTCTCATCCCATACAAAAGCAATTTCAAACAGGTCAGGATCTTAAATGTATGACAATAAGTTCTGAAGCTACTAGGGGGAAACATAGCTGGGATACTTGTAAGTACATGCTGTCTGATATTATGGTAAAAGCTCAAGAATTGAGAGGAATGATTAACAAATGAAATTAATAAAATTAAAAGGATTTCTATAGAACAAAAGAAGCAGTCATCATAGTGCATAGACAGCCATGCATACCAAAGTTAAGTCTATGCCAATATATATCTCACAGGGAACAGATATCTAGAAACTATGAAGAACCAAAATATGAAGTAATAGATGAGACAATTCAGTCAGCAAATGGACAATAGAAATGAACAATTTTCAAGTAAAGAATTACATATATCTGAAACATGCACAAAAAAAATGTTACATGTTTTATCCAGCAGGGAAATGTAAATCATAAATACATTGAGAATTTATTCAACTCAAGTCAGAAAATCTATTATAAGGAACATAAAATACACACACACACACACACACATACACATACATATTCTGGCTAGTATGTGAGAAAAGGGAGTCCCTATTTACCTCATCAAGATATATAAGGTTGTTTGGATATTGTAGGGAGCAACATGGAGCTTTCTCAAATATTCTAAAAAGTTCTTCAATATGACTTAATCATAACACATCTGGGTATACACAAACATGATTCAAAATGAGCTCACTACAATGAAACCATGTGTCTGAGCATTCTTGTTCACTACAACTCTACTTACCATAGTCAAATATGGAATCTATCTACCTGTATGTCAGCACATGAATGGGAAAATTAAAAGTAGAATTTGTTAGAATACAGACTTACTCAGCCATAAAGAATGAAATCATGCCTTTTAAGGAAAATAGATGAAAACTTTCCATCATGTTAAGTGAAGAAAATAAGTTCCACCAAGACAAATGTTACATGTTTTCTTTCATGTATGGAATATGGAAAAAATAAGGTACATGAAAACAAAAAAAGATTACTACTAGAAATGCGAAAATGCTGGAGTAGGGAGGGTAGAAGAACAGGAAAAAGAACATGGACAAATACAAGTGAGTATAAGAATACATGGAAATTCACAATTTAATCCCTTGTACAACTAATGTACACTAATAAAAGTAGAGTTGACTAAAACTTTGAATAAAGTTAATTTCAGGTATGTAAACAAAGTTTTTATGAAACAAATGAATTTATGTTTAGACTTTTACCATCTCTAAAATATTTGTTATATACGTGCAAAAAATCCAAAAAAACAAACAAACAACAAGAAAACCATTTTTTAAAAAAACAAAAAACAATGTTTGGTTTACATTAAATTAATGCAACGGATATTGAAGTATTTACAATAGTCATTGGAGGGCCTGAACATCTGATTAATTGTTTTTCATTAATTTTTGGTCTCTCTGAGTAAGATTGGAGAAGAATTACTCATAAATACTTAGAATCTTATTTTATAAAGTTAAGTTCATATAAGGTACATGTAACTGCCTATTCCAGGTAGGGTACACCTTATTTTGTTTAATCACTATTTCATGTACATCAATTTGACAATTTTTTGTGATTAACATTAAGCAAAAATCCAGTGTCTCTTGAAGTCCCTATACCTTGGCAGTTGTCAATATTATTTACTGACCAATATTGAAGTACATAAAAATGTACTGCCTTCCTCAGCCTGACTATCTTTTCTTCTCCTGTGTCCACTTTGTTTTATGTTTCTTTTTCCTGGCCTGGTATTTTATAAATGAGGACCTTCAAAAATGAACCATTATAATGCTCCAGAGTCTGTGTTGTACAGTACCCAAGTATCAAGTTGGATCGCTCTCTTTCAGAGTGACAACTGCTGGCATCATGCTACCATAGAAGATTATTGGGTTCTGAACTAAGGGATTAGCTCTCTAAATTAATCCATCATTCTTTTCATAACTTATCCACTTTTATTTTTTTATAGGATTCAAACCACATACACTTTAAAAAATACTCAAGGTTTTTATAACTGAAAACATTGAACTCCTTTGAACATGATGACACCAAAGTCTGGCTAGAGTTATCCTAAGATATTTAATAATATTTGTGACTATTGTGAAGGGTGTTGTCTCCCTATTTTCATTCTCTGCCCATTTATCATTTGTATAAAGGAAGGCTACAAATGTTGAGCTTATATCCAGCCACTTTGCAGGAGATATTTATCAGCTGTAGAAGTTCTCTGGTAGAAACTTTGGAGTTGCTTATGTATACTACCATATAATCTGCAAATAGTGATATCTTGATTTTTTCTTTGTCAATTTGTATTCCTTTGATCTTCTTTTCTTGTCTTACTGTTTTTGCTAGAACTTCAAGTACTATATTTAATATATATGGGAAGAGTGCACAGCCTTGTCTTGTCTCTGACTTTATTAAGATTGCTTAAAGATTCTCTCCATTTAATATGATATTGGCTGTCAGCTTGCTGTATATTGCTTTTTTAAGTTTATGTATGGGCCTTGAATTCTTGATCTCCAATACTTTTAACATGAAGGGGTGTTGTATTTTGTCAAGTGCTTTTTCAGCATCTAATGAGATAATCATGTGATTTCTTTTTTTTTGCTTTGAGTGTGTTTATATAATGGATTACTTTTATGAATTTTCTTTTTTATTGTTTTTATTCAATATTTTATCTATTAACATTTCAAATGTCATCCCATTTCTCCATTTCCCCTTCCTAGAACACCCTATACCACCTCCCCTCCTCCTTATTGCTTTTATACCATTTTAATTACATGCATATATTAAGGTCAGTTCTAGGTTGAAGAACTATCGATACAATAGAGGCAAATAGTCAAGGAACAAGCAAGACAATAAACACAAATAGTCAAAGAACAAGTAAGGCATTAAACCAAATTACATGAACACTCTTGTGATCACTGTTTCTAAGGGATTATCAGTCTGACCCAAATCTCTGAGCCTACTTCCCTGTCCTAGCCGAAAGTCATTTTTATGTCTGAAGTCTACTTCCTTGTTCTAGCCTAAAATGTAGATTCCTGTCTGAAATTACTTCTTTGTTCTAGCCTAAGATTTAGATTCCTACCTGAAATTACTTCTTTGTTCTAGCCTAATGTCAGATATCTATCTGAAGATTCCTTCCTTGTCCTTGACCAATGTCATATTCCTGCCAAGGAACCCATTTCCTTGTCCATGTTCCATGTCAGTTTCTTGCCAAGCAGCCCCAAAGGCTCTCTTCTTCTCTCCCTTTTTTATTTCATTAACAAGCCTGAGCCTGTCTTAAGTCATCTGAAAAGAATGCCTTCTTACCTGTCATGGAATACGAATTATCCAAAGCAATGTATTTATGTCTTAGGTTGGTAAGGCTTTGTGAAAAATCTTACCTGTCCTTGGCTTGTCAACCTGTTAATTTAATAACTCTGTTTGGGAGTATAGATTTTCACACATTGAGCCAGACTTGCAACCCTCAGATGGAACCTACTTGATTGTGCTGAATGATGGTTTTGATGTGTCCTTGCTCATAGAATGGATAGACTACCATAGTAAATATGGCCATCTTGCCAAAAGCAATCTACAGATCCAACACAATAGCCATCAATATTCCAGCACAATTCGTTAAAGAGCTGGAAGGAACAATTCTCAATTTCATATGGATAAACAACAAAAAAAAAACAGGTTAGATAAAACATTTCATAGCAATAAAAGAACTTCTGGGCAGTCACCACCCCTGACCTCAAGCTACTACAGAGAAACAGTGACTAGAAAAAAATGCATGTTATTGATATAGAGGCAGACAGATTGATCAATGGAATATAATTGAAGACCTATAAATAAAATTAAATACCTGTGGACACTTAATCTTTGACAAAGAAGCCAAAAATATACAGTAGAAAAAGAAAGCATCTTTAATAAATGGTGCTGGTCTAACTGACAGTCAGTATGTAGAAAAATGAAAATGACACCTTGTACAAAGCTCAGGTCTAAGTGGATTTAGGACTTCAACATAAAATCAGATACACTGAATCTAATAGAATACAAAGTGAGAAAGAGCTCAAAATCATTGTCACAATGGGAGGAGTGTTTCTTAAATAGAACTGTAATGGTTCAGGTACTAAGATCAAGAATTGATAAATGGCACATCATGAAACTTAAAAGCTTCTATAAGGAAAAGGACATACTCAATAGGACAAATCAGCAACCCACATATTGTGAAAAAATATCTTCATTATCCCCACATTCAATAGAGAGCTAATATCCAATCTATATAATGAACTCAGGAAACTAACCCTCCAAAACCTAACAACTCAATCACAAATTGGGGTATATGTCTAAACAGAAATTTAGCACAGAGGAATCATGAATGGGTGAGAAGCACTTAAATGTTCAGCTTTCAGGTTTCCATCTGTGCCCTGGAGCTGTCCCTGTGTCACAACTATCTGCACCTGTACCTAAATCAACTCCAAAGAAGCTTGACTCCCAGGAATGCTGGCATATCTAAGATCACAGGCTTACAGGAAAAACAAGCCCCAGTTAGAGACAGGAAAACTGCCTAATACCACAGATAACCAGATTGCAAGATGCAAGCACAAGAACATAAGCAATAGAAACCAAGACTACTTGGTATCCTTAGAACCCAGTTCTCCCACCACAGAAATCCCTGGATATCCCAACACACTTGAGTAGCAAGGTTCCAGTTTAAAATCACATCTCATGATGATGATAGAGGACTTTAAAGAAAGATATAAATAACTCCTTTAAAGAAACACAGGAGATCACAGGTAAGGTAGAAGGTCTTAAAGAGGAAATATGTAAGTCCCTTAAAGAGCTACGCAACCAAACAACTTAAGGAATTGAAGAAAGCCACCCAGGACCTAAAACTGGATAGAAACAATAAAGAAATCACAAAGGGAGAAAAGCCTGGAGATAGAAAACCTAGGAAAGAGATCAGGAGTTACAGATGCTAGCATCACCAACAGAATACAAGAGACAGAAGAGAGAATTGAGGTGCAGAAAATACTGTAGAAAACATTCACACAACAGTCAAAGAAAATACAAAAAGGTCCTAACCCAAAACCTACAGGAAATCTAGAACACAATGGAAAGACCAAACCTAAGGATAATAGGTAGAGAAGAGAGCAAAGATTCCCAACACAAAAGGTCAATAAACATCTTCAACAAAATTAGAGAAGAAAAAATCCCTAATCTAAAGGAAGAGATGCCCATGAAAATACAAGAAGTGTACAGAATCCAAAATAAATTGGACCAGAAAAGAAATTCCTCTTTTCATGTAATTAATCAGAACACCAAATGCACAAAACAAAGAAAGAATATTAAAAGCAGTAAGGGGAAAAGGTCAAGTAATATATAAAGAATGACATATCAGAATTACACCAGGCTTCTCAACAGAGACTCTAAAACCCAGAAGATCCTAGGCAAGTGTCATACAGACTCTAAGAGAACACAAATGCCTGCCCAGGATACAATACCCAACAAAACTCTCAATTACCATGGATGGTAAAACCAAGATCTTTCATAACAAAACCAAATTTAAACAAAAACATTTTTGCACATATCCAGCTCTACAAAGCATAATAGATGAAAAACTCCAACACAAGGAGGGAAACCAATGCCAACAAAAAGCAAGAAATTGGTGTTTCAAAAAACCAAGAAGAAAATAACCAAGCAAACTTAATTCCACTTCTAAGAACAAAAATAAGAGGAAGCAACAATAACTAGTCCTTAATATCTCTTAACATAAAAGGACTCAATTCCCCACTAAAAAGATATAGACTAACATATTGGATACATAAACAGGACCCAGCATTTGCTGCATATGGGAAAAGCTCCTCAGTGTAAAAACAGACACTAAAGGCTGGAAAATTAAATTCCAAGCAAATTGTCCCAAGAAACAAGCTGAAGTAGCCATTTTCATGTGGAATCGAATCTACTTTCAACAAGATGTTATCGTAAAAGATGAGGACATATCATACTCATCAAAGGAAAAATCTACTAAGATGGACTCTCAATTTTGAACATCTGTAACTCAAACGCTAGGGCACACATATTCATAAAAGGAACATTAGTAACTCTGAAAGTACACATTGAAATGTACACAATAGTAGTTGAAGACTTCAACATACCCCTCTCACCAATTGACAGTTTATGAAAACATAAACTAAACAGAGACACAGCGAAATTAACAGAGGTTAAGAACCAAATGGACTTAACAGATATCTATAGAACATTTCATCTTAAAATAAAAGAATATACTTTCTTTTCAGCTTCTTAGGGAATCTTCTCAAAAACTGAACATATAATTGTTCAAAAAAATAAGCCTCAACAGATACAAGAAGGTTGAAATAATCTCATGAATCCTATCAAAGCGCCATGAACTAAAGCTGGTCTTCAAAAACAACAAAAACAGTAGAAACTCCACATTCACATGGAAGCTGAAAAACTCTCTACTCAATGATAATTTGGTAGGGAAGAAACAAATAAAGAAATTAAAGACTTTTTAGAATTTAATAAAAATGAAGGCACAAAATACCCAAACATATGAGATACGATGAAAGCAGTGCTAACAAGAAGACTTATAGCTCTGAGTGTCGCCATAAAGAAATTGGAGAGAGCATACATTAGCAGCTTAACAGTACATATGAAGGCTCTAGAACAAAAGGAAGCAAATACACCCAAAAGGAGTAGACAGCAAGACATAATTAAATACAGTGCAGAAATCAACCAAGCAGAAGCAAAGAGAACTATACAAAGAATCAACAAAACTAGGAGCTGGTTCTTTGAGAAAATCAACAAGGTAGATAAACTCTTAGCCAGACTAACCACAGGGCTCACAGATAGTATCCAAATTAATAAAGTCAGAATAGAAAAGGGGCACATAACAACAGAAACCCAAGAATTTTAAAAAATCATCAGATCCTACTACAAAAGCCTATACTCAACAAATCTGAAAAATGTGGATGAAGGGGTTAATTTTTTTGACTAATACCAGGTATTAAAGTTAAAGCAGGATCAGGTAAACTATCTAAACAGTCCGGTAACCCCTAATAAAATAGAAGCAGCCATTAACATTCTCTCAACCAGAAAAAGCCAAGGACCAAATAGCTTTAGTGCAGAATTCTTTCAAACCTTCAAAGAAGACCTAATATCAATGTACTTCAAACTATTCCACAAAACAGAAACAGAAGGAAATCTAATTCATTTTATAAAGCCATAGGTACACTGATACCAAAACCACACAAAGATCGAACAAATAATGAGAACTACAGACTAATTTCCCTTAGGAAAATTGATGCAAAAAATACTAAATAAAATTTTTGCAAACTGAACCCAAACACACATCAAAATGAACATTCACCATGATCTAGTATGCTTCATCCCAGGCATGTAGTGATGGTTCAATATATGGAAATACAGTAATTCAATCTCCTATATAAACTAACTCAAAGAAAAAAAAACATGTGAGCATCTCAGTAAATGCTGAAAAGCCCTTTGACAAAGTTCAACACCCCTTCATATTAAAAGTCTTGTAAAGATCAGGAATTCAAAGCCCATTCCTAAACATAATAAAAGAAATATACAGCAAACTAGTAGCCAACATCAAACTAAATGGAGAGAAACTTTAAGCAATCCCACCAAAATTAGGGACTAGACAAGCTGCCCACTCTCTCCCTGTCTATTAAATATAGTATTCAGAGTTCTGGCTAGAGCAATTAAATAACAACAGGAGGTCAGAGGGAAAAATGCCAAGAAAAAATGTCAAGTTATCATTACTTGAAGATGATATGATAGTATACATAAATGACTCAAAAATTCTACTAGAGATCTCTTACAGCTGATATACAACTTCAGCAAAATGGCTGAATATAAAATTAACTCAATCAAATCAGTAGCCATCCTCTACTGAAAGGACAAAGGGGATGATACAGAAATTAGGGAAATAACACCCTTCACAATAGTCACATACAATATAAAATATCTTGATGTGACTGTATGACAGGAACTTCAAGTCTGTGAAGAAAGAAATTGAAGACCTCAGAAGGTGGAAAGATCTCTCAAGCTCATGGATTAGCAGGGTTAATACAGTACAAATTGCTATCGTACCAAAACCAATCTACAAATTTAATTCAATCCCCATCAAAATTCCAACTCAATTCTTCATAGAGTTAGAAAGAGAAATTCTTAAATTCATTTGGAACAACAACACAGAATATCAAAAACTATTCTCAACAATAAGAAAACTTCTGGGAAAATCACAATCTCTGACCTCAAGCTGTCCTTCAGAGCAATAATGATAAAAACTGCATCTTATTGGTACAGGGACAGGCATGTAAATCAATAGAATAGAACTGAAGACCCAGAAATGAACCCACATACCTATGATCATTTGATCTTTGACGAAGAAGGTAAAACCTTTCACTGGAAAAATAGACAGCATTTTCAACAAATGATGCTGGTTCAACTGGCTGTCTGCATGTAGAAGAAGGTAAATTGATCCATACCTATGTCCTTGCACATAGCTCAAGTCCAAGTGGATCAAGGACCTCCACATAAAACCAGGTAAATGGAAAGAGAAATAAAGTGGGAAAATCCTCCAATACTTGTGCAGAGAGGAAAACTTCCTGAAAAGAACAACAATGGCTTATGGTTTAAGACCAACAATCAATGAATGGGACCTCATAAAATTGAAAAGCTTCTATAAATTGAGGGACACTATCAATAGAAAAATATGGCAACCAACAGATTGGGAAATAATATTTACCAATCCTACATCTGATAGAGGGCTAATATCCAAAACATACAAAGAACTCAAGAAGGTATACTCCAGAGAACCAAATAACCCCATTAAAATGTTGAGTACAAAGCTAAATAGAGATTTTTTTTATTGGATGTTTTATTTATATTTCATGTGTTATCCCCTTACCCTATCCAACACCCACCCAGGAACCCCCATCCCCTCACCCCTCCTCCTGCTTCTCTGTCAATGTACCCCAACCTACCCACCCCACTCCCACGCCCCAGCCTCAAATTCCCACCCTCTGGGATGTCCAGCCTTCATGAGACCAAGGATCTCTTCTCCCACCGTCTCAAATGGCAGAGAAGCACCTAAAGAAATGTTCAACATTCTTAGTCATCAGGGAAATGCAAATCAAAATAACCTTGAGATTCCACTTTACACCAGTCAGAATAGCTAAGATAAAAAACTCAGATGACAGCAGATGCTGGGAAGGATTTTGAGAAAGAGGAACCCTCCTCCATTGTTGGTGGGATTGCAAGCTGGTATAGCCACTCTGGAAATCAGTCCGTATTTCCTCAGAAAATTGAGCATAGTACAACCTGAAGACCCAGCTATACTGATACTGGGCATATATCCAAAAGATGCTCCAACATATAACAAGGACCATACTCTACTATGTTGTTAGCAGCCTTATTTATACTAGCCAGTAGCTGGAAATAATTCAGGTGTTTCTCAACAGAGGAATAGATATAGAAAACTTAGTATATCTACACAATGGAGTTACTCAGCCATTAAAAAAAATGACTTAATGAAATTTTCATGCCAATGAATGGAACTAGAAAATATCCTTAGTGAGATAACCCAGACACACACACACACACACACACACACACACACACACACACACACACAAGCATACATGGTATGTATTCATTGATATGTAGATATTAGGAAAAAAGCTCAAAATACTCATGATACAACTTACAGACCATATGAATCTCAGTAAGAAGAAAGACCAACATGTGGATGCTACAGTCCTACTTAGAAGGGGGGACAAATTAATCACAGGAGGTAGATGGTGAGAGGGTCTTGAGAGGAAGAGATCAAGGGGAGAGTAAAACGGGGGCAGGATCAGGTGTGGAAGGAGATGGTGGAGCTATGCAGAGGGTCAGAAAACAGAAATATGTAGCAATGGGGGATGGGGAGCTGTGACTAGCCAGATGCTAGGAAATTCCCAGATGCTAGGAAATCATGAGGATCCCAGGACCCAGTGGTGATTACATTAGTGAAAATATACAACAAAGGGGAGAAAGAACCAGTAGAGTCCATTATTAGAGGTTAGGCACAGACATCAGGTGAGGGATGGGGCAACCCGCCCTTCTCAAAATTTTATGCCATAATTGCTCTTGTCTAAAGGAAATACAGGGACAAAGACTGGAGCAGATACTGAAGGAAAGGCCATCCAGAGGCTGTCCTACCTGAGGATTAATTCCATATGTAGCCATCAAATCCAGTGACTATTGCTGATGGCAAGAAGTGCTTGCTAACAGGAGCCTGATATGGATGTCTCCTGAGAGGATCTGCTAGAGCCTTACCAATACAGATGCAGACGCTTGCAGCTCAATTAGATTGAGCATGCAGACCTCAGTGGAGGAGGTAGGGGAAAAACTGAAGGAGTCAAAGGGCTTTGCAACTCCATAGGAAGAACAAGAATATCAACCAACCAGATGCTTGAGAGCTCCCAGGGACTAAACCACCAACCAAAGAATACACATGGAGGAACCCATGGATCTAGCTGCATATGTAGCATATGATGGCCTTATCTGCCAACAGTGGAAGGGGAGGCCCTTGGTCCTGTGAAGGCTTGATGCCCCAGCATAAAGTAATGCTAGGGCAGTATGGAGGGAGTGGGTGGGTGGGTGTGCGACTTGACAATGCTCATGCACAGAAGCAATCAGTTCAGTGTTGAATGCAGTAAAATGACTACCCTTGGCAAGGAGCTCTATAGAAACCTGGCCAATAGGTTTATGTGAAACCATGTGAACGTTGAGCTGGATATTATTTGTGTTTTGGGTACTAGAACAATCTTTAGCCTTTGCTCCTATCCCATGCGTTTTCTATTCTTTGTCTCAGTTTCTGTTGTTGGCAGCAAGCTGTGTTTTTAGACAGGTTTCCGTCCCCCAAGCTGTTCTTATCATATACTGATTAACATAGAGCTGGAGGAGAGAATGTTGTGGGACAATGCTGCGATTTATCTTTTTTTTTCTTTTGGTCTCTCAGTGTGACAAGCAGAGAGTTCCCTGATGTACTGTCTTCCTTTTGTTTCTGAATTATGAGAATTCTACATGGCATTCTCCCGTTCTCCATTCTGAGTGGTTACTTCTATCTCTATCTCATCGATGCTTGCCACTCAACAGATGCAGGACAGAACACCAATGATCCTAGGAGGGATTTTGAAAGAGATAGGCAATAAGTTCATCAATAAAAACATGGTAGACAAAGATGTATGGTGAGTTTTCAAATGGTCTCATATCACAACACACACAATTCAATTTACCTTTATATATATACTTATATATGTGTCTGTGTGTATAAATTCTATACATATGTAAATATATATTCTATACATATTACATATGCATACATATACATATATAATTGGCTATATATAAAATTATATATATAATTTATATATATAAATATATAAATTATACATATATACAAATATATATATATACATATGTGTGTGTGTGTGTGTGTATGTGTATCTGAATATGTTTATGTCTGTCCATGTATGTGTGTGTTGTATGTTGTGTTTTGTAGATATCAGAAGAAGCCATTGGATCTCCTAGAGCTGGAGTTAAAGGCAATTGTCAGTCACCTGGAACCTAATTCTGGTTCTCTTAGAAATCAGCAAATGCTCTTAAACAAAGAATAATCTCTCCAGCTCCACAACAAAAATATTTTTAATAGATGTAGTCAAGGAACTTACACTTCAGTTTCATATTAAATTCATAAATGTATTGTATTATTCCACAACTTTTAGAGAGGTATTACATTATATAGGAATGCAAATTGTTCAGTAGTTTCAATGAACCAGAACTCCAGGATGTAACATCCAAACATGTTTTCTTATATGCTGCAGCCCTCACCAAACCTCATGCCTATCAGACATTCCAGGGGGTTAGAATTACATGTTTCTCTTATGCCATACTGAGTAAAACTTTTTTCCTCCCCTGTCATTTATGGTTGCCTATGAGGACAGTCTATACTAGGAAAAATGCTCACACAATTATAATCATGCTTTTTTTTCTACTACTCTTGACAAAAACACAAGAAGCTTTTGAAAACCATCTTTGATATGAGAAAATGTAAGAACTACTATAGGTAGCATGAATAGCATAAGACCCTTGAAACCCTCAAAACCTTCAAAGAACGGATTCTAGATGTAGCATACATTGTTTGAGAGTCCTGTTTAATTGCTACACAGAAGTTTAAAACCCTCAAAATAGAAATTCTAGAGTTAGCATTCGTAAGACTTCCCCAGGAGTTTGAAATCCTCGGATTCAGTACTCTATAGGAAGAATGCCTAGTTTGAGAGCCACATGAAGTTTTCCAATCCATAAATTAGTCATCCATCTGAGCCTTCACTTTTCCTAGGTCCTAGAGCCATTCCCCCAGCAATGCCGGCTCTGGGGCTTCTGCTATGGTAAGGTCTAGTAGTCTGTATCTGCATGCTTGATGTATCAACTTTATGACAGGCTTTGTTCTGGGACTTCAGGTGTATGGAAGATCTGAGGAATTTTTTTGGTTTTTCATTTGTTGGTGGAGGTGATGACTTACAAGATCCTCAGGGACTAGTCTGAAAGCAGAAAGCTAACTATATAGTTATTTTCATCCTAAAATAATTTCATTCATTGTACTTGTTAGACAACAAAGCTTTTTAAGACCATTTTGAAATGTCTGAAATTTCATATCCGTATAAAGAATGTGTGTTTCCTGTACGTTAATATAAATTCCAACAAGGAGGCATTTCAACAGTGAATATATCCAGTAAAATTCCCTTCATCAGAGAGTTTGTCTAAGTTGCAAGATGATACATTTTTGTATATCTCATGTCTATTTTTTGTTTTAATTTTTGTCCTTGCCTTTTCATCTTTTTTTTTTTGTTCATAGAGAATCTCATACAAATGATATAAGATCCAGTCCCCATTTCCTACCTCCAATTTTCTCCACACACCTTGCACCTTGTAACATGTACCCCTCTCAGATTTTTCTCTTCCTCCTCCTCGTATTCTTTTAACAACCCTTCAAGTCTACTTAGTGCTGACAATTTGAGTGTGTGTATGGGGTCATCTACGGGAGCATGATCAGGTCACAAAGGGTCTCACTCCCCATCAAGAATTGTGCTCTCTCTCACAACAGATATCAACTGTCATATCCTCAGGTAAAGGTAGAACCTTAAGTGCTCTCTCATCTGTACTGGAACTTTGGGTGGCTTGATCCTAGAAAGGTCTTGCGCAGATATCCACAGTTACTCTAAATTCGATAGCCATTTCAAGTGCAGGTGACTTCATTTCCAAGCACTCCACCCCATCCTCAGCCTCTTACACTCTTTTTATATGAAGAATTTGAGCAGAAGGTTTGAAAAGATGACTGTCTCATTTAAGACTGAGATCTGACAATAGCTTGGCTGCATTGCAAGTTTTTTGTTGAGAATATTTGCAGCTGTATTCAATAGTTTGGTTTGGTCACATTTTTTCCTTTATCATATTTTGTTATTCAGATAATACTGGTTTCCCAAAATGTTGGTAACATTTATTCCTTTTTGATTTCATTGTATAATTTGAGAAATAGTGATGATAGTTCTATTTTTAAAATTCTGGTAGACTTCAACATTATGTTTAGTTAGTTCTAGGACTTTTAGTTGGGAGATATTTTATCACTACTTCTGTCTCACTGCCTGTTATAAATCTGTTAAACTTTTTTGATCTTTATTTTTATCATAAGAAGTACAGGTAAAATTAATCAATTTCTTTGAAAATATACAGTTGAATAGAATGTATTTTTTTATATTTCCAAATGATTTACTGATGTATACTGATATCTTCTGTAATATAATTATTCTCAAATCTCCTTTTGTTGATTTTGGTATTCCATTCTAAATTGTTTGGCTAAGGATTTGCGAATCATATTCATTTATTTAAATAGTAAGTTCTTTGTTTTATCCTTTTGTTTCTATTTTATTAACCTATTTGATCAACTTCTACCCTGTTGTTACTTTTTGCGACCTACTGATTAGATTTTTCTTGTGTCTGATTTTCCAAATCCCAAACTGCATCATTCAATTATTTATTTCATATTCATTTTATTTTTAATGTGCAAATTCACAGGTTTAAAATTTTATCTTAGGAGATGCTTTGATTTTGTTCCATAGGTTTGAGTAAGTTGTGTTTTCACTTTTGACAAATTTTAGGATTTGTTTTAAATTATCTTCTTAGTTTCCTCAATGATTCATTTGTCATTTAATAATGTGCTATTAATCTTCAAGAGTTTGTGCAGACTTCTGCAGTTTCTCTTGCCACTGATTTCTAATGTTTATCCATTGTAGTCATAGAGAATATAAGAATTTATTTTTAATTTTCTGAAGTTTTTAAAGATGTACTTCCTGTTATGGTATACTGTTTATTTCAGAGCAAGTTCTACGAGTTTCTGAGAATTAGGTGGCTCTTGCAATCCTGGTGATCAATGTTCTGTAATTGATCTTGAATATGATATCATTTAACTAAAATTTTTTCTGTTTTATTTATTTTTTTTATTGGATATTTTATTTATTTGCATTTCAGATGCCATCTCCTTTCCTCATTTCCTCTCCCTAGAAATCGGCTATCTCGTTCCCCCTCCTCCTTTTTGCTTTTATACCATTTTAATTACATGTAAGTATTAATTAAGGTTAGTTCTAGTTTGAGGAACCAGCAATACAATAGATGCAAATAGTCAAGGAACAAGCAAGACAATAAACACAAATAGTCAAAGAACAAGCAAGGCAGTAAACAAAATTTTGTGAACACTCCCGTGATCACTGTTTCTAAGGGCTTATCAGGATGACCAAAATATATGAGCCAACTTTCCTGTCCTAGCCCAAAGTCATATTCATGTCTGAAGCCTATTTCCTTGTTCTAGCCTAAAATTTATATTCCTACCTGAAATTACTTCTTTGTTCTAGCCTAAAATTTAGATTCTTGCCTGTAATTACTTCTCTGTTTTATATTTTATCAAAATAATTTATTGCCTGGGCAATTATTAATGTGTTGGAGTTAAATCTGTCACTTTCTTCCAGTTATGAAACTGAGTGTCCCTGTACTTGGTTTGATTTTGTTCAGAATTCTAATATCTTCCAATAGATTATTTCTTTAGCAAGAATGATGATAGAGTGACCTCTCTCTCTCTCTCTCTCTCTCTCTCTCTCTCT
>NW_021604617.1:1345055-1359720 GCF_004785775.1 Grammomys surdaster | reverse complement strand
TCTCTCTTTCTATCTTTCTACCTCCCTCTCTCAAAAAACAATTAATCAAACAAACAAAAATAACTAATAAAACAAATTATAGCAAAACAAGGTGAAACAAAAAGGCCTTAAAACACTCAGGCAAACAAATGAACATTGAGTCCAACTACTCCTAAGAAAGGGTTCTCACTTAGGGTGTGTTTGATATACCAAGTGGCACTTCTTTGAATACTGATTTTCCTTCTCTAGCACATCTCAACTATCAAACAGCTTCTTATTCAGGGGTGGGATTTTGTGTTCATTTGCCCTACTCAGCACTAGAATTTATTCTGGTTTGAACCTACTCATGCCTTGTTTATGCTGGCATTCTCTGTGAGTTCACATTGTATCAGTACTGCTGGGTTTATAAGATGCTGTTTCTTTTTTTTTTTTTGGTTTTTCCAGACAGGGTTTCTCTGTGTAGCCCTGGCTGTCCTGGAACTCACTGTGTAGACCACGCTGGCCTCGAACTCAGAAATCCACCTGTCTCTGCCTCCCAAGTGCTGGGATTAAAGGCGTGCGCCACCACTGCCCAGCTAAGATGCTGTTTCTTTTGAATCATTGAACACCTATATCCATTTTACTGATCTTGAATTCTAATTTTTAATCTAACCTGATAGCTTGTATATACGATTGCAGAATTGAGACCATTATTATTCATATTTATCATTTAAATATTACTATTCTTATCATTTTGTTGATTTTACATTGTTTAGGGGTTTTTTAATCCTTCATTTGCTAAATTGATGTTCTATTATGTATATTTTTCTGTAGCCTCATGGATGTGTTCACCTTTCCCTTAGTCTCTAAGATTTTTCATGCCTCTTTAGTAGAGGTGATGTACTGGTCAAGAATTATTTAGCCTGCTTTTACCCTTAAAGTTTTCTTCGTCTGTTGTAACAATTAGATTTCCTTCAATGTTAGATTAGGTTGAGACTACAAAATGACTAGATCTAATCTCTCTTGCGTTTTACAATTCTTGTTGAAAAGTCTGATGTTATTCTGAAGAGATGCTTTTATATAGAAGCTCATGTCTATTTCCTAAATCTTTTTATGTTTTTTTAATGTTTAAATCTTTGTTTGATTTGTGAATTTTGTTTTTAGGTTGTACTATGATATAGAGTAGTTTTCTTCTGTCCTGTGTGGTACTGCAAATTTCTTATGCACTTGAATTGACATCTACTTATCTGGATTTGGTAGATTATTTGTTAAGAGTTCATTGAAAAAGTTTTCTGTGGCTTTTGCAGAATATTCTTCTGGAATCTGTGACCATGATTGTTAGAATTTGTATTTTTTTGTAGCATCCCTAGATCTTACATATTCTTTGTCTTTGATAACATTTAAATTACTCTTGTTTGAGAATCATTACTGTGGAATTAATGTTTAGAGGAATCATGATGGTTTAGGTTTCTTAAGTATCTTATCTTGGTTCACAGATGCTGGTCTAATCAGTGGGGAATCCCTGAAAGATGAGGTCATACTAGCTGATCACATCCTTCAGTGTTTCTTCAGAAATCAGGCAGAAAATGTTGACCATGTCCCAGGGTGGTCCTTTGTAGAGCAGGATTACAAATGGTTGTCCTACCTTTATAACTCAGGTTAAAATGGTCCTTCCAGCCAGTCTTTCCGAATTCCAGTGTGACTTTAGATGGTCAGTGTATGTCCTTGGATAACTCTGGCGCTGAGCAGGTTTCTACCCCACCATGTGTTGGGTGTTCCTCACTCACAGTTTCTTGTTCATGGCCCTGAGGCATCCATCTAGTCAAGTTTCAGAATGTCATTCAGTGAAATTTCTTCTGATTCTTTGAAAAGTGTAGTTAACAGAGGTTTTTGGATGTACCAATCTTTCAAGTTAGCACAAGTCCTTTTGATGAATGACAGAAATGATTGCTTAAATAATGTCTTAGGAGTCTTTACAGATGGTCTCCTGTGGCTGTTCAAGTATAATTCCAAGAAGAGAAGGATTTCCTAATGTCACCTCCATCAGTGAGTGCTTATGTTTTATATCTATTTTTCTTACTAACTCTTCTTTATCTGCTCTTTAAAATGCTTATTATTCAAAGTACAGTGTAACAGTTTCTGAGCCTGTCTCCATCTCACTTTCTGACATTCCTGTTCCCTCTCTGTGGGAGCTCCCTCAATTAAGTCAATACATCTGGGGCAGACTCTAAAATTTCCTGCTTTATAAAGTTCCCTATACATTTAATATTTACAATTAGAGATGTTCCAGCATCACTTATTTTATCTAATAGCTATTTTTCAACTTAATCCAGTTTAGTACCTGAAGATTCTAACAGACTATCTTAAGTCTCCACCCAAAAATTTAGAGAATATATTTTAGCATTTTCTAGAGCTTCTCTGGTTGAATATTCTTCCATCTTTAGTCCAACAAAAATTTGCTAGTATCGTTTTTGATTCTTCTGAACTTTTCTAGCTCTTGATGCCCTCACATCTAAGTGAACTGTAATTGTGACTTCTGTGTTATGTTCTTTTTTTTTTTTTTTTTACTCATAATTTTTTACAGTCCTGTCATTATTCCCCTCCTGGTCCACTGTCCCACAATTGCTCATTCCATTCCAATTTTCCCTGTATCCAAAAGGATGTCCTCAAGCCCCCACTCCACCAACCCTGCTCCAGGCCTCTCCACACCCTGCGGCCACAAGTCTCTCAAGGGTTAAGCTCTTCTTCTCTCACTGAGGCCAGACCAAGCAGTCCTCTGCTGAATATGTGTCATGGACCTTGGACCTGCTAGTGTATGCTGCCTGGTTGGTAGCTTAGTGTCTGAGAGATCTCAGAGATCTGGGTTAGTTGAGACTGTTGGTTTTCCTATGGTGTTGTCCTACTCCTCAGCTTTTTCCAGTCTTTTCCTAATCCAACCACAGTGGTCCCCAACTTTAGTTCGTTGGGTGATTGTAAGTATCTGCTTCTGTGTCAGTCAGCTGTTTGTTGGGCCTCTCTGAAGAAAGCCATGCTAGGCTCCTGTCTGTAAAAACACCATAGTATCAGTAGTAGAGTCAGGCCTTGGAGCCGTACCTTGAGGTGGATCCCAAGTTGGACGAATCACCGGGCTGCCATTTTCTTAGTCTCTTCTCCAATTTTGCCCCTACAGGTTTTTTTAGACAGGAATAATTCTGGATCAGAACTTTTGACTGTGAGATGGCAACCGCATGCCTCCACTTGATGCCCTGTCTTTATATTGAATGTGGAATTTATGAATTCTCTCTCTCTACTGTTGGAAATTTAATCTAAAGTTCTTCCCTTTGACTCTTTTTTTAAATAATTTATTTATTTTTTTCTCAAATCGTAGTTCATTCATACAGGGGCTATAAACACAGAAAGGCAGGATGTGGGGAAGGGGATGACACTGAAGCATGGGTGTTCAGGGGGAATACAGATATCTTTCAGAACCGGGTATCAGCTGGGTGAAGGTTCAGGGGACAGGTCACTGTGACTCTGCCTATGACTCACTGATGACACAATTTCTATAGATATTATCATTTTAGAAAAACAAATTAATTTTATAAAACGTTACAAAAGCATGAATTTTTTTAATCATTACTATTCTTTTTTTATATATAATTTATTTTTTCTCAAATCGTAATTTATTCACACAGGGGTTATAAACACAGAAAGGTAGGATGTAGGGAAGGGAATGACACTGGAGTGTGGGTGTTCAGGGGGAATGCAGATATCTTCAGATCGGGTATCGGCTGGGTGAAGGCTCAGGGAACAAGTTACTATGACTCTGCCTATGACACCTCCCAGGTCTCTGGTACATTCTAGAGCCCCTTGCCCTCCGACCTCTTTGGTTGTATATTTCCATTCATTATTCTAGCTCTCAGGACTTTTTTCCTAACCCCCAAATACCTGATCATGTTCCCTTTTCCCTTGCTCCTCCCCTCTTTCACCTGGGTCCTTCCCTCCCTCTGCCTTCAGTAATTTTTACTTCTCCCTCCAAAGTGAGATTGAAACATCCTTGATTGGGACCTTTGACTTACTTCCATTCTTGAGTTCTCTGGGCTGTATCCTGGGTATTCTGGTTTTTTTTTTTTTTTTGGCTAATATCCACTTAATTGTGAGTATATATCATGCATTTCCTTTTGGGGATGAGTTACCTCACTCAGGATATTTTCTAGCCCCACTCATTTACCTGCAAAACTCATGATTTCCTAGTTCTTAATAGCTGAATAGTATTACATTGTGTAAATGAACCACATTTTCTGTATCAATTCTTCCATTGTGGGACATCTGAGTAGACTCTAGCTTCTAGGTATCACAAACAAGACCACTATGAACATGGTGAACTGTGTGCCCTTGTGACATGGTGGGGCATCTTATGAGTATATGCCCAGGAGTAGAATAGCTTGATCTCCAGGTAGATCTATTTCCAATTTTCTGAGAAACATCCATATTGACTTCCAGAGTGGTTGTAGAAGTTTGCAACCCCACCATAAATGAAGTAGTGTTCATCTTTCTCCACATTCTCATCAAAATGTGCTATTACTTGAGGTTTTGATCTTAGTCATTCTGATTGGTCAAATTTCAGGGTCATTTGGATTTGCATTTCCCTGATCACTAAAGAGTTTGGACATTCCTTTAAGTGCTTCTCAGCCATTCCAGATTCCTTTGTTGTGAATTCTCTTTTTTGCTCTACATCTCATAGGTTAGCTTGTTGAATTCATTATATAGTTTGTATATTAGCCCTCTACTGGATGTGGGATTATTGAAGTTTTTTTTCCCAATCTGTGGGTTACTGATTTGTCCTATTGACTATATCTTTTGCCTTACAGAAGCTTTTCAGTCTCATGAGGTCCAGTTTATCAATTCTTGATCTTAGAGCTTGAGCCATTAGAGTTCTGATCAGGAAATTTCCTACTCCCCTCCCCCTGTGCACATGAGTTCCAGGCTGTCTCCCAATTTTTCTTCAATTAGATTCAGTTTATCTTGTTTTATGTTGAGGTCCTTGATCCACTTGGACTTGAGCTTTTTGCAAGGAAACATATATGGATCCATTTTCATATTTCTACATATCACCTGTCAGTTAGATGCACTCCATTTTTTGAAGATGCTTTCTTTTTTTCATTGAATATTTTTGGCTTCTTTGCCAAAGATTAAGTTTGCATAGATGTGTGGTTTTATTTCTGGGTCTTCAGTTCTATTCCATTGGTCAATGTATTTGTCTCTGTACCAATACTATGCAGTTTTTATCACTCTTGCTTTGTAATGTAGCTTGAGGTCAGGAATGGTGATTCCCCCAGAAATTCTTTCATTGTTAAGAAATTCTTTTGCCATCCTGGGTGATTTATTTTTCCAGGTGAAATTTAGTTTTGCTCTTTCCAAGACTTTGAAGAATTATGTTGGAATTTTGAAGGAGATTGCTTTGAATCTGTAGATTGCTTTTTAAATGATGGTCATGTTTACAATGTTAATCCTACTAATCCATGAGCATGGGATATCTCTCGATTTTTTGAGGTCTTCTTTGATTTCTTTCTTGATAGACTTAAATTTCTTGTCATACAGAACTTTCATTTATTTGTTAGATTTGCCCCAAGTTAATTTATATTATTTGTGACTATTGTGAAGGGTGTTATTTCCCGATTTTCTTTCCCAGACTGGTTATCAATTGTATAAAGGATGGCTATTGATTTGTTTTAGTTAATTTTCTATCTGACCACATTGCTGAAATTATCAGCTGTAGAAGTTCTCTGATAACATTTTGGGTCGCTTATATATACTATCATATCATCTGCAAATAATGATATCTTGATTTCTTCTTTGCCAATTTGTATACCCTTGATCTCCTTTTGTTGTCTTATTGCTCTAGCTAGAGCTTTGAGTTCTATATTTAATATGTACAGGGAGAATGGGCAGCCCTCTCTTGTCCCTGATTTTAGTGGGATTGCTTCAAGTTTCTCTCCATTTAATTTGATATTGGCTGTTGGTTTGATGTATATTGCTTTTATTATGTTTAGGTAAGAGCCTTGAGCTCCTGACATTTCCAATACTTTTTCTTAAAGGAGTGTTATATTTTGTCAAATGATTTTTTAGCATCTAATGAGATGATCATGTGATTTTTTCTTTGAGTTTATTTATATAGTGGATTATGTTAATGGATAGTCATATATTGGACTAAGTCTGCATCTCTGGAATGAAACCTATTTGATCACTGTGAATGTTCATTTTGATGTGTTTTTGAATTACATTTGCTAGAATTTTATTGAGTAATTTTGCATTGATATTCATAAGTAAAATTGGTCTGAACTACTCTTTCTTATTGGGATTTTGTGTAATTGTGGCATCATAGAATGATTTAAGTAGTGTTCCTTATGTTTCTGTTTTACAGAATAGTTTGAAGAGTGTTGGTATTGGCTCTTTTTTTGAAGGTTTGGTAGAATTCTACACCAGAAGTTGTCTGATTCTAGGCTTTTTTGGGGGTGGGAGGTTTTTATTGACTTCTATTTGCTTAGGGAATATTGACTTGCTTAGTTAGTTTACCTCTTCTTTATTTAACTTTGATACATGGTATCCATTTAGAAAAGAATCTATATCCTGTAGATTTTTAAGTTTTGTTAAGAATAAGCTTTTGTAGTAGGATCTGATGATTTTTTTGAGTTTCCTACGTTTCTCTTGTTATCTTTCCCTTTTCATTTATGATTTTGTTAATTTCAATACTTTTTCAGTGCCTTTAAGTTAGTTTGGCTAGAGGTTTATCTAGTCGATTTTCTCAAAGAACCATCTTTTGGTTTTGTTGATTACTTATATAGTTCTCTTTCTTTCTATTTGTTTGATTTCTGCCCTAAGTTTGACTATTTTTTGCCTTCTAGACCTCTTGAGTGTGTTTGCTTCTTTTTGTTCTAAGGCTTTCATATGTGCTACTAAATTTTTAGTGTAGGATGTCTCCAATTTCTTTATGAGGTCACTTCTTCTTGGCACTGCTTTCACTGTGTCCATTTGGGTATGGGGTGTCATAATTTTCATTGAATTCCAGGAAGTCTTTAATTTCTTTATTTGTTCCTTGACCAAGTTGTCATTGAGTAGAAAGCTGTTCAGTTTCTACCTCTATGTGGGCTTTCCGTTGTCTTTGCTATTATTGATGTCTAGTCTTAGTCCATGGTGACCTGATAGGATGCATGGGATTATTTCAATCTTGTATCTGTGGAGGCTGTTTCTGTGACAAATTATATGGTTAATTTTGGAGAAGGTAACAAGAGGTGGTGAGAAGAAGGTGTATTCTTTTGTTTCAGGGTGAAATGTTCTGTATATATCTATTAAATCCATTCGGTACAGAACTTCTATTAGTTTCACTTTGTCTCTGTTTAGTTTCTGTTTCAATGACTTGTCCATTTGTGAAAGTGGGGTGTTGAACTCTCCTACTATTATTGTGTGGGGTCCAATGTGTGGTTTAAGCTTTAGTTGAGTTTCTTTCATTAATATGTGTGCTCTTGTACTTGAGGCATAGATGTTCAGAATTGAGACTTTCTCTTGGTGAACTTTTCCTTTGATGAATATGAACTGTCCTTCCCCATTTTACTTGATAACTTTTGTTTGAAAGTAAATCTTATTGGATATTAGAATGGCAACTCCTACTTGTTTCTTGGGACCATTTGCTTGGAAAATTTTTTTTTCTCCTGCCATTAACACTGAGAAAATATCTGTCTTTGTCATTGAGGTATTTTTCTTCTATGCAGCAAAATGCTGGATTCTACTTCGGAATCCAGTCTTTTAGCTTATGTCTTTTTATTGGGGAATTGAGTCTGTTGCTATTGAGAGATACTAAAGACACATGATTTTTAATTCCTGTTATATTTTTTGCTGTAGGTGGCATTATATGTATGTGATCTTCTTCTTTTGTTTTTGTTGTGAGATTATTAATATCTTGTTTTTTCCTTGGTGTAGGTATCCTCTTTGTGTTGGAGTTTTCCTTTTAGTATCCTCTGTAGGGCTGCATTGGTAAATAGATATTGTTTATATTTGGTTTTGTCATGGGATATTTTGTTTTCTCATTCTATGATGATTGAAAGTTTTGCCAGGTATAGAAGTATGGGTTAGCATTTGTGTTGAGGGTCTGCATGACCTCTGTCCAGGCTCTTCTGTCTTTTAGTGTCTATGTTGAGAAGTCTGGTATAATTCTGATAGGTCTTCCTTCATATGTTACTTGATCATACAACTTTTAATATTCTTTCTTTTTCTTTGAATGTAGTGTTTTGATTATTTTGTGATGCGAAGGTTTTCCTTTCTGGTCCAATCTATTTGGTGTTCTATTGGCTTCTTTCACACTTTTGGCCACTCTTTTAGAATCAGAAATTGTTCGTCTATGATTTTGTTGAAAGCGTTTTTGTGTCCTTTGAGCTGGAAATCTTTGCTCTCCTCTATTCCTATTATTCTTAGGTGTGGTCTTTTAGTTGTTTCCTGAATTTTCTGGATGTTTTGGATTAGACATTTTTTTCTGTTTTGAATTTTCTTTGACTGCTGTGTTGATATTTTCTAAGGTATCTGCTATTCCTCAGATTTTTCTTCTATTCCTTGTATTCTATTATTGATGCTTGCATATGTAGCTCCTGATCTCTTTCCTAGGTTTTCCATTTCCAAGTTTGCCTATATTTGTATTTTTTTTTATTGTTTTCACTTCTATTCTTAAGTCTTAGACAACTTTGTTCAAATCCTCCATCTATTTGTTTGTGTTTTACTGTATTTCTTCAAGGGATTTTTCTGTTTCCTCTTTAAGGGATGGTACTTGTTTATTTGTATTTTCCTGTATTTCTTTCAGTGAGTTATTTATATCCTCCTTAGAGGACTCTATTACTTTCAAAAGATTGGATTTTAGATCAGCATTCTTGTTTTCAGGTGTGTTGTATCCAGGGCTTGCTGTGATGGGAGAACTGGATTCTGATGGTGTAAGAATATATTGGCTTCTGCTGTTCGTAGACTTGTACTTGCCTCTCACCCTCTGGTTATCCTTGGTCTGAATATCTCTGTCTGTATCCTGCTCCTTATTCCCCTGGGTTGCTCCAGGTCTCTAGGGAGGCCTATGGTCCTGGCTGTAGCAGACTTCCTGGGCGGCCTTCAGACTGTGGGGTTTTTAAAGAAGCAGACACGTTGATATGTTGATGGTCTCATTAGGTAGAAGGCCCAAAGAATTCCTTTAAAATACATTTTATGATTTACTGTCAGTGGTTGATTTGTGTGTGTGTATGTGTGTATTTATAGATATGTGTGTGTATATATATATATCATATATCATATATTCTTATGTTATATATTATATAACACACATGTATACACATATATACATATACATGTGTGTGTGTGTTGGTGTTACCTGGGGTGGTTTGTGTGAGCATGGCTCATATATTTGAGGGTTAGGAGATGTGTGATCTTACTAGAGAAGATGTGTCATTAATGATGGTCCTTGAAGTTTCAAAACCCAATACCAGACTCAGTTTCTTTCTGTCTATCTCCTGCTTGTGTATCAGATATATGCTTTCAGCTACTGCTCTGGCAACATGGCTGTCAGCATCTTGTACTATTTCCTGCCATAATAGTCATGGATTCACCCTCTGAAACCATAAGCAAACACCAATTAAGTACTTCATTTTATACATTGTCTTTTTCATGGTGTCATTTTATAACAGTATTGATAACAGTATCATAACAGAAACTATGTCAGGGTCATTTACATTTTATTGGATAAATAGGATCATAAATAGAAAAGTTTAAGTCCTGTTTTAGAGCTGTTTGCATGCTAGACGGCTTACAGGGTGGATTCAAACCTGCAGATTTATTGATAACTATGGACTCACAAGACTAATTATTTATGAATTGCTTCATTATACCAAGTACCACACTAGTGTATAGAATTGTCTTATTTCAAAGCTGTATGTTTTCATTGCATTAATGTTGTCAAAACAATGTAATAGCCTAGAGCACTACACTATTAGGACCATTTAATCTAGAATCACATTAAAATTCAGGTACAAGGAGAACTGAAAAGAGAAATTGGCTGAGGAGGGAAAAATAAAAGGAATATAAATGAGTCATGGAGCAAGTGTCCATTTAGATGAGAATTAGTAAAATTAGAAATGCCAACTCTTAGTGGGAGGAGCAAAGGATGCATAGAGGTCACTGTTACCTTTAAGATGGGCTCATTGTGCTGTGTGCCTTTGCAAGGAAGAATTCCAAATCTCAGTAAACACTGGCATTGACTATAGACCTTACTTACTATGGAGACTATGTCTTATTTTGCATCTACCTGTTCTCCCGAATCTCTTTGGTGGACAGTTAATTAAAAGTAAAAACTGTACTTCAAGATGATCTAAGTTCAGTTCTTAGCACACATTTCAAGAAGCTCATGTTCAGATCCATTGTTTTGGACTCCTTGAGTTCTATGGGCATGTATACTCTCATGAACACACATAGTCCTGTACATATACATGCAAAACTATAGAAATTTAATAGACCTTAAACATAGAGTTATGCTTACTGTTTTCACTGCTGCACCTTTACTGCTTACAGTTGCCCATTTGTTTCATTGTAAGCACACATTTATCAAGCTGACAGGGTTGACTTTGTAGGACTGACAAAGATGCAAGGTTTTACATACAGAATATATTTGTTCTCATTCTTTTTCATAATCACTGTTCAGAAAACTAGTAATGCAGAAAATATGTCAGCTTTTTGGAGCTTGGTGACAGAGCACAGAATGTGCTAAGGCTCTGAACTTGGTCCCTGGAGTAAGATTGTCAGCATCACAGAGAGACTTGTTAGAAGTACAGATTCTTGCTCTTTTATCCCCTTTCCTACTTCTTTCCTTGGGTGTGCTTTTCCTGCTCTTTAAGGAAACCTCCAAGCCTTGCAAAATGCAGCTAAAATTTCAACTTTACATTCTTTTCTAATAGCTGTCTGTATAGGATGCTTTTGTGGGAATCTTCTAACATAGTTCTCAGAAAAGAGCAGTTCTGAGTGGTGTTTTGTTTTGTTTTAACTTGGTGAATGCTTAGTTTTGCCCAAATCTATTTTTAGAAAAAAAAATGGTAAAAACAAATGAGAAAATAAAAGTAAAGGAAAAAGAATAAAAGAGGTAGAAACTCAGTCATGTAATAAGTTACATTGTTGAACATTTAGTAAGGACTGTTCTCACAAAAAAAAAAAATTGGAGGTGGCTAGAGAAATAATAAGTTCAGGTTCATTAAGGTGTTGTGCCAGTAGATAGTGGGCAAAAAAAAAATGAAATGGTGCTAATTAAAAACAAGTAGATTGGGGATAATTACTTCGAACCCCATGTTGTAAAGCTTTACAATGGGATCAACCGGAAAACTCTAATGTGGATTAATGATGTTTGCTCTGAATGAAAAAGAAGAGGTACATTGCAATGTATTACCATGGCTAATGGCAATAAAGCCTATTCAGATAACATATGGTAGGAAGTTGTTAAGTTAGATTTTGAGATTCAAAATTCTAGGTTAAGGAGTGTTCTATGTTAATTAAGTGCCTTGTGTGCAAGGTGAAAAACCCAGCATCTATGTAAAAGTTGGATATGATAGTATGCCTGAAATACTAGCAATAGAAAAAAAAACAAGAATATCTCTGGGACATATTGGCAAGCCAGCCTAGCTGTGTCTGTTAGATTAGCCTTGTGGGGGTACAGTGACTGGCTTTCCCAGCTTTCCTGATATCCATTAAAGGAAGAAATTTCTTCAAGGTTATCAATATTTAGCCAAAATAACTGCATAGAAAGAACATGGAGGTAGCAAGGATATATAATCTAAAATAGATGTTTGTGCTTCATGTTGTGATAATATGTCAGTGGAATGTTTTTTTAAAATATACATAAAATATACAAATAAAAATAGACTCTTGCACTAGATGGAGACCCAATGTTGTATCAGCGAGATATGTATTAGTTTCTTCACTTCAAATCCTTGCTTAACTCTTACAGCATTTCACAACTCAGATGCTCCTTGCTGAATCTACCTTATAGACAGTGACAGAAAGAGCTTGGCCTCTTGATCACCACAACAAAAATTGGCCTTTTCCTAAACCAAGGCCACCCTTGATATGGCCGCTAACATTGGGGAGCCTTCCTTTATGACAATATTACACCCCAAACTGACAAATGGTTGGTAACTTGAACATTTACAAGAGACTAGGATGGCTGTGAGTTAGCCCAATGACAGGATTATTGTAGGTCCACTTCCCAGGGGCCCACCCAATGCAGCCGAAAAGGAGTGCATGGTGCTGGGAGTGGGTGCAGCCTACATGGCCTAAGACAGGGCTCTCACCCTCCTTTCACCCACATCAGAGTCCCTTGACGTTGCCCATCGTCGACAGCCTAAAGCCTTCGACCATCGATGTGACTTGTCTCACATCAGTGTTTTGGGGTTGTGAACTTGTCTAAGACCCCCCATAATTAGACATCCAAATTCAAAACTCACATAGTTGGGATTGAACATAAGAAGCCTTCTCTAACTAAACAGAGAAGGGGGAGATGCCAGAAGCCAGGACCCTCGCCCTTACCCTTACCCCCTACCTTTCCCCACCTGCACAATGTCCTCTGAAGCTTGGCAGCTGCAAGATCCTGCTTAGCAACTGCAGATAGACTCAAAGCAGAGTACCATGTCTTCTTAAGAATAGCAGGGAGACCATAACTCAAGCAGTGTACCATATCTTCTGAAGAACTGCAGGTAGATCATAATTCAAGGCAGTGTACCATATAGACCATGACATGTTTCAAGGCACAGGCCAAGAAGATTTTGTACTTTTCCACCACCTGGACCCTCTTACCCCCTCCCCTTGTAAAACATGCTATAAAAAAGCATTTCATGTTCAAAAAAAAAAGAAATTAAAAAAAAAAAATAAAACGAATATGGAAAGCAAAAAAAAAAAAAAAGATTCAGAGTGGGAGAAAACATTGCTGTTTTGTCTCTCAACCTAAAGTATCTTTAACCTGTTCCCTAAGACAATTTAAGGCATAACTAAATTTCATTGCCAGCCCACTATTTTCAGAAAAATATGGCAATACCAAACATAATCATTTCTCACAGTGAGATATCAGATACCAAAAACATTTTCCCCCAGAGCAGTTTTAATTCTTTAGTCATTACAACGAAAAGCATTCCATAAAGACCTTTGCATACTATGTGACTAGTGTTTTAGTTATGGCTTAAGCATCTATATGAAGTGATTTTGCACTGTGGCATGGCATCTACAATGAACTGTAGAGAACAAAAAATGGCTGTGAGCTTCATGAGAAGACATTTCCTCCAGTGATGGTAGAATTGTCCAACTTACATGGTAACAATTCTGAGAAAACATACCTCTTACCACTTGGTTTCTAAATTACCATTTTTTCCCCAAATAAACAAGCAGAGGAGGGTGGTAGTTTAAAATAATTACCAAAGGTTCTGTGTGTTACATACAGCAGTATGGTTAGATGCAGGAAATACTTACACCTTTACATGCAAACAATTGGGAATCATAGACATTGTTAGAAAAAAATGTGTCAAACCAGAGGATGACAGGAGGCAGATGAGCTGGGGGCCATTACAGGATTATCTTAATAGAGTTTTACTACTGTAAAGAGACATCATGACCAAGGCAACTCTTATAAGGACAACATATCTTTGGGGCTGGAATATAGATTCAGAGGTTCAGTTCATTATCATCAAGACAGGAGTAGGGCAGCATTTAACCAGTCAAGATGCAGGAGAAGCTAAGAGTTCTATATCTTGATCTGAAGTCTACTAGAAAATAAAATGGCTTCCAGGCAGCTAGCATGAAGGTTTTAATGCCCATACCCAGAGTAGCACATCTACTCCAGTAAGGCCACACTTCCACATGGTGCCATTCACTGTACCAGGTAAATATCTGAAAAGTGATCAAGACACAAATGTATAGAAGATGTGAAAATTACTAAGTGCAGGAATAAAATTATATGATTGTAAAAGAGATGAGAAGACAATAATAAGAAAGTATGCTGACCAAATACTGATGAAGTGGATAAATATCCAGACTATATGTATCACCAAAGCTTATATGAAACAAAATAGAGTAGTTCAATATCTCTATTTATTAAAGAAACTGAATCAGGTTAAAAATGTTTTTATGAACAAACATAAGAACTGGCTACCTTCAAATGCAAACTTTGTTGACACTTTAAGTGAAACATCTACATTCACAATTATAAAATTAAAATAATTTGTATACAAACCCTTCATAAAGACTACTTTGAGGAAAAACAAAGATGCATCTCATATGAGACTAGAAGGAACATCAACAAAAACTGGTCAATTTTGCTAAAAATCCTATATGCATATGTTACATGTCATATGCTATATATCTAACATTATACACATACACTTGTATTTATAACATTGATACTACACATAAATCCATTTATCTGGTAAATGCTAATGTGGCTATTACAAGTCAACAACTATCATTTGCAATATTGACAGAATAAGGAGAAAAAAATTACAATCTTTCAAATGAATGGAGAATGTATTTGAGGAATTTGAACATAAATTTTAAGAAACTTTGAATAAAGAAATGAATACATTAGATCTTATTCCATTGTTAAAACATTATTTAAATGTATCTCAAAAACATATATATAGGTATAACACACACACACACACACACACACACACAT
>NW_021604617.1:1330990-1344655 GCF_004785775.1 Grammomys surdaster | reverse complement strand
CAGAGAGACACATATAATTTATATATTTATTTTATTTACTGTATATTAAATATATATTCTAAATATATATTATACAAAAACATATCTATCTAATTCTCATTCTGATATAAGATTATATGTTGTGGATTGCTGTTGGTATTTTCTATTCCCTCAAGAGAGGTGACTTGAGGAGGAGTACATCACTTACTCAGGTGAGGTCAGGTGAAATATTAATTTTTCAGGTAAGGCTAGAGCCTGGGGAAGGAAAAGGTAGAGCTGAAAGTTTTAGAGAGGAGAAAGAGGAAGAAGAAGGTCAGATGAGACAGAGGATGGAGGGAGAGAACGATGGAGGGAGAGGTAGATGAAGATGGAGCAGACCCAAGGTGGCCTGGATGATCCTCAAGGAGCTAGGGATTTGGTAGCTGGGCAATAGAGTAGTCCAGTGGTATATTTGTCTAATCTAAGCATGCAGCTTGTAATTATATTATTGAGTTGTATGTTCTTTCCATGGGCATTTTGGGGTTGGAGATTTGCCATTATAAATCTGGCAGTATATTATATGTCTCTACTGTTTTCATTTCATGGGGCTAAGGAGATCTAAGTGAGTGGTAGCTGGTTTTCTCCAGGTTGGCCACAGAGAGTGAATGGCCTGGGAAGTGCAAGTGGCAGCTCTTGGCATTTCAGGAAAAACTGGTTTGGTTGGCTCAGTGAGCAGAGACCAAGAGATCTATCTAGCTTGGCAGCAGGCTGGCTGAGGAAACCAAAGGAGGACAGCTGCTTGAGGGTAGCCATGGGGGTGGGCAATTCTGCTGAGGCCAGTGCCTAGCCAGATTTAGCGTGGGTTCGATTTTAAAACTACACATGCAAATCTATATCTATTTTATTCTGATATATATCTCATTCTGATAGGTTAAAAGGCAAACCAAAGATTTGAAGGCAAACATTTTTGCTGTGTTGGGGATGCTTCTGGGAGAAGGGCTCCGTGGGCTTCTAGCTCTGTGCACAGCCCTGTTTATGATTTAGTGTCCCACCTACACAATGGATACTTTTATCTCTCTTTAGTCTTTATATCATAGTATGTTGAAGAAAATACTGAAATAAAGCAAAATTACTTCAAACTGCACAAGTCACAGACTATTAAGACTATCTATATAGAAGGTATAATAAATTGTGTCTTCTTCCTCAGTTAAAAAAAGACACTTAAGTAACAAGATGTCCATCTAGAAAATTATATTGCTATAACAGGATGGAGTAATGCAAACTGCTATAAGAACAATAGCTCCAAACTGAACACAATATAGACATATCCTTAAAGCTGCATTATTATAATAACTGTGAACATAAACAGAAATGCAGAAAATATTATAGATTATATGTGGCCATTATAAATAAAGAATTTAAATGTAGAAATATTAAGTTAAAAAGTTAAAGGAAATAGGGAGACAGGAAAACAGAAGACAAAGTTGAAGTGAAAGAAAAGGAGGACAAAAAATGTTATCAAGGAGAAGAGAGAAGGTGGTGATTAATATTGATTGTACATTTTATTAGAACTATAATCAATTAAGGAGAAAGCTATAAGTGTATTTGTTAAATATTTGCATGAATCATTGGCTGAATGGAAGAGAATGCACATAGCAGTGAGCAGTACCTTCCAGTAGTAGACCAGATATCAATAAGTCTCACAGAAAATCAGAGCTGTTCTTCATGACCACCTTCACTTCTCAGTAATAGAGTATGTCATGTTTTTACTCAACATGGGCTAGAGACTAGTGAATCCTTAAGCATCCCTCAGCCCTTCACCACAAGATTTTCTAGATTTTCTGGACTATGACCTATTGCATTCTTCAGCTCCTCAGTATACACAATACCTATTGTTGAAAATTCCAACATATAGTATGTAAGCTAAACTAGTAAAACTCTTTTACTTCTAGATGATCCTGGTGAATAAAAATGGTAGTAAGATGAGCTCTTCTGAAGAAGTGAAATTGTAAGGATGAAGTTACTCAGTGGGCCAGGTGATACGTGAATCACCAAATTCAAGTAAACTGAAATTTTCTAAACTTTCCTAGAAGTGTGAAATCACCAGTGATTACCCATTGTGTGACATTTGTTGCCATCCTAGATCTGCTTTTCCTCCAGGGTTATCTAGGCACCATTGTGTATCAGGCTGGACATTAGGAAATGACACTTGGCCAGGACAGGTGGGTTATGCAGGATCTTGGTTGGTATGCATATGGAAGAAATAGCTGTTTTCAGAGATGATTTTTAGCAAAACAGCTCTAGTAGTATGGAATAGGGCCTATATAAATCTTGGTGAGTGGTTAGGGGTATGGGTGGTAAGTACACATCATTGGCTTGGGCTGAAAATCTGGGAATGCTTCATGTACATTGAAAGGAATTCCAGATGTTTGCTGGGGATGTCCTTATATGGAGAGAGAAAGTTTAACCTGTCACCTGGCCAACAGGCTACATGACTAATTCAGAAGTGGTAGAGTTGTGGAGTTGTCTGTGTGCTGGGACATGCAGACCCAGAGCATGCCATTTGGTCCCAGAATTTGTGACAGTTCTGACTCAACCTTTGAGAGGAGTCATGAATATAGAAACTTTATAAAAACATTAACAGTTCTGGAAAACCCAGTGTTATAGATGTAAGTGAAAGTATAGATTGATTAAATTTCATGAAGAAGTAAAATGCAGCAAAATTCTCCTTTGAATAAGCTTTATCAGAACAGAGTCTTGAAATTTCTAGAAGTCGTGATAAGACCCTGAGGTAGAAAAACACTAAGTAGATTATACCAGAGAACACATACCACCCTCACCATCTATGTTTAATTTTGTACTGATAACTAGAATTTTGGTTCAGCAGATCCATAGACATAGTATACAATGTGACTCATGATAAGGTATGCTACATTCATAAAAAGCAACTTGAGTTTTCTAATTTATGCAATCAGGAGTTTAGAAAATATGTATAAGAATGGATCCTAAGGGTATAGGAAGATAGAAGAAGCATACAACTATAATAGATTTTGTTTATTTACTAAAACAGGTCAATTGAGCAGATCTGAGTTTAATACAGCTTGCATAGATGAAAAAGATGCTAGTAGTTCATTTAAATATGGATCAATAAGTAGCCTACTATGAATGAGCTGGTAAATACATTTAAGAGTACTGAATTGGATTTACTATGCAAAATCTAATGCTTCATGATGGAGGGACCAGATGTGTCCCTCCATCCACTAATACTGTAAAAGACAAATTTATGATTAGGCTCACCTTATTTGAACAGCTCTTATGTCTCTCTATCCAAGACCTGCAGCTGCTCGAATAGATAATGTATACATAATAAGCCAAACTAGACTTTGGAATATCAAGAGGCAAGAGCCAAGTGTCAGCAATGGCAACGTTAGTGTACTTATAGTAATGGAAAGCATATTATAGTAAAATTCACTATCTAGCTGATCATACATATCATTGCTAGAAGTAGACAGCAAACCTACTGATGCTTTAGTTCATCCGTGTAAGCAAAAAATGTTCAGAATGTATGAACACAAGGCTACCTTTAGTTATATCAATAGAGAATCATGGTCTCTCAACTGAGACCAGAGATGAGTCAGTTTTTGTGTTGTAACTCTTAAATGAAGGAGAGGTCTCATTGCCTCAAGGAAAGACTTTGCCATAATGCAGAAAATATCAGTAATTAACCATTCTGCCTTTATCTCCCAAAGCATCTTACTTCCTCTTTCTAGATAAATATGTGCTGGGAAAGGAAAGAAACAGAGCTTTCATGGTATACTAGACATTGGCTATAAATTAATATTGATTTCAAGACATGTCAAGCATCATTTTGAACCTCCAGCTAAAGTAAGGGACAATGGAGGTTAAGTGAGAAAATAATCACACGATGACTTTGGAAATGTATGCAAATTGTGACTCTTTCTCAGTTCCAGAATGCATGATTGAGATAGATATACTTAGATGTTGGCAGAATCTTGATAATTCTTCAATTATGCATGAAGGCTATTTTAATTTCAAAGGTCAAATGAACGGCATTAGAGGTACCTTTACCAGGAAAATTATTTAAGCCAAAACAATATTTGTATTACTGAAAGGATTAGGAAGATTAGTTCAGCAGAGAAGAATTTTAAAGATGCATATATTGAGGTTCCATCTAAATATCTCTTCAGTTGTCTTAATTAACATGTACATAAGAATAATAGATCATGAATAATGACATTTAATTATCACAAACTTAAACTACTTGCAGTTGCTTACAAGATGTGGTACTGGTACAATCTCCTGGTATTTTGGTTATAGTATTGGTTTCCTAAATTTTCTCTATACCTGTCCATAAGAAAAAGCAGTAACAATTGTCTCTCATCTTGCAAGCCAGGAGTAATTATTGACTTTCCTTCCTCATTGGTATATTAATTTCTCATCACTATGTCATAGTTTAGTTCACAGGGAGTTTGGTCACTATATTTTCCCTAAGATATCTCATTGACCTATTGTATTGCTAATATTATGCTGATTATCCCAATGGAGGAGGACTTAGGAGCCATTCTATAATAGTCGGTAAAGCAAATGTTCAGCAAAGAATAAGACATAGCTACAGCAAAATAATAGCTAGTAACATTTCTAAGAGTCTATTTATGTGCTATGCAGAGATAACACTTTAAGATTGAGCAAAAATATTTACAACTGTGTCCACCTTCAACCATAAAAGAAGTATGATGCTTAGTGGACCTATTAGAATTTTGGAAGTATCACATTCTCTTAGATAGTGTCACTCTTCACTGAATTATGTTTAAACTTGCTAGTTTTTAGTGGAACGTAAAACAGGAGAAGACTCATCAGTATGTTCAAGATTCTGTACAGAACATTTTGTCACTTGGGCATATAATCCAACAGCACCAGGGGTATTGATATGTCTGTCAATAGTAACTTCAGCATGCTCCTATAGCTGAATCACAGTAAAGGTTCTTGAGATTTTAAAGAAAGCCCATGCCACCATCTGAAGTTATCTATCTTCTCTTTGAGAGACAGCTAACAACAAGTTATTAATCTGTTAGTATAAACCAAAAGTTTGATAGTGGGCAACGAAATTATATACAACCTGAAATATACATCTTGAGCTGTCATATGCTCCATTTAGCAATAATGTTGAATATTCAAATCAGCAGTTCATCACCAAATGGAAAGGGTACATATGTGATAAGCTTAGGCCAGTCATGTAGATGTTGGTAAGTAATATGAAGAAGTTGCCTAAATTCTTCCATATTTTTATACCTATTATTTTTGATCTTTGACACATTGACTTACAGCCACATATGGTATGCCCTATTTCAATTGACTGAGGAAAAGAAGACTAGAGTGTGGTTGAAAAACAGTTCTGCATATTCTCCATGTACCACCCAGAAGTGAACTGATGAAGAATTACAGTCCACTGAAAAACCTGGAGACATTCCTAGAGAGTTTTCACTTCCAGCCCTTTAAAATGGTTGTACATTTACCTTGAAAAGTGTACTAGCTAGTTTTGTGTGTCAACTTGACAGAAGCTGGAATTATCACAGAGAAAGGAGCTTTCCTTAAGGAAATGCCTCAAGGAGATTCAACAGTAATGTATTTTCTCTTTTAGTAATCAAGGGAGGGAGGTTGCATTGAGAGTGGTGCTATCCCTAGCCTCATAGTCCTGGGTTGTATAAGAAAGCAAGCTGAGCAAGACAAGGGAAGCAATCTAGTAACCAGCATCCCTCCATGGCTTCTCCATCAGCTCCTACCTCCAGGTTCCTACCCTGTGTGAGTTCTAGTCCTGAATTCCTTTGGTGATGAACAGCAATATGGAAGTGAAAGTTGAATAAACCCGTTCCTCCCCAAATTGCTTCTTTGTCATGATATTTTTATGCAAGAATAGAAACACCGACTAAGACAGAAAGAAAAATTGCGAGATATATACTTATATATTGATACATGAGCATTGTGCAATTCTTTGGCCACATAATTATGGGCTTGGAAGAGAAAAGATTGGAAATGGTGAACAAGAATTTTGGTGGAAGGATATATATGTAGCTTTCACCAAATTTTGAAAATGTATGAAGATTTTTGTGTCTCATGCAACTACTAATCAAAGCTGCCTTCTGCAGAAGTTGACTTCCGCATCAAATAGATAGAATGACCTTTTCTATTTGTTACCAGTCATTGTCTTTCCTTGGCCATCTTCGTCATTGTACAATAGATCTATGATAAAATGGCAGAGATGGCAGCCAACAATATAGATGTTTGTACACCAAGTTAAGGTAGTTATACTTACTACTGAATGCTAAATCTTTCAACAACAGAGTCCAATACTGAGCCTCTTATATGTTACTGTTTCTCAAGGTGACCATTGAGTTATCATTGTCTGGCCTATGCATCCCAGGGAAATATGGCATCATTATAGCACAACTATTATGCTACAATAAACCCTGGATTTCCTAATGAAACTATAGCATGAGAAGAGTATGTTCAATCAAGTCTTATAAAGATGATAGAGGCCTTTAAACAGAACATGAATAAATTCCTTAAGAATGTATAGGAAAATACAAACAAGCAGGTAGAGGCATTAAAAGAGGAAACAAATAAGTATAAAGACATACAGGAAAATATAATCAAATAGTGAAGGGTGTGAATAAAACTAAGAACAAAAAAACAGAAATGGAAGCAATAAAGAAAACACAAACCGAGGCAATCCTGGAGATGGAGAACCTAGGAAGGAGAACAAGAACTACAGATGTAAACATCACCAAAAGAATACAAGAGATGATTGAGAGACTCTCAGGTACAAAAGATACAATAGAAGATATCAATATATCAGTCAAAGAAAATGCAAAATCTAAAATGTTCATGACACAAAACATTCTGGAAAACTGGGACACTATGAAAAGGCCAAACCTAAGTACAATAGGAATAGAGAAAGATTTCTATTTCAAAAACTCAGAAACCATCTTAAAGAAAATCATAGAAGAAAATTTCCCTAATATAAAGAAAGTACAAGAAGCTTACAGAACTACAAACAGATTGGACTAGAAAAGAAAATATTCTTGCCACATAATAATAAAAAACTAAATATACAGACCATGGAAAGTTCCTTGATTAACAAACAGCAACTTCCAAGAGTTGTCTTACATAGGGCAGCTACCAGATAAAAGCTTACAATGCATTGTTAAACTAATGGGGAGTAAAGACAAAACAAAGACATGAATGGTGATAGCCTTCAGAAAAGCCATTGTCTTTTGTTAAGATGAGAATTAAAGGGTCACTGTGAGGACACAAGAGAAGTTCCAATATTAGTGGAAATGTTCTGTGGCTAGTGGAGATGGGTATCAGGGCCCACAAAGCTGACACAACTTTATATATCTAAAGCCTTTGAATTTATTTTGTGTAAGCTACTTACTCATTTTAAAATGTGCAAGAAATCAAATTTATTACCTTTTTATCCTATTAGCTATTAAATTAATGGGTTTCTCTATATTTCTGTTTTACAATTTTCAACAGGTGACTTCTACAATAAAAGTAACTGAATCTTCAACAGCTGTAAAATCAAACAGGAAAAAATTAGTTGATTTTAAAGAGTATTGTTCTAAGGTATATGATTTGCTAAAAAATGACACCGTGGACTCAAATAATATACAAAAGCAAAGATCATATTCTTCTTCAGAAGTCCAGCATGCTAGGATCTACCATTTACCAAGACAGAGACAACCAAGTGAGTTCACAGGTGAAAAGATTTTGGCAGGCAGCTTAGAACAGACCACAGCAGATCACACGGTTCCATGAGGGGTAGTTTATTGAGAGAGAGAGAGAGAGAGAGAGAGAGAGAGAGAGAGAGAGAGAGAGAGAGAGAGAGAGACAGAGAGAGAGACAGAGAGAGACAGAGACAGAGAGAGACAGAGAGAGAGAGAGAGACAGAGAGAGAGACAGAGAGACAGAGAGAGACAGAGAGAGACAGAGAGAGACAGAGGAGAGAGAGAGAGAGCAGAGAGGTAGAGGAGTAGAGGCTGGCCATGACCACGTGGAGAGAGGAGGAAGGAAAGGGGGAGGGGAGACGGTCACGTGCAGGCACAGGAGTAAGGGGGCAAGAGAGAGAAGCAAAAGAGAGAGTAGGGGGAAGGCAGCCCCTTTTATAGTGGGCGGGCCTATCTGCCCATTGCCAGGTAATTATGGGGAGGAACATACCCGCTACTGCCAGGTAACTGTGGAGGTGGAGTTTAGACAGAATACTAACAACAGGCCCAATTTAAAGCATATTAGGAAAATTTCAGAGAGTAATAGGTAAGAGACCTTTATCTTAATTGGTTGACTCTATATCTAAGGGCACTCCAGAACTATTGTTGGGGGTTGAGGGCTGGAAACTGTTGCGGGGAGGGGGAAAAGCCTGTTGCTAACCCATTGCCCTGGCCTTAGTCCAGGTGGAAGGGCAGTTTCTGATTGGCTGCCTGAGTCCTGGGTATTTTTCAGTGACTGACTTGCCTGGACTTGTTCAGTTTTTGGAAACAGATCTAGGCCTAGTCTCATGACTTGCCAGTTTGACATCTGTCATGGAGTCAGCCTGTCTCAGGCTTCTCAATATGTCCAATTATATGCTAGTTTCTCCCAATACATAATTTTTTAAATGATCTTTTAAACTTTCCTTCTCTAATATTAGTAGACAATAAGTTCATGTAACAAAGAACCATTTCAAGCTTTGCTATATCACAGCCATATTGATTATGCTGATTCAGTTTTGATATGAAGAAGATGACACTGTATCACTGAGGCGTGGCAGAAAACATGAAAAATCTTTAGATACCTCCAAACCATGACAACCAAAGTTACTATAACGTTAAGTTCTTGAATTAATATTTTATGCTAAGTCTTGTGCTCAGCTTACAGGAGTTATTATGTTTTATATGGATTGATAATTTCCTTACCAAATGTCTTGTTTTTTATATCAGAAAATATTTCAAAAATGAATGAGTGCCAGTGAGTTTGAAGGGACAGATCCTAGTCTAGAGGGTCATGGAAGTCCATGCAGATGAACACTCAGATGACTGATAGAATGCTTAAAAACAGATTTTTTTGAAGTAGTTCTTTAAATTCATGCTTAATTTACCTCTTAGATTGAGGATTATTCACTACACTAATGTTTACTCTCTTAAGTACATCTCGATGTTTTTGAACAAACAATATTTGTCGTTTAGCCAGCACAGATTTTCACTCCTCCAAAAATATTTACTTGCGTTCTCTTTGATATCCATCTCTACTCTGTTTTCATCCCAGTAACTAGTCTTCTGCTGTCTCTATAGTTTACATATTGTTTGATGCTGTCAGTTCACTAGAATCATTCAGTTAAATTGATCTTGGTTTATTAATTTCAGCTCTGTGAATCTCAGGTCTGTGCATGTTTAATGCATCTGAAAGTCTAATTCTCTTTTGTGGCTATTATTTTAAACAAAATGTTTACCTATTTAATATTTTTTATTTGTTGGTGCTTGTTGACAACATTAATATGAAAACACTTTGGACAACATTCAAAATTGACTCTGCTTTCTGGTAGACTTATGGAGAATTGTCTTGATCATGATAATTGAAGTGGGATGATGTAAGCAATGTTTAAGAAAACAATCCATAGGCATGAGATTCTGAATTATACAGCAGTAGAGAAAAGAAGCTAAAAACTAGTGTGCATGTGTTAACTCTAATCTCTTCTCTTGACTGAGAATGTGACGTTACCAATTGCTTCAAGTTTCTCCTATCTTTACCTCACCTAAATAAGAGACTACAACCTGGAATTTTGAGTTGAATAAGTGGGTTTTGTCATAAATTTGTTTTGTCAGGGTATTTCATTCTAGCAACAGGAAAAAAAAATCTAACAATTGTTAAATAACATTTTGGTAGCTTCCATTTTTAATAATTATAAAGAGAATCTCTGTGAATATTCAAATACTAGTCTCTAGAAAAACATGTTTTTACATACATAAGCACTTTGAGTGCCTCACATGATAGTTACACTTTCTTAATAATCCTAATATGTAGTCAAAGAGTGTGAGGAGCAGATGAAGTATTAGTGAGTATCTATTATTGACAGGGTCATCACATGTCAATGACCCAAATGCTCCTGACTCATAAACAATAATTTGAAAATATGAAGGGAGAAGATAGGAGCTCTGGCAGGTGCCTTGCCTAAATAAAATTGGAATCATTATTTGACAGGCTGAGTAGGGACAATGTATATTTCAAGACTGTTCAACACACACAGTGTCCAGAGAATTTTTCAACTTGATTTAGTAACCCATTTGAAGCGAATTTTGATAAAATATGAAAAATAGGTTGTGTTGCTTCCTCATGGTTAAGATAGTGAGTTTAATGAGGATTCTTGGCTAATCTCAGAAATGAGTAGTAGATTCAGGTGGATATAGTAGAAACAATTGTAAGTTATCTGGTCTTTCCCAGAAATTTCTGAAGATCTGTTCTGAAATGTTTCAAAAATTAAACCTTCCATCTTTCTAACATACACCATAAGGCTTGTTGAATACATGTAAAGAATGGTAACTTATAAATATGTCTTTTCTGAAAGTGATGAAAACTACCAGATAACAATGTGGGATTAGTCAGTCTAAGGACTTACCTTGTAAAATAGGATAGGATTACACAAAATTATACCTTTAAAGATTTCAATTGGGGTTTTTGAAGTACAGTGAGCTACCATGGTATGAACATTGTGGAGCACAGTAATCTGAGCATGACAGAGCACTATGGCCTCCATCATTCTTCATGGCATGTCATTTGGTTTCTTGACTAAAGTTTCTTTTCACTTTTATCATCTCATTTTCTCCCCCAAACCACTTGGAAGATGAACTCAAATGCAGAAATCACATTGGACTACTCATCAAGAAGCAAGGACAAACAACACTGTAATTTTTTGAACTTGTCAATTTAAGGATAAAGTTAAATAAATGGGTTTTATTTTTAGTCTGATCAGCTTGAAATGTTGGTATCCTACTCAAAATAGATTGAACTGCATTGTTTCTTTTTTGTATTATTCTTTAAATAAGAAATTTAAATCAGAATAATCTGTATATGCAACACAAATGTTGATTCACATACACGTACACACACACACACAGAGACAGAGAGAGAGAGAGAGAAAGAGAGAGACAGAGAGAGAGACAGAGAGAGACAGAGACACAGAGAGACAGAGACAGAGAGACAAAGAAACAGAGATTGAGATAGAGCGTTTGTGAACCAAGTGGAAAATTCTAGGACTGAATGACTGACATTATCTGAGATATATTTGTGAAGACAGGTATTTTGAACTTACTATATGAATTATGTGCAAACTATACAAATAAGATACATATGAAATACAAAAGAGCTAAGCATTACATTTAAAACTTGGTTCAATCATCAATATTTATTATGTATTTTAAAACATTTAAAAATTTTTAAAACCTTGAAAGTCCCCAAATTTCTCTATGTATCATAAATCTCTTGATTTGGAGAGTTAGTCTTAACTGTCGACTTGAAATAACCCAGAATCCTCTGAGAAGGGAATCTTAGCTAAAGAATTTTTCCAATTAGATTATGTGTAGACACATCTGTCTGAAATTGTCTTGACTGTTAAGAAATATATATTGTGGGTGGCACTACTCCTTATGCAAGTGGTCCTAGATTATATAAGAACGTTAACTGATACTCCTGGTAGTAGTACACACCTTTAATCCCAGAACTTGGGAGAGAGAGGAAGAGGCAGGTAGATCTCTGAGTTATAAGCCAGCCTGGTCTATACCATGACTTCCAGGACAGCCAGAGCTACACAGAGAAATTCTGTCCAAAACAAGGAATATTTCTACCTCAAGACCCAGGGCATATAGCTGGAAGTTGAACAACTATATCACAAGGTCACTTGCCTAACTGTATTCATAGACACTTAATTTTAATAGCCTAGAGCCAGAAACAATCTAGATATCTATCAACTGGTGAAAGAAAAAGATAAAATGTATGGAATACTATACAACTATTAAAAACAAAGACATCATGAAATTTAAAAGCAAGTGGATAGCACTAGAAAATATTATTCTGAGTGAGGTACCCCAGACCCAGACAGAGAAGCATGATATGTACTCACTTATAAGTGGACATTTGCCATAAAGTACAGGATAAGCATATTACACTCCATAGACCAAAGAAACTAAGTAATAAGTTAGCCCAAAAGAGAATGCATGAATCTCACTCAGAAGTAGAAACAAAATAGTCATCATCAGAAGTGGAGGAAGAAAAGGAACTGGGTAGGAGAGGAAGTTAGGGGAATAAGAATGGGGATCATGTGTAAGGAAGGAGGCAGAAAAGGGCTATGGAAATGGGTGGGGCATCTCAGGGACTAGCTAGAGTCCTGTGATAGGGGAGTACTATAGGGGTGATCCTAGCTGAGATTCTTATCAGCAAGTTATATGGAAACTGAAGTGGCCACCTTCTCTTGCGAGGCAAGGGTTCTGGTGGAGGGAGGAAGATATCAACCCACTCACAAAACATTCAACCCAAAACATGTCCTGCCTTTAAGATGTGCAGGGATAAAGATGGAGCAAAGATAAGAAAAGGGCTAACCAGTGACTGGCTCAACTTGAGACATATGCTATGGGAGAAAGCTAACCCTTGACACTGTTAATGATACTCTACTATGCTTGCAGACAGGAACGCAGCATAATTGTCTCCTGAGAGGCTTCATTCAGCAGCTGATAGAAATAGATACAGAGATTCATAGCCAAACATCAGGTGGAAAAGTGAAAAAGAGAGTTGAATAAGTCAGAAAGGTCAAGGACAGCAGAAGAAGACTTCAAAGTCAACTAACCTTGGCTTGTAAGGACTTGCAGAGACTGGAACACCAACTGGGAAGCATGTAAGGACTTGTTCTAGAGTTCCCTGCACATTTGTAGCTGATGCGAGGCTTAATCTTTATGTGGGTCCTAAAAATTGTAGCAGAGGCTGTCTCTGACTCTGTTCCCCTAGATGGACTACCTGGTTGGTCCTCAGAGGGAGAGGATATGCTTAGTGCTGCTGTGACTAGATGTCCCCGATAGGGTGGTACCCAGGAGGAGCTTCACCTTCTCTGAGGAGAAGGAGAGTGGGAATGGCAGGAGGGATTTTAATGGTGGGGTAAGAAGAAAAGGATCTGGGTATAAGTAAATGAATGAAACACAAAAACCAAGCTAGATAAACCAAACAAACAAAGCAGGAAGGAGGGAAGGAAGGAAGGAAGGAGGGAAGGAAGGAGGGAGGGCAGCAAGCAGCATGTCTCCGTGGTTTCTGCTTCAAGTTTCTGCTCTGCTCTCCCTCAGGGATGAACTCACTTGAAAAGTATGCCAAATAAACACTGTTCATTTTTAAAGTTCTTTTAGGTTAGAATAGCGTATTATTGGGACAGGAAACTAGGACAATGTATATGTATTATACATGAGAAACGGGTAAGAGCCATCCCATTGAAATTATATTATTTCTGTTTTGACTCCAAGAAGTAACATTTTGTGAATCCAAATGATTAAAAAATGAGGCTTTATAATTGAAATATAAGAACATATGAACACTGAGAATATTGGAGTACACTGGGAAGAGGCTTCTGGGGACGGTTCTCTCTCTCTCTCTCTCTCTCTCTCTCTCTCTCTCTCTCTCTCT
>NW_021604617.1:1293155-1330890 GCF_004785775.1 Grammomys surdaster | reverse complement strand
CTCTCTCTCTCTCTCACTCTCTCTCTCTCTCTCAGATGCAGTTGCCTGGGAGCACAGTGTTAGTCCTTATCTTGTAGATAGCTGAATCTCTTGGAAACTGTTTCTGATTATTAACTGTCAGGTGCCCCTCCATTTGATCCATTTGGGCAGATCCATTTGGGTTGGACCTCCAAGTATATTCCAAGGATGCTTCCTTCTGAGTAACAAAGTGTCAGCTTGCCAAACGGTCAGCTTTTCCAGTCCCAATTGGAGAATTTGTTAGAACACAAGCTTCTTGTCCAATCTTCCTTAACTTTTGGCCAAGTATATCTGAGAGTGGATCCCAGTATTTTTATTTTTGTAAGTTCCCAGAAACACATGACTCTGAAGCTATATTATATAAATAGCCTACTTCATGTTCTTAAACTATTTAATAGGGATATAATGAGTAAACTGTTTAATATATTTGCCTTGCCTTCCTTATTAGAAAACAGTAGTATCTAACCTGCTAAAGATAAAGAGTATTGTTAAACTTTGGTCAAATCTGGGTTGTGGCTTGTGTTCACACAGCTTTCAGCTAGAATTGGCTTTTTTTTAAAGGTCTCTGAAGATGGGAATGATGAAAGGTAGAGGAAGCAAAGGGAGAAATAGAGAAAAAAAGGATAGGGAGAATTAAAAAGAACATAAAGAAAGGAGGAGGAGGTAGAAGAAATACAGAGGCAGTGTAATGAAAACTGACAGCAGGTAAGAAGCACTGAGTGTTCAGAACTTAACAGAGTCAGCCCACGTTATGTCACAGAGGCATGAAGAACTACCGATAATGTTACTAGGACTTGATGAATGTTACTTGTCATGAGAAGTGTAGTGAGGGTGCAGTGAAACCACCAAACTGGCCCTTGGGTATAAAGAGAGGTTTGCTGTGGTTCAAACTGCAGAGGCTGTCTCCTAGGAGCCAGAAAGAAGAAAAAATTGCAGAAAAGGAAGCAGATTTTATGTGACAGTCAACAGGTGGGATCTTTGAATTGATTGAGACTGACCAGGTAGACTTGGAGACTAGATACACCTGAGATAGACCTTTGAGGCATATTAAGGAAAGTTCTAATTGGCTTAAGGGAGATTTCTGGCAAACAAAAAACCACCTTGTGAGCTCTGCTTGTTTGTAAACAGAATCCAACAATGATCTTTCTGTTTACCCTACCAATCAATCTCTTCTGCTTCAGATGATCTCAAAAACTCTGTTGTTTTTGAATGTTCACTTTAAAACTAACAATAAGAAATCACCTTTGTTTAACTAATGGGTCTCAGTTTCTTCATGCTCCTTGCCTATTGCCTTACAGATTAAATAAAAGTGGTCTTTGAAGAGGAAGGGACTGACCTGGTAGCAGTGATAATAATGAATATATATGAATAGCTAGAGTGACCTCAGTGCTGTGTTACTATTTTGATTTAACAAACAAAATTACTACTTCTTAGATATCCTCCCTGTTTCAAAATTTACAATCACATCTTGTGATCTTGAAAATCCTTCTGGGTTCCAGGCATAAAATTTCTTAGATAATTATCAGCAAATATTTGGGCTGTGCTTTCTGATACCATCAATGTTCTCCAGTCTACTAGTCCTGAAGTAGGATGAGGTATCAAAAAAAATTAATGAGTTAGTTAGAATAAAGTTAATAAGATAATTGCATGAGTCAATATGTGAAAACATCACAAGAGACTAAATAATTCTCAAAACTCTTAAAAACTGGCTTGTCAATTAGCTGCTGACTGGAAATGTGCTTGTGGTCTCCCAGTGGAATGTGAGGAACAGCCCTTATATCAGACTAGGCAGTGACATCCATTTGTTTAATCTTACAAACACCATTAAGCTATTCATTAGACATTTTGTTAATATTTTCTCTTGTCTTCCAGTAAAACAGAATCTAATAAAAGTGTGCATGCATGCACAAACATATGTGCATATACATTCATCACATACAAATGTTTATATATGCACTACATCTCATACATGCATATACATGTGTACATGAACACTTATGTCCACAAATATATGTATTCATATGTGTATTTTGTATATGTATGTACATAAGTCAGCATATATACATGAGGAGATAAAAAGAAATCCTAAGGAGTTTTCATGGAAACTGAAAAGTTCAAAATATTCAGGGTGACCCATTGAACTGGATACCCAGGGAGGCCCAGGGTGCCAGGTCTGGTCATGATGACAGAATTTTCTCTTGTTCCACGGAGGCTGATATCTTGAATCAGTCACACACACACCCATTATTAGAGAGGGCAGGCTGCTTCATACAGAGTCAAACAATGTCAATATTAATAGTATCCATAGGAAACATGCTTCCAGAAATATTTATAATAGTCTACCAGATATCTAAGCACTATGGCCCAGCAGAGATACACATGTGCTATGACAGAACCTTTACTTGCCAGAATCAGAACTACAGTAAAGAGTAAAACACAACTGCTAAGGTTAAATCCCATCTTACCTTTCAGGAGAATATGGACCTTTTTGAAGGAGAATTATTCTTTACATTGAAGAAAAACAAACATATGTATGATTTAGGGAAGTATGACCTCAGATGGTTACCATTAGCATTAATATGGCTATATTAAGGAGTGAATGATATAATATCTGTGCCCACTGCCACATGGATTCTTATATGAGGCATGCATGAGAGCGATCATAGGATCTTGAAAGGAGATAAAGGGCTCACTTTCTGGCTAACATCTGAAAAGGCTAGACTTAAACATTTACACATTCATCTTACATATGGACTGTAATTATTATTGGGGATTTCATGGGCTGCCAAATGAAGAATCTTTAATAAGCAAAGATCTCTATAACAGAGTCAAGATTTCTAAAACTCTCAAGTATTTGTCAAACAGAAAAGGATCATGCCATTTTCAAATACTATTTCATTTGAAATAAATCTCAGGTCTGATGGCTTCTCTTGTAGTTCAGCTACAGTCTATTTATCTACTGAAGACACTATTAATTTTCACTATATTTTAGAGAAATAGCTGTAGTCTTCTTATAAAAGATTTCACTAAGTATTCAAACTCATATACTAATATTTTCAAAGAATGTTTTATTTATTGAAGCATGGCCTGATTAATTGGTAAAATACATTTCTATAGTCTTTTCATTATAAGTAAAAGGATATATGCAGGGCACTACTAACCTAAGCTTCTTGGCCACTGTGTATTACATTTGAAATACTATTTTAGTTAATTATGATTCTAATGTAACTGTTTGTAGATCTTAAGTTCTGTACTAAAAAACTCTGATAAGGACATGAACATTTTCTATGCAAAACACAAGTGTGCAAGTTTTAGTTTCTTTCTTGTTTAAAGATAGATAGATAGATGATAGATAGATAGATAGATAGATAGGTAGATAGATAGATAATAGAGATAGCTATAGCTAGATATAGATAGATTAGATATAGATGATTAGATATAGATGATATAGATATATAGAGATAGAAATAGAGATAGAAATAGAGATAGATACAGACACATAAAGTAGCTTTTGCTTGGCTTTATTCCTGTCTTAGTTTCTTTTTCTGACAAAAGCAACTTCATGGTGTGGGTGGAATGGGATGTGAAAGGAGTCAAGGCACAATCAGGAGACAGAGTGAGATTAACACATGCCATTAACACATCCTATTGTTCAATTCCTGCTTGTTCTTACACAGTCCATAATCCAAACTTGGAAATGCCACCATCTCTGTGGTAGGGCTTCCATCCTCAATTAGATACTTAAGATAATTCCCACAGCATGCCTGCAGGCTAATGGAGTCTTGACACTCTGTTACAGAAGTGTACAGAGGCCTATATTGGTGATTCTGTTTTCAAAATATTAACTATTGATATTAAGTATTACCACTGGATTTTCTTTCAAAGATCCAGTCTGTTTACAACTCTTCCTTTTTAGGTAGACTGGCACATGCATTACTGCAGGAAGGTGGAGTTTTTATTTTGTTCTCTTTTTATCCTGTGCTTTGTTGTATGCTGTGGTAACATACATAGGTCTGTATCTGGAAGGTATGTGCTTTTTCAGTAAGTGAATGCATGTTTCTCGGCTCAAGAATGCATGTGAGAGCTGAAGAGAATAGGGAAAGAACTCTTCAGTCTTCTTCAGATTCCTCTAGCTGATTAAGACCACCTTTACACCTAATGACAGGGGATCTACTTTAGTGCCTGCTTTCTCCCTAAAGGAGAGTTTATGTTCTTGTGAGAATACACTCCTGTCCTACCAGCTAGAGCCTTTTCCAATGAAATGCTTTCACTGTGGTTGCTAGTGATTAACAATTTGTGTAGAACTCCCCAAGCTCTTCATGGAGATGAAGGGCCCAGGTGCTACTTTTCACCAATAAAAAATCCAATTAGATTTAAAGGTGATGGCTCTCTTCCAACTTATTGTAATGAAAGCTACCCTTACTACAACATGCTTCATATTTTCTGATGTAGTCTTCTCATGTGAAGAACAGCCAAGATAAGCAGTTGACAGCATTCCAGCCTTTCAGATTATCAGATAAGTTTGGTTCTACATACACTGCATATGCCTCAGGTAAAGAAACAGAGTAAATGTTTCCTGCTTAATTGATAGCATCAGGGAATCAGGATACTTTACCAAAGTGAATATAGTTGAAAGATGAAGTATATGTGTCTAGTCAGATTGCTTTAGCTGGAGTCACAACCCATCTGTCTCTCCTTGGGGCTTATAGATACTATTAGTGCATGGAACATCCTTTTCCATACAAAGGAAATGCATGGCTTCAAGAGTCACCTTTTTATGACTCTAGAAGGATATTTCTACAGATTTATCTCATGCTTCATCAAATTGGAACCAGATGTTTATGAGGGTTCCCAGAACTACACTATGCTATACTGTCATGGTAGCGAGCAATGAGATAGGCTGTTTGCCTTAACTAGGTAACAGCAAGCTGACCTTTGGGAACTCTTGTCTGTTTGTGATGGGAACATAAAGGTCCTTTGGCTTACAGATAGCATTAGGAAAACCAGGAATGTTAAACTTGCAGGATTGTCTTTTCAAAGGAAAAGATATATAACTGTGTTTACTGTTCCAGAAGGCTTGGAATGGAGAGGGCTATTAGCCTAGATAATATTTGTACTATCTGTAGAGTCAGGCCAGATCAAGCTCCCAGAAGTAGGTGTAGAAATGTCTAGTAGCCTAGGAGACCTTTGTATTATTTGTATGGCTGGGGCTTCTATGAGCTCCCACAGCTGGGACAGGAGGTGGCTAAGAATTCAGATGATCTTTATGATACCTGTTTGACTGAGATTACACTAAACTCTCCCCTGGTCCCTGAAGACAACACATGCAGCCTATCTCTAGAACCCATCCTCATGGAAGAAATGACATGTACTTCAGAAGAGTTTCGATGTAAATTTTTCTTCTTGTATATACAGGATTGTGACATCAAAAACCATTTTCCAACTTGTACTGTACTTAAAATAAGCCTACAACTGCTTGATATCAGATTGAAGAAGTTCTTGATCCAGCTCTGTTAGCATTCCTTCTAGGTTCTGCACAACGGTTACCTAGCATCAGTCTGGTAGGCTTGGCTTGCTATGTAAAAATATTGATTGGCCTCTCACTCTTTCTCTGCCCCTTTTTTCTCTCTGACACCCTTTGCTTTATCCCTTTTTCCCCTTCCCCCTCTCTCCTCTCTCCACATGTTTCCTGCCTCTTTCTATCTCCTTCTGCCTCTCTCCCTCACTTTCTGTCTCTCTCTGTCTCCTCTCTCTGCTTTTACTCCCTTCTCAACTCCTCTTTTCATGCCCCCAAATAAACTCTGTTCTACACTACACCTGTCCTATGGCCAGTACCTGATAGGGTAGGGGGTACCTCAGCTTGAGCCTACTGAGGCTAACCTCCCACTGCACTATATCTTGCTCTATAAAACATATTCTTGACTTCATAAAATATATCAAATACCAGGTACTGATTAGTGTTGAACTGGATTTCCTTTTTGTTTCATGTGAATCAGTATTCTCCAAGCCCTGATGTTTGTAAAACCCCCTAAATATTTGCACAAGCTATGGTCAGAGAATATCAGACCCAATGGCTGATATGGCCAGAGTTGGTGCTGTTTGTTGGGCTGTTCATTGGATTGTTTGTAGTATGAAGAGAATGCAGACTGATGCAAGAGATGCCAATTATCCTGCACATCATCTTTCCCACAAAGAAACTTAGTGCAATGGACTTGTGAAAAGTCAGGATATCTCCCATTTTAGTTCAGTTAGAATGTGTATTAGTTTGAAAGCACTGACCTACATTCATTTTCTTTGTTTTTACCATCTTGGTTTCAAGCTAAATATGATTTCCTGTAAGAAGCCCCTTAACATGAACAGAAATTTGTTTGCTTCCTAGTATTTAATTGCTAAGTTTTGTTAATTGAAGTTAGGAGGCAAACAAGTTAAAAGGAACCTGTGATGTTCAGTGATTTATGATGAATTGTAATAAACTATGGCCTCGTCAACATCAGAGAAAGAGGAAAGGTGAAGGAGACCAGAGAGGCATTCAAATCATTATATCATGTTGGACACTAGGGAAGTAGCACAAAAAAGTCACTGGTGGAAGAAATATCTTACCAATATTTTCTATTCATTTATTCATGTGTCTTAGCCCCATGTATAGCATTTAGTTGGTAAACATGAGACTTTTAGATGTTATTCATAGGAGAACATTGCAATTTCAGCTTTACAATTTAAAGTAAGAGAAAGAAGCAGAATGAATCACCAAGAGGCCTGAGTCTGGCAGAGTTTGTACACGATCTGTCCAATGTGATAAACTCTTCTTACCAGGGCTGCTCTTCCCAGGAATGAGCTGCATAATGTATGAGTTCTGCTTGTAGAGACCCATCAGCTATAGGTCTTTCAACTGAGAATTCTCTAGTTGAGATCTCTGGCTTTCTAGTCCTGGCCCTGATGGTCAGGTACAGGATGTTATGCCACACAGTCTTCTAACCAACAAACAAGTTTCCCCAACTATGTGTTCCATTCTACATCTACTGGATATGGAAAAGGTCCCAGAATCTATCTTAAAAAGCTGATCACACTTGTTAGGCTTGGACTAACACTTGTTAGTCCTTGTCAAAATTCTAGCTCATTAGCTACAAAAGAAAATCTAAAATACATATGGTTTGTATTTCTAACTTTACATCCCTTTGTAAACTGCTATCCTAAAGCGAACCATTATGTGAATGAAATACATTCTAATTCTCTGCCTCATCTAATAATAACTCCATTCTAGGCTATATTTTCAAAACATTTTATTGTTTTTTTATTTCCAGTGATGCAATAATTCATGAGCAAATTGTTTGTCAGTGTTAGGCAAATATAGAATGAAGTATGAGAAAATTTTGAAATGTTTACTTCTCATGCATGTTGATTTTGGCTTTATATACTTTCTACTGTATGAATTTGCCAATCAAGGATGAACTTAGCAAAGGATTACAGTTCATACATCTGTGTTTTGTGCTAATCAGAAAAATGTAGCATTCAAAGGCTAAATGCTTGAAAACATAGCTACACTCATCTTAAATCAATAGTTGCTTCAGCAATTACAGAACAAACCTGATATAGAGCACTGTTCAATTTTTCAGAAAGAATTGGACCAAGCCAGACAGACATTCCCCAGGACAGAATTGTGATAAGGATGAAATAATCCTGCAGAATTCTAGAGATAAGTAGGAATAAGATAACTGTCTTAGTTAGGGTTTACTGCTGTGAATAGACTTCATGATCAAGTAAGGTCTTATAGGACAACATTTAATTGGGCCAGGCTTATAGGTTCAGAGGTTCAGTCTATAGTCATCAAGGTGGGAACATGGCAACACCCAGGCAGCCATGATGCAGGAGGAGGTGAGAATTCTGCATCTTCATCTGAAGGCCTTGAGGAGAAAACTGACTTCCAGGGAGCTAAGATAAAAGCCTTAAAGCCACACCCACAATGACACGCTTCCTTTAACAAAGCTACACCTCCTAAAGTGTCACTATCTGGGCCAGCCATACTCAAACCATCACAATAATAATGAGCATCTTTAACAACCTAAAGACTCTGTGTCTACCCTCATTATATGTATGTGTAAGCAGACACACACATATTAAACCCACACACTCAATCATAGTCAGACATATACTTACAAACATGTACATAGACAAACATTCATGCACATGTATAAAGATACGCAGATTTATACAGACACACACAAAAACACACACCCACATACACAAACACACATTTATATTTACACTCACAGATATACATTCACTAATTCATCCTCATGCACATTCAAATACACATTCACACTCACAAATATCCACTCACTCCCAGTTTTACACTCACATCAAACCATTCCTATGAACATAATCACATACTCACAATGATACATCCTAACATTCATGCATACCCATACACACTCAAACACACACACACTCATACACTTCTATTCACACTCCTACATACTCACAGTTTCAAACAGTCAAGTATTCATATATAAAGACACACTGAAACACAAATAAATATACACTAAAATACCCAACCACACTCATATATACTAATACATTCAAACTCACACACAAACACCAAAGTCCAAGTCCAGATTTTCCAATTCCCTATAGATTGACGGCACAAATATATGCCATGAACACCTGATGAAGTTACATGCACACACACATACATACATATATATATATATGTATATGTATATATATATATATATATATATATTACAAAGAATAAAGGTAATCACTTAAAGCCTAATACCTGTTGAAGAATGAAACTGACATGTAAAAATAAAGTTAACTTTATATTTTACAGTCTAGATTAGAAATTGTAAGGCGCAATTCTGTGTCCCTTGTGCCCTGTGCCTTGTCAGTGGGGTAGATCCAAAACCCATACTTCAAGAATCTGAAATTCAAAGGCAACAGGGTGTTATCCACTATCATCCCATCTCTCAGACACAAGTTCAACAAGATTAGAATTCCAGACTGATATTGAATATATAAAGTATACTGTCCCATAAATAAAAAACAAACTATAGATTTTATCTACAGGAAGAAATGATGAGACTAAAGGATGACTACCCTGAAAAAGTGATGATGACACGAATCAGAGAATAAAACCATTGCTATCAAGGACTAAGGAAACTGAAACTTGAGAATTCCTATGACTCAGGAATTGACAACAAGCCTTCGAAACATAGACAGATATCAACTTGAAAACTGAAATCTGCAATGTAAGTTGGAGTGTCTTTCTTCATTGTAACAATAATTGTCCATTAAATTGAATCACCCTATTTTTTTAAATTATTCACACTTTGACCAATCTGACCACTCCCAATTAATACATTATTTTTTATTTATTTTATTTTTTGAGATTATAATGGCATCATTTCCCATTCCAAATCCTCCACACAAACTGTTCTATGAAATCTTCAACTTACTCTCATTCAAATTCTTTACCTCTTTTTTATCTTTATTAAATATACAAAAGTAAATTATATTAATTGTATAAATATATTCCTAATGATATAAATATAACCAGCTCAGTTTGTATCTATATAATTTTTCTTACATGTTTATATTTTCAGGTCTGACTATTTGGTATTGGTTAACCAAGTAGTAGTCTCTTCTCCAAGGAAGACTATTTCTCCTACTCTCAGAATTCCTTAATTACCTGCAATTCTTTGTTTTAGGTTGAGGCATCCAGATAATTTATTCTTTTATGTTGGTATATCTATTATTGTTGGCCTTCTTCATCTCCTGTTTAGGTAATCACATTGGTAAGACACATATTTAGCTTCTGACAGTTCTAGGAGATGAAATCTTAGAGCAAACCTCCTAATCCTCTAGCTTTTACAATCTTTCTACTCCATATTCTACAATGATGTCATAGCCTCTGGTGCAGAACTTGCATTTTAGATTCATCAGTAGAGATTTGGCTCCATAATTATGTATTCTGTATTCTGTATTATGTTTGGTATTAGTTTCCTGTAATGTTCTCTATATGTTGAAAAGAAAATTCTTCTTGATAAGTAGTAAGGACTACACTTGTCTGTGAGTATAAGAGCAAATATTTAGATGAAGTTAAGGATTTTGCTAGTTTAGCAAAGGGATAGTTCTAGGTACTTCTCCAAGATCCATGAGTTCACTTCACTAGTCTTAGCTCCAAATCTTCTGATATGAATACATAGCCTAGAATAAGTTCAGGAAATACAAGTCAAATAAATTCGAACCACTGAAGGGGTTGAGGAAACAATAGAAAAAGGAATAGTAGGGTACATGTGATCTGAAGGGTAAAACAGAACCAAGGGAACTATATTTATGGAGTGGGGAAATAAATATACAGAAGGAGGGAAGAGAGTAAAAGAGCAGTAAGGCTGTCTGAAAAAGTCATATAAAATTAAACTATCTAAACTATTAAAAATTAAACTATCTACCTAAAAGTACCTTTAAAAGTACATGTAAAAATACATGTAAGTCAGTTTATAAAAACATGTATTTAGTTTCAGTTAAAATTTTCCAACTGGGATGACAATGCTTTCTCTAAGACACATAGACCTTCTAACAAAATCCTCAACAACAGGAGTGAGATGCTGTCTTTTGAATTGTTGTCAGGGATTCTCAAAAGATTTCTAAAATACTATAGGCTATTGTTATTGCCTTTGGTTAATCCCTCAGAAGTAGAAGGTTAAAAAAAAAAGAAGTAGAAGGTAAGTTTCTACTGCTGAAGAGACCATGTACTTCAGACCCAGGGCCCTGAGACTCCTGAACTGAGACTGACTTGAAGTCTTCTTTCATGAGAATTAAATTTCATGATACTATAAATTGTCAAGCAAGCTTCAAAAGGATAGAAGCCACTAATAGTCCTATATAGCAGCCACAGCTATGAACCATATTACTGACCAGCATGGCATGATAATTCTAAGGATGCATTAGCAGCATGCATATCTTGGTGTTTCCTACAGCTCTCTAATTGGGCTTAAGAATGAAATTCAAGCCTGGTACTGGTAACCAATGGTCATATATGTATGTTATTTTAATATACTGTGTGTAATTATACATACACATATACATTATATACATATTCATATGTATATTTTTTCAAAACATGCTTTCTCAGTGTATCACTGGCTGTCCTAGAACTCATTGTGTAGTGCAGAGTTGTCTTGAACTCAAATATCCTTCTACTTCTATCTCCCAAGTGCTAGGATAGAAAGCATGGTCCACCACACCCAAAATATTCTTTAAAAATGTATAGAGATCCATGTGTGGTAAAGGGTGCCTATAATACCACCACTCTGGAGGCCGAGGGAAGAAGTTGAGAATTTGAGAACAGTTTTGGCTCCATAGACCCTGTCTCAAAAATGTGCATATGTAAATAAACTGATGGTATGTGTATTCACCAAAAGGTAAAATTATATGAAATACAAAGAATGTATATTATTATATGTACAATATATATGCATATATATACATATTCTCTATATCCTGTGTTAAACATGATATACACATGTAATGTTAACTCTTTTTTTAGGTGATATTGTCTTTCACTGTGCTATTTATTTGGATACAAACTCTTACATATGGTTTCTCTATTTGGCCCATAGTAAAAAAACAACAGTGCTTACCCTGAAAAGATGCACCTGCTGAGCACTTATCAACCCTGCCTACTCATCATGAGTGAACTGAGTTCTGTGTCACTGCTCTGTGATTGGGCAGGCTGTAATTGTATGCTGCCTTTTCAAAAATAAAAGTTAATTAAGAATTTCATGCATGAGAAGCATTGCCCTCATCTTTTCTGAATGATTTCACACATTTCAATTTAGCTAAAAAGCAAGGGGGAAAGTTCGTTAGGAGTCTCACTTCCCAGATTTGATTTTCTGGGAAGATAGAAACTTTTCTAATCTTGGTGTTAGTGGCTTGGTGAAAAAACAAATAAAAATTCTCATTAAATTTCAGAAGTTTAAAAATAATGCATATTTTTAATAATGCTTCCTCTTATGTGTTCTTTTTATTGTTATGGTCAAAATATTGAAACAGCTTAAGATGAAAGGATAATATAAATACCATTTGTCTTCATTTTGAGGGCCAGACCTGATTTCAAAAAAGGCCATAAGGCACCAACTTCAGGAATAGACCATATATCTCAAAAGGATACCAGAAGGACGCTAAGTAACAGGACACCAGTTTTAGGAACAGACCATAAAATATAGGACAAGATCATAAAACCCTTTCCCAAAAATCAGCCTGGCAATAAACACAAAAATGGGAAAATCTCTTAACTTAGAATAGGACATCTGAGTGAGCAGCCCTATATTATCACATGGTTGAATGGTAATGACATAGGAATGTAGACAATTGACCACCTGTGACCCCTTAACAACCACCAATGAAATTTTAGATTACCTAATCCTCCTAGAGAGTTCTTCTGGTTCCCTAGTGTGCCTTTGTCTGGGGTCACTATTTCAAAGAATGATTGACCCCGGATGATGATTTTTTTCCACAGAATAAACAGTCTGTTTTTGCATACTATCTGACACTGGGGTCTTCATTCAGTGACTTTTGGACCCTGACAAAGGGAGGAAAGACACATTCCTGTCCATAAGTTCAGTCTTCATCCATCCTGGCAGGAATGGCATGGTTTAATTTTTTACTGTGCTAGAAGGGAGTATTGCATCTTTTGGACCAGAAAACAAAAAAAGCTGGATGTTACCCAATTCCAGCAACAGTAAGAGACACCTGATGACAATACCTGACCCATTAAAAGTTCCATGACCTCCCAAAATAGCAACATGAACTAGAAAACAAGAGTTCGGGACACAAGCCAATAGGACACCAATTTTATTACTAAAACTTTTAAGTCTCCAAAATTGTCATAAGTTTTTCAGCTGTCACCTTGATGTAAACCTGGAAAGAGTGACTTTCAAGTGAGGAACTGCCTCTACCAGATAACCCTGTGGCATTTTCATAATTTCTAATTGTTAGAGAAGGGTTCAGTCTACTATGAGCCATGCTGTGTGGGGCGGTGGGCTATGAGAAGCAGCTGGGTACCTGGTCGAGCACAGACCTTGAACACCAGATACTCTAAAGAGAGGGTAGGAGTTTAGCCTTGCTCCTGGGCCCTGGTTCCTTTCACTTAGCTTCAGACATCCACAGACCCGCCCAAAGAAAGGTTTGTGGCCTTAAGTCACATAGCGCAGGTAACACAGGTAGAGTGTATGACTACGGGCTGCAGAGCCTCAAGAGATCTCCATATTAGTGAGATACCTAAAGGCCAGAGGGCGTAGCCAATTAAGCATTATTTCCCAGACCCTACTCCTTGCAAAAGATATTTAACCTCAGGTCTGCCCTGAGAATATGGGGTACAGCTTCATACACTTTCTGCCATGATAATAAACCTTTTAAAACCATGAACTTCCTCTTTTCTTTGGGGCCCTCTGTGGAGAACCATAGAGGGGACCTTCAACTAATGAGCCTTCACCTAATCTCCCACTGGAGGCTGGAGGACCTCTCTGCATTCCAGCCACAGAAGCCACCAACTCAAGCAAGCTAGGCAAGTCAGCCATGACCCAGCTAAGTGAGTCTCTGTGACCAAGAGTCTCACTACCCTACAGGGCGTTGCTGGAGCTTCTCTCTCTTATACCCCTCAGTTGCAGGCTGGTCCTTTCTGTATGCCCCCAGCCTCAACTCTTCCTTGGCTCCCAGAGGTGCCTGGGAGCCCAGGAGTCTGAGACCTGTCGATTCCCACATGCCTTCTTGCCCGGGGGTCCCCACTCAAGAGCTCTGCCCCCACAGGTGGGTCTCAGACTGATCTTCCCATGCCTGGAGCTGAGTTCTGTAACTTCTCACAGTCCAACATCCACCCGATGACACGTGGAGTAAACTCAGTCAAATTCCTGCACTTCTACTCCCTGAACTGCAGTTCTAGCCACCTGGGGGACAGGCATGCAGGAACCACAATACAACCCAATATGACCCACATCCACACACCAGCACCACAGACCCACAATGCTGTTACTAGACAGATGAGCTAGACTGCATACAAATGTTAGCTTAATGTGATCATAGAAACAAGAACCTTTGTGGACTCTGCTTCCAGTCTTGCTTCCAAATTTCTTCCTGCCTTTCTTTGGTTTCCCTGGATGATGTATTGTAATCAGTAAGCCAGTTAAACCCTTTCCTCACCAAATTGATATAGTCACTCTTTTATCAAAACATCAAAAACTCAAACTATGACATTGTTATTCTACTCCCCCCTTTTTTTGTATGTACTTAGTGCCAAGTTCAAGCCCTTGAAGATGCTTTCCAACTAAGTGACATGAATAGTCCTTAGAGTTTACAAACAGAGTCTTACTATCACAGTTCAGGTTCACTTCAATCAGAAAAAAAACCCTGACTCTACCTCTGGGGTTTATATGGCTATACAATAAGCCTGTCACAAAACTTATTTTTAAATAGCCAGCATGCTGGCTAATTTTATGTCAACTTGACACAAACTAAAGTCATCTGAGAGGAGGAACCCTTCATTGAGAAAATGCCTTCATAAGATTGGACATTTTCATAATTACTGATTAATGTTAGAGGGCCCACTATCCTGGGCTGGCATTTCTTGGTGTTATAAGAAATCAGGCTTGGCAAGATGTAGGGAGCAAGCCAGTCAGTACTGATCCATCATGCCCTCTGCAACAGCTCCTGCCTTAAGGTTCCTGCTAGGTTTGAGTGCCTGCCTTTGATCTCTCCAATGAGTTGTGACACTGTACATGTAAACCGAGCAAACCTTTTTGTCTCCAAGATGCTTTTGGTCATAGTGTTTCATTACAGCAATACTAACTCTAAAAAAGCCGTTATCATTGATTTCAGCATGTTGTATATTGATGTAGTATGAATGAATGTGTGGCTAGATGCTTGCTATTCATGCTAATGTGGGACCCCAGATTCACCTCTGGCCCTTGAGGAGATTATGTCAACCTCAAAAGCAAAGGGTATTTAACAATACCTATTTTCTTAAACATAGACAGCTCATTTGAAATTGTTTGTTAAAAAAATAACCAAATATGGAGGCTATGAAAATGACTTAGCTAACTTCCCCAGATGCTTTGGCTTGATTCCCAGCAAAAACAATTAAGAATTTGTGAGTTAATTTGTTTGTCAGAAGCCATTGTATAGTAGCAAAATATAAAAAAAGATAAAATACCCAGTGCTAGATAGATACTGAAATAAGGATGTTGCACTTGCATATGAAGCATTTTATGAGTATTTCAAAAGAATTCAAGAGGTATCATGTGATAAAATATGTTCCTCATACAATAGGAAGTAGGGTAAAAGACTTATCAGAACAGCATGGGTCTAGATTATGGGAATCATATCTATAAAAAATTTAATAAACTAGCAAAACCTTCCAGATATTGCAGTTGTGATGTTGAGTTTTTTCTATTCTATCATTATTTTAATACTTTTGTATGAAGACTAATATCACTTTCATAAAGAGAAAAATCATGTTAAAATTTTTTGGTGTGTAGTGCAAAGAAATTGAGCCTTATATTGTAAAATCAGTACTAGATACAATGTTAATACTGATGGTTTTGTTGTTGTTATTGTTGTTGATGTTGTTGTTTTCTTTTTTGAGGGGGGATGCTTTCTTTCTTTGGTTTGTTTTTCTCTAGGAAAAAAAATCCATTATCAAGTTTTATAGTAGATGTTTTGGTTTAAAGAGAGATCTATTTTTATAAAGTGTTTACTATAAAAACATGGAGACCTGAATTTGTTCCTCATATGAAAGGTAAGATATAATACAACACGATTCTAGCCCCAGCCCTGTAGAGACCGAGTCAGGAACATACCCAGGGCTCCTAGAAAGTCCATGTTAAGTTGTAGAACAATTATAAATCTGTCCAAAAGGGAGAAAATGTTAACTCTGTCTGTGGCAGTTTGAATGGGTAATGCCACTATATATTCATATGTTTGAATGGTTGGTTCACAGAGAGTGACACTATTAGGAAGTATGGCCTTGTTGGAGTAGGTATAGCCTTGTTGTAGGAAGTGTGCCACTGTGGGGGTGGACTTTGAGTACTCCTATGTTCAAGGTACTCCCAATCTGGAACACAGTATTCTCATTGTTCCTACAGATAAAGTAGTAGAACTTCCCCAGAACCATATTTGCCTGGACAATGCCACATTTCCCACCACAATGATAATGGACTAAATCTCTGAAACTATAAACCAGTCCCAATTAAATGTTCTTTTTTTATATAAGAGTTGCTTTGATTATGGTGTTTCTCCCCTGCAATAAAACCATAACTAAGAGAGTGTGAAAGGAACAGTAAGTAACCTATGTTAACTTCTGGCTTACATATGCAACCACACACAGCATACTTTTATACAAGTACAAGTACATATGTGGGAACACACACACATGGACATGTACATACATACACACACAATGGGTATTTCAGCACTGGTAGTATATACTATGAGTCCTAGATGTATATTCATAATGAGAGAAAAATGGTAGAACAAAAATATAACAAATGATCATCAGGTTCAAAATCAGCCTGACTGTTGCTAATACTCAAATTGCTGCTTACTCATCCTATCATCAGAGGCAAGTCCTCATCTGTAGAATTGGAATCCTGTAGAATTGTGACCCTTTAAGAGAGTGCCTCATGTTGTGGTGACTACCAACCATAAAATTAACTTTGTTGTTACTTCATAACTGTAATTTTGCTACTGTTATGAAAATATTTGATATTTCCAATGGCCTTAGGGAACCTCTGTTAAATAGTCATTCAATAACCAAAAAGTCACAACTCAAGGTTGAGAACTGCTGCTTCAGAGTATGTGGAAGTCTTTGCTATAATTCCTTGTTTATGCTCAGTTATATAGTGACAATACATAACTATTCTTTGTTTTTAACTTGTATGGTGCTGTATAAAACCAGGTCCCCTGCTGGTTGGCATGCATTCTAACCCTAAGCTCCACTCCTAACCCTGAAGTGTCAGTTATTCTGATCACTTGAGGCCAGACTTAGGCTACTCAGAAAGCAAACCTGATGAAACCATGGTGTGGGTACAGCCATCAGTGCCTGCCCTGCTCTTATTCTTTGTCCATGTTTTTCTTTCCTGTGGCACCAAGATTAATACCCTTGTATGACTATCCTTGTTTCCTATTTTCAGCATCCTGATATCACAGGAGTGATTTTATTGGAAACAGTTTTTGGGAAAGAACTTTAGCTTATAAAAGTCCCACCATTCCCCAAGGAGATGTCTTTGAGGCCTGGAACTTTCATGTCATGCCAAGGAAGCATGGAGAACAAACTCAGACATCAGCCAGAAGAGGCACAAGGAATTTTCAGGATCATAATGAACCTTTGAATCTCAATTTAATACTTGAAAGAGTGGATTCACTGTCAATGATTGAAGCAGTCAAATCAATCAACATATTAATGCAAATTATCAAAAACACAAAGTAGAGACAGAATACAGAGAATATCGTGTTCCAGTGAGGCACAGAGTAAAATTTCATCTATACATCTGGCTATGCATCAAGAATATATATTTGGAAAGTACAGGGGTTTATATAGCATAGGTACAATTAAACTGTAGATAGACCAAAAAAAAAAAAAAAAACTGGTTCCAACAGAACCTAAATTCTCTAAATAGACATTTATTCAGTTTACCATGAATTCTTCTTAGAGACTTTAAAGGGAAGCTTGGAGTTCTGGGAGGGGATATTATAGTTTATATATGAGGTGTATCCTTAAAAGAGACTCATGTCCTAGATCTCCACCTGGTTATCCTATTTTAAGAGGCTCTAGAGACTTTAGAAAATAACTTCTAACTGGTTAACATAGTGAATGGAAGCATATCCTTGGAATGTTTGTCTTGTCTCAGATTTTGTTCTATTTGCTTTCTACTGTCTATAAGATGAGTCACCTCTAGTATGTGCTCTTGCCTTCTGATATTCTAACACACTATTGGCCAAGAATCAATGATTTCATGTTACTATGAAATGAAATGTCTAAAACCATGAACCAAAATAAGGAGATATCTTCTCCTGTAAGTTGTTTATGTAAGGTGTATTTTTATTTAGTCATGGTAATAAGAAAAGTAACTAACACAGAGGGATTCTTGGATCGACTGTGAGAGGCAAGTCAGAATGAGTTCAAAACCCTTGGTTACCACATAAGCTGGTAGAATTCAGCTAGTTTTGTTGCAGGAAGACACCTTTCCCAAGTTCATTTAAGGGTATGTTAATAAATGATCCTCAATTCACTTTATGATAACAGTACGTTCTGTGTTATCTAGCTCTCCCTGGAGGACCCATTAAAACCATTGGTTTTGATCATAGTCACAACTCACATCTAGCTCAACCTCATCTTACCCATTCTTCATTTGAGTGTGTTAATCCATTCATACAACTTCAGAAACTTCTTACACACACACACACACACACACACACACACACACACACACACGTCTCAGAGCCCCTGATACCTGGGTTACATCATCTGATTCCCAATACATAAGGTAGGAACATTATAGTAGTAGAGTGGCTGAGTGTCAAGGAGCATTGATAATTCTATGAACGAAAACCATTACCTCCATCTTGGTTGAAAAGAATAAGACAGTGATTTGTATATAACATATATAAAATGTACATAATATGTATGTGTCTTAGTTATTTATCTTGTTGCAGTGGCACGGTATTTATAGAAACAACCTAGGGGAAGATTTGGAGTGCTGTCCATCATAGAGGAGAAACCAAGCAGAAATATGACATTGTTGTTGAGATCCTATCCAAATCCAAGAGTTAGGGAGAGATGAGTGCTACTGCTTTGCTCACTAACTCACTATTATGGAGTCACAAACCACAATCTATGATTTGTTAATTTCCATTTGCATTTTACCTAATATTAAAATTCCTCACAGAAATGGTTTGAGATTTGTCAGCAAGGTAATTCTACATTCCATGAAGCTGACCACCAATATAAGCCATAACATGTCCATTTTCTGACAACTTCATGAAAAAACGTATTACTTTTAAACTATGACTTTTCACTTCTTAAATCCATCTAAGAGTGCGAAGTGTATTTAGTCCAAATCAAATGCTTCCTGTGCCTCTGATGGTTTCAATATTGTTTAAACATGCAATTGCTGGATTCCTCCTGACACTCAAGCAATCTCTTAACTGGGAGCACCTGTAACATCAAACATGTTACATATTTCCAATATAAAATGGGACAGAGTAAACATTTATATTCCAAGCACTATCTCAGGGAAACACTGGACTAGGAAGGCCCAAAACCAACTCAGCAAACATATATATAGAACTCTATTTCTATATCAATCATCTGGGGTTACTGGAAGACTTTAAAGGCCTGAATAGTTCTGTACTTCTTCTAATTCTTTCATCCCCAGGAGACACAGCTTCTTTCCTGGGCCAACTTGACTCCATGCATATAGATTTCCAGTGTGGTATCTCCAACATTCTTGTGTTTGCATTGCAGGCCAGGCCTTAACTTTACAGCTTCACAATCACTTCTCAAAGCTTCCTTATGGGACCCCGTACTCTGTCACATATTACCTGATGCAATTATCTCTTCAAGACTCTATCATGACCCTATCATTATTCCCCTATCTGTTATTTCTACAAAATCAATAGTATACGGACAACACTAGTAAGCCCTGATCCTACCATAGAATGGAACTGAACCACTTCGAGCATAATTGAGGTGGCATTTGTGCTCTAACCCAGGAGAAAGTTTTCCTAGGGAGTCATTTTTGAGCATTTTACCTCTTTTGAAGGGACCAGTGCACCAGAGGGTGCCCCTCCTGAACCTCATATTAGGCACAAACCACATGAAGACACCAATTTCTATTGGAAAGAGAGTCTTTATTTAGCAGTGGCTGGATCTGAATCAGGCAAATAGCTTTGGAGGTGTAATTTAAGAGCAAAAACATGAAGTTCTGTGATAGAATAAACTAGAATGGGTTGGTAAGTTCCGATTGGACAAATGGGGAGTTTTGATTGTAGGGCCTGAATGTTTTGATAGTTGGACCTTGGTGATCAGCCTCAAGAAGGAGTTACACTTTAAAAAGTAGTAAAATGAGGAAATAGATTTGTCTGATTAGCTTTTGAAATGTGGAAGTGACTAAATAAGGGAATGTAATGATTTGTAAATGGAAGTGGGGAGGGTAAGACCAGCAGGTGCCATATTTGACAGGCTTGGTAGAACCCTTCACCCTCAGTGACATGCAGTTTAAACTATTTCCTTGCATATGAATTTGTTCACAAAATGAAGTCTTTAATTGGGGTGGGGGGGTAGGCCTTGTTATTGGAGCACAGATTTTGTCTCTATGAAGACAGCCTGGTTTCTCTGTGAATGTCCACATCTGTTTAACTACTCCAGATGCTTTTCCATCTACATACTCCTTTTTTTATTAGTTATTTTATACATTTACATTTCAAATGTTATCCCCCTTCCCAGTTTACCCACCACAAGGCCTCTATCTCCTCTTCCCTCCCCATGCATCTATAAGGGTGCTCCCCCACCCACCCACTCACTCCTGCCTGAGTGGCATAGCATTCCCCTATCATGGGTCATCAAGCCTCCACTGAACCAAGGACCTCCCCTCACAGTGATGCCAGTTAAAGCAATCCTCTGCTACATATCCATCTGGAGCCATGAGTACCCACTGAACCAGCACCGTTTGTTGAAAATGGTATTGTTTTTCCACTAGGTAATTTTAGCTCCTTTGTCAAAGATCAAGTGACCATAGGTGTGTGGGTTCATTTCTGGGTCTTCAGTTCTATTCTATTGATCTACCTGCCTGTCACTGTATCAATACGATGCAGTTTTTATCACCATTGCTCTCTAGTACAGCTTGATTTCAGGGACTATGATTTTCTCCAAAGTTCTTTAATTGTTGACAATAGTTTCACTATCCTGTTTTTGTTTGTTTGTTTGTTTGTTTTGTTTTGTTATTCCAAATGGATTGGAGAATTGCTCTTTCTAACTCCAGGAAGAATTGAATTGGAATTTTCATGGGGATTGCATTGAATCTGTAGATTACTTTCAGTAAGATGGCCATTTTTACTATATTAATTCTGCCAATCCATGAGCATGGGAGATTGTTCCATCTCCTGAGGTCTTCTTAGATTTTTTTTCTTCAGAGATTTGAAGTTCTTTCACTTGTTTGGTTAGAGTCACACCTGTGGAGAGCTTTTGGGGACTGCTTGCTTGTACACACTTGGCAGGTATTTGACATTTGATCTGGACTAAAGAAGAAAGCTCAAGGCCAGAATCTGACTTTGGATTCAGGACTGGGCCAGTTCTCAGGAAATAGGCTCAGATTAAGAAAATTTATCTTGAGTTAATTCAAAGCTCAGAGTGAGCTCAGTAGATACATGTGTGGCATTCCTTTTGTCTTGGTCATCCTGACTAGCCCCTGTGTGGCATTTTCTTTTCTTTTTCTTTTTTCTTTTTGTCTTGGTCATCCTGACTAGTAACTAAAAAGGTGTTTACCAGATTTTGTTTATTGCCTTGCTTATTCTTTGATTCTTAACTGCTCTTATCATTTTGAATGTACTTAAAGTGGTATAAAAGCATACTGGGAAAAAAAACCTGCTTTAGCCTTAGAACTGGTTTGGGTCTTGCTACAGTGTTGTCTCACTGTTGTTTTTCTTTCTAATCCTTGCTCCTGCCCTGGATAACTTGTTGACCACCTGAGCTGGCTTGGTCAAGTGGTCCCTCAAAGTAGGGCTGTAGTAAGCAAGATACAGTGAAGGACACCAAGGAAGAAAGAGCGGGAATGAAAGTAAAGAAGATTTTGCCCAGTGGTGAGTGAACCCCATTAGAATGAGGAAAGCTAACAGAAAAAAAATGTAAAAGATTTGCATTTAGTGTGCCTGTTTGTAATTTTAAAGAACACATGAATCATTGTTCATCATTGGAATATCATTGGAAGATTTTGCCTCAAGGAATGGCTAATAGCCCTACTTTATGTCCAAAATTTGTTGCTGCTTCAATACAAGAAGTTGGGACATTGAATCCTTCTGTGTATATTATTCATTATATGGGTGATATTTTATTAGCTGATCACTCTGAAGTAGTTTTATTACAAGATTTTGCTCTTATGCAACAAGCTTTAACATCTTGGGAATTAGTTGTTGCTCATGTAAAGATTAAAAAAAATACCTTTTTCAATATTTGGGCCATCAGTTATATCCTAAGCAGATCATGGCACAGAAAATTCAAATAAGAAATTCAAATAACTTACTGAATTTAAATGATTTTCAAAAGTTGTTAGGAGATTAATTGGCTAAGACCTCACCTTAAGCTGACCACAGGAGAGTTTATACATCTGTTTGATGTTCTCAGTGGGGATGCAAATCCTAATTTCCCTAGACAATTAACTGCTGAGGGATGAATAGCTATGCAGAAAGTAGGGGAAGCTATTAGTCAACAGATACAGTATATAGACTATAATCAATTGTTGGCTGTTATCATCTTTACTACAACTCATATGCCCACAGCAATTCTTTGGCACAGGGACCCTCAATGTGGATTCATCTTTCTTTGTCTCCAAAAAAAGTTTTAACACCCTATTATGAGGCTGTTGCTGTGTTAATACAGGATTGTAGGACAGAATCACAGAAGTATTTTGGGATAAAACCTGATGAAATATTTGTTCCTTATTTCAAACAGTAATTAAACCAGTTATTACAATTAAAGTAATTAAATTAGTATATTGCAAATACTAATATTTGGCCTACTTCATGTGCAAACTTTTCAGGCAAAATTGATAATCATTATCTAAAAGACAAGTTTTTATAATTTGCCTCTATGCATGCTGTGGATTTCCTGTAAATATATGCATGCAGCCCATAGAAAATTGGTTAATGTATTTACAGATGGCTCATTTAATGGGAGGGTAGTATGTGTAATTGGATCACATATTCATTTTCTTGAGTTTCCCCCTACTTCAGCACAAATAATTGAACTACAGACTGTAGCTGCTGTTTTAGAAATGCTGAAAAATAAAGCTTTTAATTTGTATACTGATAGCTAATATATAGCCAATGGTTTACAATTGCTTGAAACTGTTCCTTTTAAAGATACTGTTAATCTTCAAATTTTGCAATTGTTTATACAAATACAACTTAATTTGAGAGATTATCCTGTCCATTACTTTATAGGGTATTTAAGAGCTCATAGTGGAATTCCTGAGCCCCTTAGCAAGGGCAATCCTACAGTAGATTTGCATACCAGGCCGATCATAGGCTTTGCACAGGAACAATTAGCCAAACATTTTCATTCATTACATCATCAAAATAGTAACATCTTAAGAGAACAATTTGGTACTTCTAGAGAATGCACAGGTAAAATTGTAAAAGCTTGTCCCAAATGTCCTCAGTTTCTACCTGTACCACATAATGGTGTTATTCCTTGAGGACTTATAAATAATCAATTATGGCAAATAAATATTACTCATATTTCTGATTTTGGAAAATTAAAATATGTACATGTGACTATTGACACCTTTTCAGGCTTTTTGTTTGCAACTGCTTTAACAGGAGAAGCAACTAAAATGTAATTAGTCATTGCCTACATTGTTTTTCTATGCTTAGTGTTTTAAACCAGATTAAAACAGAGTGTTTCAAACCAGATTAAAACAGATAATGGCCACATGAAGGCTGGTTGCCCCAGGGGGTGGGAATTTGACGGTGGGGAGGTGGGAGTGGGGTGGGTAGGTAGGGGTTACATCCACAGAGAAGAAGGAGGAGGGGTGAGGGGATAGGAGGTTTCTGGGTGGATGGGGTAAGGGGACAACATATGAAATGTAAATAAAACATCCAATAAAAAAATAAACAGATAATGGAACTGGCTATTGCAGTCTAGCATTTGAGACTATTTGTCAACAATTTAATATTACCCATATTACTGGTATTCCTTATAATCCTCAAGGATAAGGTATTGTAGAACAAGCCCATGGAACTTTAAAATATCTTCATAAAATAAATAGGGGAGAGTTATATCCCTGTACACCACAAAACTATATAAATCATGGTCTTTTTTAAAAATATTTTTAAATTTGGATGTTCATGGACATTCAGCTGCTGAGCATTTTTGGCATCCTCACATTTCCACTATGTATGCTTCAGTGAAATGGAAGGATCCTATGACAGGCAAATGCCATAGATCCAACTCTGAACTCATATGAGGATGAGGTAGTATTTTTATTTTTTTCATGGGAAAAAAAATGGGACCTGATGGCTGCCAGAAAGGCTGGTGTGACAAACAGAACAACTCCATCCTCCTGCTGATTCCCTTTCTGATGATGATGACAGTAGCTTCCACAAGCAGTGAAGTCTACTGGGCCTATTTTTCTGACCACTACTGATACAACCAGCAGTGTGATCCAGGCAAGAGATTCTTGTGACCAGTAATAATACCCAACTTTTTGGATCTCCCTGGACTGGGGATTCAACTTATATTAAGATGGTAACTTTCAATGCATTTGGTGATGGGATTCATGTTTGCTTTATGAGAAATAGTACAAATTATGGGTATATTTCAGTGTTTCCTCAAATTGGAAAGAAAAACATTTCACAAACCATAACTCACAGCATAGAGATAGGCATGCTTAAACATTTTAAAGGATTCCCCCCTGATATTCATGAGATACAACCTTGTGAATCTGAATCCACAGAGAATATGGAACTAACATTTAACAAAGTTATTAGATGGAAAGAATAGTATAATTAACTTCTAGTGTGGTTTAATATTTCCAATAAAATGAGAGTTATCCATTGGGAAGGGAATCAAACAAACATTGCCCAAAAGCAGATGTCCATAGGCCTTTGGCAATCAAGCAGGCCATTTCCAATGGCATATCTGGAAGTTATCTGTAGCTCTCTATAATGTCACATTGGCTATAGACAAAATTGAGACAGAATCTGGATTTCAAACAAGTGATACTGCATGTGTTAAGGCTCCTAATCTTTTAAAAACTGCCCATGCTAAAATTACTTTTGTTTCTTCTAGAGTATTTAATGTAAGTTATGTCAATTGCACACTTTACAATTATGTTACTGTATTGAAAAATGGCATGTCAATAATGGTCGCTGATCAACTACCTTTTGTTCTATTACCTGTAAATATTACAGGACTCTGGTATTCTGAGAAAAAAAATGGCTTACAAATACTGGAAGAAGTAAGTCAGTCTTTATACAGAAGCAAGAGGTTAGTGGGCTTGATTACTGCTTGTATAGCAGCTTTAATTGAATTAATAGCTAGCACAACTACTTCTGCAATTGCTTTGACAGAAGATGTTAAGACAGCTACTTTTGTTAATCATTTAGCAAAAAAATTACTTATGTTCTGATTATTCAAGAGGATTTAGACAGGCGTTTGGAACAATGGATTGATGTTCTTTATGATACTATTCAAATTATTGAAAAGGAGGTTCATAGTTTAAGAGTAAGTAGCAATCATGTGTGTCATGCTAATTACCAATGATTTGTGTTACTTCTAAACTTTACAGTGATAGTCACTATAATTGGGAAAAGGTTCAAAGACACTTTCAGGGTATTTAGCATATTTCTAATACCTCTCTGGATGTTCTAACCTTGCCTACTGAGATTATGAATATAAAGAATGTTGCTAAGCTGAGCATTGATGCTGCAGACATTGCTGTTAAAATTATACATGGCCTGAGTTCAGTATTCCCATCTTGGTCAAGCTTCAAGGATGGCATATATAGCTTGATCATGCTAGCCCCTTGTGTCTTGGGAATAGTTTGATTCCAAGTAACAGTGGAGGTGGAGTTTAACAGATTACTAACACTACCCACTGTGAAAAAACTTGCCTTTAACAGCATCAAAATCTTGGAGGCCAAAATATATGGCTAGAAATTAAAACTGGATCCCCATACAGGGTTAGTAATTTAACAGGTTGGAAAGCCAAGGACAGGTAAGATTCTGAACAGAGCTTTGCCAACCTAAGACATAAATGCATTGCTTTTGATAATACATACTTCATGATGGGTAAGGAAGGCATTCTTATCAGAATGACCTAAGAGAGGCTCAATCTTGTTAAGAAATAAAAACGGGGGAGATGTGAAGAGCTTTTTGAGGCCATTTGCTTCTATACACTTAAAAGGTATTAAACATTGGGCCAGGAGAAAAAAAGTAAGCTCAAGCCAAGAATCTGACTTTGGGCCAGGACTCAGGAAATAGGCCCATATTAAGGACATTTACATTTGAGTTAATGCAAAGCTCAGAGCAGACTTAGTGGAGGCATTTGTGGCATTTTTTTTTGACTTGTTCATCCTGACTAGCCCCTAGAAAGGTTTTTACCAGATTTTGTTTATTATCATGCTTGTTCCTTGACCCAGAACTGATCTTATCATTTTGCATGTACATAAAGTGGTATAAAAGCATACTGGAAAACAAAAAAGAAAACCTACTTCAGCCTCAAAACTGGCTAGAGTCATGTTACAGTGTTGTCTAATTGTCTTTTTTCTTTTTAATCCTTGCTTCTTCCTTGGAGAACCTGTTGACTGACTAAACTGTCTTGATCACACACCAATATATTTTATATTATTTGTGATTATGATGAAGGGTGTCATTTCCCTAATTTCTTTCTCAGCCCATTTATCCTTTGAGTAGAGTAAGGCTTCTGATTAATTTGAGTTAATTTTATCTATAGCCACTTTGTTGCAGTTGGTTATCGGAAGGAGGAGGAGATCTCTGATGGCATTTTGGGATCATGTAAGTATACTATCATATCATCTGCAAATAGTGATATTTTGACTTCTTCCTTTCTAATTTGTATACTTTTGACCTACTTTTGTTATCTAATTGCTCTAGCTGGAACTTCAAGTACTATATTGAATAGGTAGGGGGAAAATGGGCAGCCTTGTCAAGGTCCTGATTTTAGTGGTATTGCTTCAAATTTCTCTCCATTTAGTTTGATGTTGGCTACTGGTTTGATGTATATTGCTTTTACTATGTTTAGGTATGGACCTTGATTTGCTGAGCTTTCCAAAACTTTTACCATGAAGTAGTGTTGAATTTTGTCAATTGCTTTTGTAGCATCTAATGAAATGATCATGTGGTTTTTGTTTTTTTTAGTTTGTTTATGTACCGAATTATGTGGATGGATTTCTGTATTTTGAACAATTCCTGCATCCCTAGGATTAAGCCTACTTGATCTTAGTGAATTTATTGTTTTGATGTGTTCTTAAATTCAGTTTGCAAGAATTTTATTGAGTATTTTTGCATCAATTTTCATAAGGGGAATTGGTCTGAAGTTCTCTTTCTTTGTTGGGTCTTTGTGAGGCTTTGGTGTCAGCATAAATATGGTTTCATAAAACGAGATGAATAGTTAGTTTTCCTTCTCTTTGTATTTTGTGAAATAGTTAGAAGAGTATTGATATTAAGTCTTCTTTGAAGATCTGATAGAATTCTGTACTGAATGCATCTGGTCCTGCAATTTTTTTGGTTGGAATATTTTTAATGACTGCTTCTATTTCTTTAGAGGTTATGGGACTGTTATGATGGTTTATCTCATCCTGGTTTAACTTTGGTACCTGGTGTCGTATCCATTTAGAAAATTGTCCATTTCATCCAGATTTTCTAGTTTTGTTGAGTACAGTAGTAGGACATGATGATTTCTTGAATTTCCTCAGTTTCTGTTGTTATGGCTCCTTTTTCATTTCTTATTTTGTTAATTTGAGTACTGTCTTTGTGCCCTCTGGTTAGTCTGGATAAGAGTTTATCTTGTTGATTTCCTTAAAGAGCAACCTCCTGGTTTTGTTGATTCTTTGTATAGTTCTTTTTGTTTTTACTTGGTTCATTTCAGCCCTGACTTTGATTATTTCCTGTTGTCTGCTCCTCTTTGGTCTATTTGCTTCTCTTTTTGCTCTAGAACTTTCAGGTGTGCTTTAAGCTGCTAAAAGTGCTTTGAGCTTTAGTGTATGCTCTCTCATTTCTTTTTGGAGGCAGTTATAGCTATGAGTTTTCCTCTTAGAACTGCTTTCATTGTGTCCCATAAGTTTAGGTATGTTGTGCCTTCATTTTCTTTAAATCCTATAAAGTCTTTAGTTTCTTTCTTTCTTTCTTTCTTTCTTTCTTTCTTGACCAATTTATCATTGAGTAGAGGGTTGTTCAGCTTCGATATGTGTGTGGGCTTTCTTTTTTTCTCTCTTTCTTTCTTTCTTTCCTTCCTTTCTTTCTTTCTTTCTTTCTTTCTTTCTTTCTTTCTTTCTTTCTTTCTTTCTTTCTTTTTGAAGTCTAGTCTCCCACTATTGTTGTATGAGGTGTTATGTGTGCTTTGAGCTTTATTAAAAAGTTTTTTATGAATGTGGGTGCTCTTGCATTTGGAACATAGATGTTCAGAGCTGTGAGTTCATCTTGGTAGATTTTTGTTTTGATGAGTATGACATGTCCTTCATTATCTTTTTTGAAAATGTTTTGTTGAACTTCAATTTTATTTGATATTAGAATGGTTACTCCAGCTTGTTTCTTGGGACCATTTGCTGAAAAAATTTTTTTCCAGCCTTTTACTCTGAGATATTATCTGTCTTTGTCACTGAGGCATGTTTCCTATATGCAGCAAAATGCTGGATCTTGTTTACATATTCAGTCTGTTAGTTTATGTCTTTTTATTGGGGAATCGAATCCATTGATGTTAGAGATATTAAGGAATAGTGATTTATACTTCCTGTTAATTTTTTTGGTAGAGGTAGAATTATGTTTGTGTGTCTATCTTCTTTTGGGTTTCTTGAAAGATTACTGTTTAGCTTTTTCTAGGGTGTAGTTTGCTTCCTTGTGTTGGAGTTTTTCATCTATTATTCTTTGTAGGGCTGGATTTGTGAAAAAATATTGTTTAAATATTTTTTGTCATGAAATATCTTGTTTTCTTCTTCTATGGTAATTGAGAGTTTTGCTGGGCAGGCATCTGTGTTCTCTTAGAGTCTGTATGGCATCTGCCCAGGATTTTCTAGCTTTCCTAGTCTCTGATGAGATGTCTGGTGTAATTCTGTTAGGTCATCCTTTATATGTTACTTGAACTTTTTCCATTACTGCTTTTAATAAACTTTCTTTGTTTTGTGCATTTGGCATTTTGACTATTATGTGATGAGAGGAATTTCTTTTCTGGTTCAGTTTATTTGGAGTTCTTTAGGATTCTTTTATGTTCATGAGTATCTTTTGGGGGGGGTTAGGAAAGTTTTCTTCTATAATGTTGTTGAAGACATTTACTAGTCCTTTAATTTGGGAATCTTTGCTTTCTTTTACACCTATTCTTTTATACCTATTATCCTTGATTTGGTCTTTTTATTGTATCCTGGATTTCCTGGATGCTTTGGGTTAAGGGCTTTTTGCATTTTGCATTTTCTTTGACTGCTGTGTCAAGGTTGTTTATGGTATCTTTTATGCCTGAAATTCTCTCTTCTATCTCTTGTATTCTGTTGATGATGCTTGCATCTGTGACTCTTGATCTCTTTCCTAGGTTTTCTATCTTCAAGTTTGTCTCCCTTTGTGTTTCCTTTGTTGTTTCTATTTCAATTTTTAGACCCTATATGGTTTTGTTCAATTCCTTCACCTGTTTGTTAGTGTTTTCCTGTAATTCTTTAAGGGATTTTTGTGTTTCCTCTTTCAGGTCTTCTACCTGTTTACCTGTATTCTCCTGTATTTCTTTAAGGGAGTTATTTATGTCCTTCTTTAAGTCCTGTATCATCATCATGAGATGTGATTTTAAATCAGAGTGTTGCTTTTCTGGGGTGCTGGTGTATCCAGGGCTTGCTGTGGTGGTAGAACTGAGTTCTGATGATTCCAAGTAGCCTTGGTTTCTGTTGCTTATATTCTTGTCCTTGCCTTTTACCATCTGGTTATCTCTGGTGTTAGCTAGTTTTGCTGTCTCTGACTGTGGCTTTTCCCTCCTGCAAGCCTGCATGTCAGAGCTTCTGGGAGACCAGGTCTCTGCTGGAGTAATTTGGGCATGGAGAGCTGTGGCATGATGTCAGCACCAGAAGCATCCTGTCCCCAGCTTTTCCTTGGATCCTGTGTCCTGATGGCTCTGTGTCATTCCCTCTTGGGCCATGAATTTGAGCAGAAATGGTGTTTTTACCTGTGCTCTCAGGAATGTCAGCACTCTTGGGAGACCAGATCTCCTCTGGTGGGATTTGGCTATGAAGAGCTGTGCACATGGTCAGCTCTGGTGCAGATGGAAATGAAGGATCCTGTTCCAGGCTGCTCCTCAGTTCTGGTACTCTGAAGGTTCTGGACAGGTCCTTCCGAGCAGAAGTCATGGTTTTACTTGTGCTCACAGGTATGTCAGCATTCCTGGGAGACCAGCTCTATCCAGGCTGTATTTGGGTATGAAGAGCTGTGGCACACGGTCAGTTCCAGGACACAGAAGGAAACTGGAAGTATCCTGTCCCATCTACATGCTCCTTGACCAAAACTCTAACCTTTTTCACAGTTTTCCCATCTTACTGTACCACTTCTTGCTGTATCTCACTGCAGATCTGTTTGAGAGAAGTGAAAGTAAGCAAGGACACAGCCTAAATTCTATCCTGGCGTAAAATTTCATTTGCTAAACTAACTTAACTAAATTCAACCATAATAAGTTCCTCAGGACATAGATAATAAAATGGTAGATTCTTTAACAGAACAACAAATGAATGGCTCTAGCATAGTTTCTGAGTCTTTACTCCCTTCTAAACCACCATGGGGTAGGCATACACTTTTCACAATTTTTCTTTCTTTTTTTTTCTTTCATACTCCCTCCAGAATTTCCATTAAGCATTTTCCCAGCAGGTCAGGGAATTTCCTGACAAAATTTCCAAACACTTCTACATTCCTTCTAGAGGCCAGTTTTGGTGGCCTAACAACTGCATGGTTAGGTTTATCAAAAGTTATTATACTTTTCTCATTCCTATGTCAATATACCTGATAAAATGCTATTTAAGAATGGAATCACTTGCCAGGCAGTGGTGGCGCATGCCTTTAATCCCAGCACTTGGGAGGCAGAGGCAGGCGGATTTCTGAGTTCCAGGCCAGCCTGGTCTACTGAGTGAGTTCTAGGATAGCCAGGGCTACACAGAGAAACCCTATCTCGAACCCCCCCCCCCAAAAAAAAAGAATGGAATCACTTATTTTGGCTCCCAGTTTGAAAGTGAGGTCAATCTTGGCAGAAAAGTTATGGCACAGATATCTAATGTAACTGCACATGATATATCTGAAGTCAGAAAACAGGAAACAATATTTGTGCTCAGCTCATTTTCTACTTTGTATTCAGGTTGTAAATTTTACTGGGTTGTGCATGGTTGACACTACTGAACAACAAGAAAACAATGGTGGCTCCCAGAAAAGGTTGCGGTAAGTAGATATTTGTATAGAAGGTCATAAGAGTGTTGAGCCCTACCTAACACCATGCCACCATTCAGAAAAATCAATAGCGATTCAATTTTAGATTCAAATCCAGAGGAAAGAAATCATGGGAATATTTCTTCAGTACTTCAAAATTTATTGCTTACTTAGTGTACAATAAGTGATAAACAGTAAATATATATGTATGTATATATGTGTATGTACATATGTATTAAAAAAATAATGTAATATAAATGACTTAGATTCATCAAAAAAGGCATCTTATGGAGAATGATATAAAAAGATACACACACACACACACACACACACACACACACACACATATATATATATGTACATATGTATACATATATATGTATATATATGACTGAAACCTAGAATATATAACTCCTAAACTCCCATGTTAAATATACAGGAAGCCCAAATGAAGTTATCCAAGTAAATATTAAATTTGTCTAATTTCATAAGTCACAAGTGTAATGAAGATTGAATAAACAATGTGATATCTTCAACATGAAAGAGACAAACATGTTACTCACTTTTTTATCATGAAGACAGACTAACAGAAAATTCCTCTATGAAGAGGAAAAATCTCTGTAACTTTAGCACTGAGAACCTTATGAAGAATCAAGAGTTTGAGTCCAGCCTGAACTACACAGTCATGTTGAAACTCATATCAAGCCTCTGTCTAAACATCAATAAAAATAAATAAATAAAATTTAAAAGACAAATAGTTTTATTTTCATTAACAGTTTGGATGTTTCAGTTCTTGGTTGGCTGGCTTCATTATTTTCAGACTTGTTAGGAGGCAGAACCTTTATGGCCAGGAGAGCGTGGGAGAGCATAGTTTATCATTTCATGATGCCTGGAAAGGAGAGAGAAGAGAAGAGAGAACACCAGATAGAGGAGAAGCTGAAGGAGGGAGTAATAGAGGCAAAGAGGAAAAGGAAGAGTCAAAGAGAGAAAATAATACAGAGTTTCAATATTCCTCTCAAGGTCATAGGACAGTGACCAAACTTTCCCATTGTCGACATTACACGCTAGAAATACCTCTACCACCCAGCAATGTTGCAGCCTGATGACCAACTCTTAAGTGTGCCACCTTGTGGGAAGCATTTAGGGCATTATTTCAGCAGATGGAACCTGAGCACTCTAAGACTGTTATCAACACCATAAACTATATTCTTTCTGATTCTCTAATCACATAAGCCTGCAGTCCCCACTTATGTATAACAGCTCCCAACTCATCATACATGTTTTTATAGTGATCAATTACAACCAGAAATTATAAAAAGATTATTTCTTCTTGTTATGTCAGAAGTGACATTCTTATATTCACACAAGCATGACTGGCTAAAGAAGCAAAACATAGATAGGCTAACATAAAAGAAGAAAATTTCCAGAGACCTTGACCCTACACAAAGAACTATAGGCAGCCAAAAATGTTGAGAGTGGGAGAAATAATCTTCCCAGGGGAAGAGCACACAAATTGTTTATATAAACCAAATGGTCAGCCCTGAAAACACACATACAAGTAGCATTATACAGACTAAGCAGGTTGTGTTTATAGACTTAGGAATATATATGTATATAGGTAACAACAATTAATGATAAACAAGACCATGAATTTGAAAAAGATCAATCAGGGGTATATGGAACTGTTTAGAAGAAGGAAAGGGTGGGGAGAAGTGATATAAATATACTATTGTATTGAAAAATAAAAACCAAAGAAAATACATTTTTAGAAAATCTAAGATGCTAAGAGGATGGACCTTATTGGGATCAGAGCACCTGCCTCGGGTACATAAGCCCCAAAATTTGACCCCCATTACTGAAATAAATGAATAAATAAATAAATAAATAAATAAATATATAAGAGTAAGTCATCAGCACTGTGTTAGATTTAGTCTATGGCAGATTCACACAACGGTGATAAGTGTTTGATTTCAGACATCTGGACAAAGGACTAAGATGCATGTTTTACATATTAAAGCAGACCTGGCCCCTGGTTCTCCAAGCATCTCTCAGTCCCTGCCTCCAAACTTGAACTTTCTAGCCCAGATGCTGAGCTACTCTTCTCCCAGAGGTTCCTCCCTATATAATCCAGATATTTCAGTCTCTTTCTTTCTCTTCTCCTTCCCTTCTTTCTTTAGTGAGTCTTATACCTTTTCTCACTTACTCTTCACTCTACCCTTCAACCCTTCTCCCAGTGGCAAATCTACTAGCCTCAATCCTTGGGGCCAGTGAACTTACTCATTGGAGAGCTGCTTCCCAATTAATCTGCCATTAATATAATCTAATTTGCTTTGAATTGGCTTATTTTACTGGAAAAGAAATAGCAGATGGTGCAGATCTTGTGATAGTGATCTATAAACCCAAATATTCAGGAGAAAGTGGTAGACTCATAACAAGCTCAAGGATATCTGAGCTACCTAGTCAGTTTAGACAACTCCGAGAGATATTGAGTTTCCTGATCTAAGTGCTATTTCCCTAGGATACTAGACTTATGTATTTATAATACAGGCAATCTTTACTGCATACAATATATTTCAATAAAAAGCTCAAAGCACAATGGTGTTTAAGTGATTAGAATTTCGTTTCTGAAAATTTATTTAGAATCACATGCTATTGTAATTTAGGTGGTTTAAAAAAAAACAGAGGAAAGAAAAGCTGAGAAAGATGAACTAACAGGAAGAAACAGGGTAGACTGTGATCCTCAAAGTTGCCTTCCCTTCTTCTTCAAAGCTCCATCAAACTGTGTTGGAAGGTTACTAAAGGGCAAATGCCAGGAAAACATGTCATGAAAAAAATTATGAAGCAAGCCTGGCTGATAAATTTTTAATAAATTAGAATTCATTCTTTCTTTTTCCTTTTGTTTTGGCTTTGGTGATCCACAGTCGATCTTTGAGCTTTGTGGGTTTTGGCATTTAGGAGGAAGGTTTAGAGATGCTGGTAGGGGTCAATGTTAGTGCTTGCAGCAGTTGGCAGCCATTTGGCCATTTGTTGTGACAATGCTCAGCAGGGGAGGCTGAATATTTCTGATGGTTCAACATTCTGTGGCATTGACCTGCAGTTGCTGAGGTGAAGGCTCTTAGAAAAGACCTCCAATCAGCAAGAAAATGTGGAATTAATAAATGTTTAAAAAATGAAAGATGCACAGTGGCTTTCCTGAATTATGGGCAGTGCTGAGCTCCATTGAGGTTGCCAGAGTGGGACACTGAGTCTCAGTAATCACAGGGTTTTCCTAAGAATTCTGCACCCTTTAGATCATGTGCTGCTCACATTTTGCCATAAACAACTGGCGTTAACCTAAATCAGGCCTGACTCACAGCTCAACCCACAAAAGGCTAACCTGGTATTTAAACATCCTGCTTCTGGACTGCATTGGGTATCTTTAAGACTATATCTCTGTCCAACACCCATTGCTCTGGAGACAGTGTAAGGTTCATTTTCTCAGCACATAGGCTTACCTTGCATTCTCTCCTCTCAGTTGTCACAAAAGGTGTTATAAAATTCAAATGCCAGCAGCAACCTCACTTTCTCAAGACACTGTGTGGAGCAAATTATGTGGGAGCAACTCTCAGAAAGAAAGCTCTTCCTGTGCTTTGGTTGCCTCCAGATGTAGGACATGGATGTAGTGCTGTTTCCCTGCATGCAACCTAAATTGACCCGAGCATTTCTTTAGGGTCTTGTCACATGTCTAACCTCAATGCAAGCTTGGGCTTCTTATTGCCTAATTTCAGAGAGAGGTGTTGGAAATCACTCTCCAGGGCTGGAGGACCTTGCACAGAGTACAGCAAATTACCTTCATGAAATTTTTGGTTTTTGTTTTTGTTTCTTGTTGTTGGTGGTGCTGGTGGTGGTAGTTTTATTTGAAGATGGGGGAGGGGATAAAATGCTAGGGAATAAACCAAATTTTCAGATGGTAAAGCATGTATTTAATTATTAAACTATCCTAGCAAAAAGTGCATTCTGTGGCTGTTTAGGTTGTTAAGATCACCCCTCCCCCTTTTCTGAACTCATTTAACTTGCTCCTTTCAAGAGTAACCAATGCAGTCACATGGAAGACAGTATTCAAAGAACGCAGTACTCCTCTAGAGCAGTGCTTCTCAACCTGTGAATCACAATCCTTTTGGGGGATTGACTGGTCCTTTACAGTTATGGAGTGGCGACGAAAAAAATAGTGTGGTTGGAGGTCACAGTAACATGAAGAACTGTATTACCCTTGAAAATAAATTGTCTTCTTCCTCCCTGTAATATCCCTCCAGGAGATGAGGCTAAACTATTTAAAATAAAAAAGAAAAAGCTTAGGATTTAAGTACACTTTACAAAGAACTCCAAAGCACTTCCTCCCATCAAGCCTGCTGGCATAAGTAATGGAGCTGTTATCTCCACTCTGCAGAAGGTGACTCTGTGGCTCAGGGAGAGCATGTGATTTGTTGAAAGTCATATGGCAGAGCCCAAACCGCAAGTCAGACTAACATTGTAAATCAGGTGTTTTTATTTCTGGCATAATTATTTGCCTCATGCTAATAGACACATCTATTGTGAGCAAATTGCTGTGTATTTAGGCTCAATGTTCTTGTTTTTGGTTTCTATCTCACTGTTTGCCCCCCTTGAGATCAATATTTTTAGAAGTGTTTGTGAGTAGGCCAGAGATTTCAGGTAGCTCACTGCTCCACCTTCTCTCACTGAAACAGTTCTCGGCAAACAGTCATGAAATCATTTCCTGTTTTAGGGTCTTAGCCTAGTCCTTTGAATGTGAACAATTTTAATTGTTTGTCAGCCTTTGGATAAGGTTAAGTGCAGTGATCAGTCTACTCCTACACTGTGCTTTTTAACTCTGGAGAACTACCTGACCCTGAAAGCTTAATACATAATTCTTGTGCTAGACACGTGCAAGGAATGTGCCCTCTAAATGTGCTTAGAGGACAAGTTCAAGGAATGTAGCACCTCAGAATTGCTGAATAGATAACAGTCTGATTGGAAACCAAATGGACAGTCATCATGATAGAAAGTGGGATAAAGACCGGAAGAGAAAACCATTTTTGTTATTCAAGTGATACATTTATATTTAAATATTTTACCATCAAAAAATTCCAGGGGAGATGGCTCAATATTTAAGAACATTTGCTGCACATGGTGAGAATCAAAGTTTTGTTCCCAAGAACCCATATCACGTGACTTAGACCTGCCTATAACTTGAGCTCCATGGAATTACACAATGACTTTTACACTCCACAGACACCTGCACTCATGTGCATATATCCATACATGTCCACATATCCACACACAGTCATACAGATGTGCAATAAAAATAAAATATTTTTTTTAAATTCAGACTTCAAAGAGAATATCTATTTGAGAGAATGACCCAAGTTTCAATTAATTTAAAAAAATACAGGAACATAAAGCATATCTCTCACTTGGCCTTTCTCTAACAATCAGCAACATTTATAAAATTCCCACTCACATCACCAGCCAGCACTGAGTCACATCATAGACAAATGAGGAGATTTGGAGGGGGAAAAAATTCTACCTAAGAAAAAAGAGAGGATAGATTGATAATTAAAGGTAAAGAGAGTAAATGATCCGTGATGTCTCAAAGCAGGAGCATCTTTTGTATCTTCAACTACAATCAACCATCAGAAAGAAGGCAGGAGTCATTGATGGGTTATAATTTCTTTATGCTTTTTGTTTCCTTTTACAGCAGTTTTATTATATATTTCTTTATGTGGTGATGTGTTCCAGATGTTTTCATTCAAGTATGTCATGTATCTTATCATAGATTTACCCTATCCTTTCTTCCTCCACTGTCTGTTTCATATACATATGTCTGAGTATATTTATATCTATATCTGTACTTATTTCTATATCTATAACTATCTATATCATCTATATCTTTATCTGTATATAATATCTAACCTAGGATTCATATATGAGAGAAATATGTAATATTTGTCTTTCTGAGTCTGTGTTATTTCACTTAATATGCTATTTATATGTGATATATATTCATATAAATTACTTTTTTCATTACTATTTTGTACTATAAACATTACCTTTAAATTCACAGGCAGTGTTTTACAGCAGAATGCTTGCATCTTACTTCATTCAAAATAATGTCACATAAACATTTCAACTATACTACAATGAATACCCTGAGAGTATATCATCACATCTCTTAAAACCCAACCTGCTCTCTAGTACAATGTCTGATACTTCGCTAAAGGCTTTTGAGAAAGAAACAAGTGAGTGAGAGAGAGAGAGAGAGAGAGAGAGAGAGAGAGAGAGAGAGAGAGAG
>NW_021604617.1:1268903-1291403 GCF_004785775.1 Grammomys surdaster | reverse complement strand
CTTGTTTGTGATAGAATCAGTCTGTGTATCCAGGCAGAACTCCAACATTTGATATGTAATATGCCTCATCTTCTGATATGAGAATTACTGATGTGCAGTAAGTTGCCAAGTTTCTATTTCCTATTTTTAAATTGGGTTATAAGGGTTTTGACATTTAGATTTTTTAATTACTTATATAGCTTGGATATCCAGCTCTTGTTATATGTATAGTTTACAAATATTTTATAGTATTCTATAGGATGACTCTGCTCAATAACAGCCTTTTATTTTCATTCATTTACTTCTCTATTTTTTTCTGTTTCCCAAATGTTGGGGATTACAAAACTCCTCTCCCATTGCATGATCTGTAAGCACTAGACCCACTTCCCTTTGGTTGTTCTTTAGCTTCAGGTATATATTTGTTTATATTCAGATACAATTTTATATGCAACAGGTACATATTTTTCAATATATAATTGATTGCAGAAGCTGTATTGGGATTGTGGAATGGCTTAGTGGTAAAGCACTTGCCGCAAAGCGTAAGAGCTTGAACTTGAGTCTTTAAAACTCTCAAGAAAGGAGATGTGGTAGCACCTCTTAATGGAGTGATGGGAGATAGAGATCATAGAATGCAGAAGTTAATAAGATATCTAGACTAAAGTATACAGTAGCAAACAAGTGTTTCTGTATCAAACAAAGTAGAAAGCAAAGGCCAATATCAGAGCATGTGCTCTGACTTCTTTATGCATGCCACGTCATATGTGCCTACATTCACATACCAAAACAGGTACACAGAGTTTGTAAGACTATGTTAATATATAATACACGATATACAATTAACTATATTTACTCAGTGCTAAGTCAACTTATGAGTTGATAAATTTCAGTAACTATATTCAGCATTTTTGAAACTGCCAATTTTTTTAAAAAAAATAAATGATATTTTAAAATTTTGTAAAAGGATGATATGTTTTGTAATGCAGTGGCATGATACAGTGGGAGTGGTGCTGAGGCATCCCCTCCCCCTGGTATGATGAGTCTATTATAAAATAAAGTTTATTTGGGACATGGGGAGTGGGTCTGTGGAAGGGAATAGAGGCAGAAAAGAAAGGGGACAGAGAAGAACAGAAAGAGAGAGGAGAGAAAAATAAGGGAAGAAGCATTCCAGGAATAAGTGGGGTGAGAAAGAGAGGGAGAGGGAGAGAGAGAGAGAGAGAGACAGAAGGGGGGGAGAAAGGGAGAGGGAGGAAAAGGAGGGGAAGGAGAAGAAGAAGGAGAAGGAGAAAAGGAGAAGAAGAAGGAGAAGGAGAAGGTGAAGGAGAAGGAGAAGGAGGAGGAGGAGAAGGTGAAGGAGAAGGAGAAGGAGAAGGAGAAGGAGAAGGAGAAGGAGAAGGAGAAAAGGAGAAAAGGAAAGACCTTTATATGTGAGCCAGGTTCTACCTGGCTGTTAGTAGGTAACTGTTTGGTGGAGCCTAGAGGAAATGCTAATAAGGGGTATATCATAGAAGGCAGAGATAAGGGGAAAAACAACTAAGATATTTTGCGACACTGAAGAAAAATGTTTTCCTCAAGTATCTTTTTATCCTACTGGCCAACATGATAATTGTTATGAGTCATAGTTGACTTTTGAAGTGAAAAGAAAAGAAATTGAAACTCAGTTCTCAGATTGGCTTGCTCATTATAGGCACATAAGACAAATGTAACAAATGTGAGAAATCAGTTCTCATTAGGCACATCTGACAAATGGTTGTTGTGCTTTAAAGTACAGATATAAGGCATTCTTGACATGTGGGGGTTATAGACAGGGCGGTGGAAAGCAGTGGACATTGTTATAACCAAAATATTCATTAAACACCCTTTACATACTTCTAATGAGCACCTACTAGGCTACTGCTGGCCCAATAGCAGGGATGACTGGAACTCTGACCCTCTGTTTCAGGGTGATGTATTATCTCCTAGAAAAATGTTAGGGATTTTATATTAAATGCTCCCCAAAAGACTATGTATTCAAGGCCTAGTCCCCAGAATACTGAGAAATATTGGAATCCTTGGAAGATGGGTCAAGTACCAAGTATAATGAAATTAGGTCCTTAGAGATGTGCCTTTGAATGTATATTAAGAACATAGTTTGTTCATGTCTTTCTCTTTTTTCCTCAGATGCTATAGGACAAACAGTTTTCTTCTAGCACATTGTCCCCATTATATGCTCTGCCCCACAGAGCTCAGATGACATGTGGACAACTGACTATGTCCTAAAACCTCAGAAACTAAGAACCAAATCAAAAGCTTACTTCTTACTTGTGATATCTCAGGTATTTTCTCACAGCCACAAAAAGCTGCCTTACTACATAAATGGCAGAATTCATACTCAGTTAAGAACACAAGACAGTATAGTTTTTTGCTATCAATAAGTGAATAAATAAAATTTTCTATAAAATAGTTTCCTGATACAGTTAAGAACACAACTATAATTTTCCTTCAAATTTTTATTTGAGAGAATGAGAATTGAAGACACACACACACACACACACAAAGAAACTATAGAACAACAATGTTTGCCTTTCATTTGTAATTAAGCAGTAAGATTGAGAACCTAAAAAAGGAAAATCACAGATTTAGCAGTAAACATATAGCTTTTATCACCAATTTGATATTTGATCAGATTTAGAAACACATGAACAACTGCAAAACTAACAGAGGAAGGTCCATTGGGTCAAGGGAGGCATGGGTAGCTAAGGAAAGGAACGTCATTTCTCATCCTCCAGGGTGCATACATCATCTTAGTGAACCATAATCCACATTGCACACTGGACAGCACATGGCTTTTTCCAGATGTGGCTTGGTTATAGCAGAGCTTCTCATGTAATTTGTTCTTTAGCTCTTGCCTTAAAGCTATTGTATGCCATTTCAATGGTGAATGCCAGATTAGTATACTCTGTAAGAATTTCAAGGTATCAGTGTTCACACTTCAAAGAAAATAGCAACCTTTATGTAAAGTTTGTTTACAAGATTGAGAAGGTCATGGACTTTTCAACCACAGTTTCAGAGAAGTACTAATGTCAGCCAGTGTGTGGCAGGATTGGAACCCTATGGAAGAGGTACTGAAATGCCATTTCATGAGAATGTGGGGAGAATGTATAAATTGTGGCACAGATTCCAAATTGTTGCAGATGCAAGGGTCATGCAATATCTGTCCAGAAGTACAGGATAGAGGAAGTGAGACTAACTCTAGAAACAAATATATGTTGCAGAGACTAAAGCTGAAGGGATAGCTACATATAGGTACTTTGAAACTGAAGCCCCAGATACAAGATATAAAGTTACTAAATGTGGTGTTTCTCCTAGTGTATTTTGTTTTTTCCTCACTGTGTGCTTTTGGGATGAAAATATATATTCTGTGTCACTGAATGTTAAAAATATAAGATCTGTTTTGGGGTTTTGTGGGTTTTTTATTTTATTTTATAAGAGATCACAGTTAAGAAATTGGTCTAAGTTTCAAAAGAGATCTAGAAGTTTGAAATTTTGAAAAATGTTGAGACATAGATTGTCTTTAAATATAGAATATGGAACATTTGATGTTGAACTAAATATATTTTTTCTTGTGAGATGGCCATGAACTGTGAGCACTAGGGTGAAAAGTGGAGCTTTAAATAATAACTGTCCCCAATAAGCTCATGCACTTGAATACTTGGCCACCAGTTGATTGTACTCTTTGAGAAACTTATGCAACCTTTTGGAGATGGAACCTTGATCAACAAGTTGTATCACTATGAACAGGCTTCGAGGTTTTATAATCTGAAAACTTAATTCCTCTTCTCCCATTTTTGCTTCTTGTATGGGAATCAAATGTGTTCTCTCTGCTTCCTGACTGGTAGGCTGCCCTCATGCTAGCTCTCATTCCTTCCCCATCATGGTGAATAGGATCTTTCCAAGACCATAAGGCATATTACACCTCTTCTTTTCTGAGTTACTTTGGACAGAGTATTTATTTTATCTCAGCAGCAGAAAAAAAACTACAGAGAATTAGAAACCTAGGCTATGCCAGTTCTCATTTTTGTCTAATCTATTAAACTATGCTCTCATCACCCTAGAGCAATGATTTTCTGTCTTGTAGAACCTTATTGAACATCTGAGTAAATAAGACTTGTTTTTATTTCTTCCTCTTGTATCTTTTATCCCAGGTCCTTGATGGTTTCCCAACACATTGTTCCTGATTGCTCTTACCTTACATTATCTTTGTTTTCTTCAAGTCCATATCTCACAGGAGCTTTCCTATTTAAAATACTGAAACTTCTTAATAGTCTATCATTTTCTAAGAATTTACCCTACTTTTCACCTTTTCAAATTCTGTCATTAGTTAAAAACCCAGCCCATATGTTTAATTAATGGTGGTTGTTTTCTCTGCTAGGATTTAAACATCAGGTGAATAATGGTTGCATGAATTCTGTTAACACTGCTTTAATATACCATAGGTGAATCACTAGCATGTATTGAAAACTTACTAGATATTTTAAAATAACTGAATAATATCATCAAGGGAACTACTTTATTAACAAAAGGTTCCTTCATGTATACAGGTAATCAACATTTAATTTTCTTGTCCACAGGCCATAAGCCTTATTAAGTTGAGTTATCTTACTTCAAGAAAGTGGATGACTGTTTAACTCAGGAAAATATAGGTTCAAAGCTTATTTGCATAAATTCTTAATCTATCTGTTGTTCATCATAGGAAGTCCCAGAGGATCAATAGAATTGCTTCCATGAAACTCCAGTCTGACATAAAATGCAACTGATGGGCCATGAAGAGAAAGACTCTATTTTCAAGGCCTTAGAAAAATAAATAAAACTTCCACATCATATTCTCTTCTTATTAATTTGATTACAATTCTATACTAGACATTTGCCTCCAGGAAGCGTGACCAAAACTAATTGATATCTTTTGATTATCTGAGACTTTTATGTAGTTAGTCATTTATAAGTGGAAGAGTGCCAGCTAGGTTGGTGTTTCCCCTCAGGTAATCCAGACACAGTTTCATTCCACTCTGTCCTGGAAGGAATGAAGCTTAGCCTGGCAAGTGGGTTTGCAGAATCTTAGACAGCATGAGTGTGGGAGAAATAGCTTTCTGTGGAGATGGTTTTCAGTGAAACAATTCTCTTTGTTGAGGATAAACTAAGAATATATAAACCTTGGGGAGTCAGTAAGGGTTTTGGGGGATGAGTCTGTATTATTGGCTGGGTTTAAGGTGCTGGGAATCCTTCATTTGCATGAAGAGGCGTTCCAGGTGCTCACTGGACATGTCCTTCCTTATAGGGAGAGAGAAAGTTTAACCTGTAATCTGCCCACCAGGCTACCTCAAGAGTGGCAATAAAGAAGGGGTCACAAAGCTTACCTGCACCAGAACATACAGACCCAGAGCAAGGAGGAAACAGTTCTATTTCTACCAATATCGGACAAGATTTCCAGGGCTAGGGTGTGTCAAAATGATATGTATCTCCAAAATCCACCAGTAATACAAAAAAGTTTTCTAATCAAAATTACTTAGATCAATCACAGAACACAGATCTTTAAAAATAATCATAAACTTGATCAAAGAATTCAATGAGTTTAAAAAATGAATAAGGAAACATAACAGTGAGTTTAAGGAGAATGAATATGAAGAAATATAATAAATGCCTGCATGATGCCCAAGAAAACACAAATATAAATCTGAGTGAAAGAACAAATGCAATATAAAATTTGAAAACTAAATTCAATAAAGATATATACATTGAAGTAGACTCACGCTGAAATAAAGATGGAATTGAAGACTCATTTTCACAATTAGAAAACTCAAGAAAAGGCCTTACAAAAAAAGAATGGATCAAGAAGAAGATTAAATATTAGATCTGGAAGACAAAGTAGAATAATTATATTCTACAAGTAAAGAATATAAAAAAAATCAAAACATATACACCCACCCCTCCTACACACATATACACATACAAGTTGGCTCAAGTACATGCATAAAATATGAAACAACATGAAGCTTAACTTTCAAATTTTAGGTATAGATGATGGAACAGAATCCAAAGCCACTGGCATAAAACAGAACTTCAACAAGATCAAACTAAAAAACTTCCACAAACTAAACCAACAAACAAAAATCAAACAAAAAACCCCAAACAAATACATTCAGATACAACAACACAGAACAGCAAATAGCCAAGACCAGAAAATAACTGCCCATGGCATGCCATAGTAAAATCACTAAATATGCAGAACAAACAAATGATATTAGACAAAGAAAAAGTCACATGTCACATATAAAGGAAAATCTATCTGAATAACAGCTGATTTCTCAGTGGAAACTTTGAAATTAAAAAAAAAAATCCCACAACTGACAACCTCGACTAAGATACCCAGCAAAAATTTCTACAATTATGGCAAGAGAAGCAAACATTTATCATGACACAAAAAGTTTTAAAAAATTCATGTCCAAATAGTTGTAGAAGGCAGAGGGAGGAAGGAAATTTGGTGGGAGAGGGGAAGGGTATGGACATGAGGGTTGCTCGGGTGGAAATCTGAGGGCTGGTGAGATGGCTCAGCGGTTGAGAGCACTGACTACTCTTCCAAAGGTCATGAGTTCGGATCCCAGCAACCACATCATGGCTCAAAACCACCCATAATGAGATCTGATGCCCTCTTAGGGTGTCTGAATACAGCAACAGTGTACTTACATATAATAAATAAGAAATAAAAAAAAACTTAAAAAAAAAAAGGAAGTCTCAGAGACCTGGGATAAGGGAGGCTCCCAGGAGTCAACACAGGTGACCTTAGCCATGATGCCTAACAGTGGAGACATGTAACCGGAAGAGGTCATCTCCTGTAGCCAGATAGGACTCCCAGTGGAGGGATAAGGACACCAACCCATCCACAAAACTGCTGGCATCAAATTTGTCCTGTCTAAACAAAATGTAGGAACAAAGATGGGGCAGAGACTGAAGGAATGGCCAACTAGTAACCATCCCAACTTGAAATACCTCCCATAGGCAAACATCAATCCTTGACATTATTATTGATACTCAAGTAGGCTGACAAACAGAAGCCTAGCATAACTGTCCTCTGAGAGACTCTACTCAGCAGCCAAACATAGCACAGAGGTCAGGGACTTGCATGGAAGAGTTGGGGGAAGAATTGAAGGCCCTTAAGAAGATGAGAACCTCACATGACCAACAGTGTCAACTGACCTGGACCCCTATGAGCTCTCAGAAACTGAGCCACAAAGTGAAGAGCATACACGAACTGAATCGAGGCCCTCAGCACATATATAACAGATGTGTATCTCAGTCTTCCAGTGGATTCTACAAGAACTGGAGTGGAAGCTCTCCCTAAAGCTATAGTCTCACTGTAGTATCTGTTCCCCAACAGGGCCACCTTTTCTAGCTTCAGTAAGAAAGGATTTGTCTACCCTGGCAGAGACTTGATGTGCCAGGATTGAGGGATCTACATGGGGTCCCTGCCCTCTCAGAAGAGAAGAGGAGTAGGAATGGGGGAGTGAGGATCTCTGTGAAGAGAGAACTGGGAAGGGGCAGCATTTGATGTAAATAAATTAATTTAATAAAAATTCATGTCCACCAAAACAACCTGAAAGATAATAGAAGCAATACATCAGAATGAAGAGAAAAAAACACACAGCCAACAATTTTTTTTTCATGAGCAGATTTAATTTTGTAATATGCACAAGCTTTTCTTTTTTATTGGATATTTTATTTACATTTCAGATGTGATCCCCTTTCCTCATTCCCCCTCACCCAGGAATCCCCTATCCCATTTCCTTTCCTCCTGCTTCTATGAGAATGTGCCTCCACCCACTCACCCATTCCCACCTCCCCACCCACAAAGACCCCCCAACTGGGGCATCCAGCCTTCACTGGACCAAGGACTTCCTCTCCCACCTATGTCCGACAATGTAATCCTCCCTTACATATACATCTGGAGCCATGAGTCCCTTCCTATGTGCTCCCAGGCTGGTGGTTTAGATCCTGGGAGCTCTGCTTGGCTTAGCCAACAAATTTAAAAAAATAAATTAAGTTATAATTAAGGAAATATAAAGAATGACTAAGAACAAAAAGAAAAGGAACTGCACTTAAAGCCTATCTTTTCAATAGCCTCAAAGTTTGAGTTAAAAGAAGTAGGCTATCTGAATGGTTTAAGAAACAAAACACATATTTTTGTTCTCTATAAGAAACTTAGGTTTAAAGACAAGTATTCCAAGTAAATGGGACCAGGAAGAGAGCAAGAATTGCTACAGTAATATCCAGCAAAATACTTTTAACTAAAAGTGATCAGAAGAGATAAAAATGGACACTTCTTTCTAATTAATGGAACATTTTCCCAAGAAAATATTACAATATGCACCAAATTCTGTTGTTCTTAATTTCGTGAAAGCACACTACTTGAATTAAAACACAGATTAACATCACTTCAGTAATAGGTGATTCAATACACTACTTTATTCAATACTTATTTCTGGACAATAAAGTAATCAGAAACTTCAGACTCAAATGCCATCTTACATCAAATATGCCTTACAGAAATATCCAGAGTATTTCATTCAAACACTAAAGAATACACATAATCAGATACCCAAAAAATAATTCTCTAAAACAGACTACAACCTAAGACAAAGACCAAATTCAATTTCAAGAAAAAAAAAACTAAGTATTCTATCTTATCATAATGCAATAATTTGATTGCAAGTAAATTTCTAGTAGGTACACAAAGTCATGGAGATTAAACAACACATTTTTGAATTCAAGAAAAAAAAATTTCCAGAACTAAATGAAAGTTAAAATATACCAAAACAAAACCTCTGGCATATAGTAAAAGAGACGATACTTTAAAATTGTTGAAATATTTAAAGACAATGGGACCTTTAAAAGTTAGACTGTATTTTATATTGTAATATTAATAACTAATTTGAGATCTTGGAGATTAACAAGGAAGAAAAGAATATGGCTTAATAAAGATGTGCTATTTGTCAAGTAGACAAGTTACTTGTGTGGGTTGCTTTTTGTCAACCTGACCCAAACCTAGGGAAGATTTATTTGGGAAGATTTAATCTTAATTGAGAAAATACCTCCATAAACTTGGCCTATAGGCAAATCTATAGGGAAATTTCCTAATTGATACACAAGGTCCCAGCCCACTGTAGATGCTCCCAATCCTGGTAGGTAGCTTTGAGTTGTACATAAAAACAAATTTAGCAAGCCATGGAGAGCAAGCCATGTGTGCCTCTGTAGTTTCTACTTCAATTCCTGTCTCTATGTGACTGCCCTGACTGCTGTCAGTGACGGCATGTGACCTTAGTGTTATAGGCTAAAATTAACCATTACCCTTAAAAGGAATAAAAATCCTAACTAAGACATACCCTTAATTGGTCCAGGCTGGATAGCACCTGCTCCCTCATACCCAAACAAAACTGGTAGGACTGAATAGAATGCATAATTTGTGGTTATTAAGAAGAGAAGAAATCTATTCTATTGTTCATCAAGAAGTGTGCATATAACACAATGCAAGTTGGGAGTCCAGGCTTTTAACAGGTTGTTAAGTACATTTTTAGAAGAGGTTTGTGTGTGTGTGTGTGTGTGTGTGTGTGTGAAGTACATACAAGTAAAGATCTTGGTTTGTCAAGTGTATTGTTAGAAAGGTGTGTACATAACCTAAGTCAAATAAAATCTCAGGTGGCTAAGGTATTCCTTGTGTTTGCCTTATTAACCATGAGTATCAGAAATTACTTGAACCAAAGCTTTCTGAATCTGATATTAGTTCTCTGGTAGTAGAAATGTTCCAAAGTTAATCTGCAATGATATACACTTATTTCTAGCTTTGGAGTTGAACTTCATGATAATATAGATAATTTCCACTTACAAAATACAACATCTGATCTTTTGTAGAAACAAAACTACTTGAAGGATCATGAATTCAGGTTTAAGAGGAATATAATCTTTTTTTTTTTTTTTTTTTTTGGTTTTTTGAGACAGGGTTTCTCTGTGTAGTCCTGGCTGTCCTGGAACTCACTCTGTAGACCAGGCTGGCCTCAAACTCAGAAATCTGCCTGTCTCTGCCTCCCAAGTGCTGGGAATAAAGGCGTGCACCACCACTGCCCGGCTATAATCATTCTTAAAATAATTGGATATAACATTCTTCTGTGACTACTCATCAAGAGCTGAAACATCCTTACACTGCACCATTGCCTATAATCTTCACAGTCATGCTCTATCATGAAGAGCTAATGCCTGGGGCCATGATTTATAATCTGACCTTATCACCACTTTGTTCCTCTGTAACCTTCTCTGAGTCGCATGTTCAATATCATTTTCTACATCAAACTCTCAGCTCTGGCAGTATACTCTAATTTCCTGAATTTACCTTGTTAATAAATCTTTTAATATTTTCCTTTCCCTTTGAGTATCTAAGACTCACTAAACTTTTTTCTTGAATCTGAGAGATTTCTAAAGGCTCCATTCAACTTCCAAATTGAGCTTTATTTAAATTTTAATTGAGGCATGACATTTGTGCATCTTCATGGAGCGTAATAGTTATTTACATAAATATAATATACAATATTAAAATTAAAATAGGGAACACTTCTATTCTTCAAATGCTAATCATTGGTTTTAGTATTGTTTTTTTTTCCCTGAAAGTTTTTCATGATCATCTAAACACTGTTTTGAAGTAAATATTATATCACTTTGGCCAAGTAGCGTTGACTACTGAGTAAACTTAACAATACGGTTATAGGTAGGCTTCTATTAGTGCTCCTTAATAGAATGAGAAAGGAGAGGATCACAGGAATTTCACATGGCATTCTAGCCATCACTCCCTTCTAACCTGCAGCTGCATATGAGGTCTAGCCTCTGTGCTGCTAGAATCTATCTCCAGCCGATAATGATAATTGTAAATTACCACTTACTAACTTCTATGTTTGATCTTGGCCACTCCAGACTCAGTTGTGCAGCCCTCTGACCCATGCTTTCTTGGCCCAGAGGAATGATTTCTTGACTTAGATCCCAGAGCTCTCTGCTTCTCTACCCCATGGCTGCCTCTTACTCTTATCTGTCCACACTCTCCTAAAGTATGGCTGAACTCTTTCTTTCTCTTCCTTCTCCAGGTCCCAAGCCCTGTAATCCTAAAATCTCTCCTCTATCTGTTCTCCCCAGTTATTAGCTGCTGGATTTTTATTTACCAATCAGAACAAATTGGGGGCAGGTTTGCAGAAGCTACAGACCATCTCATGAAAACAGTTTTGGGGGGAACAAAATTATCATTTGTAATACAAGTAGCTATAGTATGTAGCCTCAATGAGTGTAATCTTCCATGTGAGTAAAAATACTTTGATTTGATGCCTGGGAAATGGGTAAAGGACTAGTGAGTACATTTAGATCCCTAAACAGAGCACTTGTGGAACAATATTACTAGAGAATCTTATCAGTTGTTTCATATACAATACTACACGTAAAAAAAACCACACAAGTTGAGTCAAAATGGTTGGCCAACAGAGACTTCATTGTATAAGAGAGAAATTTCAATGTGAAATAAAACACAGTCCTTGTTCTCAATGTTAGCCTCTATTTTGGCATAGAGATTTTGCCTTATCATTTATTATAACCATGGGCCAAAAGGTTAAGGACAAATTATATATGTGTCATATAGCCCCTGCTGGGGTCCAAAAGTTTGGAACCCACAACAAGAGTTCAATAGTGAAGAGAGAGGAGAGAGAGAGAGAGAGAGAGAGAGAGAGAGAGAGAGAGAGAGAGAGAAAATCAAAAGAAGATATGCCTCTAATACAAACATTTAATACAGAGGGAAAGAAAACATGATTGAACATGCAGATACAGACTTAATAATGGTCCATTCAAGGATCTATGAAAGTCATGAAGTATTCTGTCTCTGAACTTTTTGGATTGGAAAGAATTTTTAAATAAAGATAAACAAATCTTTCCTAACACAATTAATGTGGCTATAGTGCATAGGGGACACAAGGGATCAATATAAAGTCTATGGAAAAGTACATAATATAACTTCCCATTTCAGAGATTAAATAACTTCTGATGGTGCAAGGGAAATAAGTCTCTTGTTGACTGGCTAATACTACTAGAGACATGTGGCTATCACTATCTTACCTCCTGGTACTTCTGAAAATTGTCAGCTGGAAGACAATGTTCGTTGAACAGGCATTTCTGAGTGAATATTCCAAGAGACATGGGTGTTTGATGTTTATTACCAGACCAAATAAAACTGTTCACAGGGGAGTTAAGAAAGAAGTTAATCAAACAAGGTTCTGAAGACTAATTCTGGAAATTGAGAGGCTTTTCTGAGTTACAAGGTAATGCATGCATGACCTTTCTGAAGTAGAGGAGGCATTGGTCTATCTCAGTCACTTAGGCCAGTGTATCTGTCATACTCATAAAATACTAAGACAACTAAGGGGAGATTAGATAAAGGCAACATAAACAGAGAGTGTTTTTTTTTTATCACCCTGAAGCATGTAAGTAAAGATTTGTATTGAACTGGTATTTCTGGTAGAGCCTAATACTGGAGTAGTGGGCTTCTGGGAGACTCTGAAGCATAAAAAGTTCACAGATGGCATAAATGACAGTATATCATACATCAAAAAACTCTTATTCTGTCTTAAATTGACAAGTTATCATCCCACTGTACCCTATAAATATTTATTCCCAGGGAAAAAGAACCAAAAAGGATGTCTGGAATAGAAATTATTTGCTTGGTTTGAGAATCTCTTAATCAGCCAGGCTTGATGAAACTGTGTCTATTTGCCTAACTTAGCCTAAGACTTGAATGTGCTTCTGCCTACTACTTGAGTTCAATTCCTATATCTGATAACCTCCATACTGGCTTGTTACCTCTCACATAGCTGCATTTGGTATCACAGCAGTACTCCACAATGTAGAGGCAAAACAGTTCATATACAATAACTGTGTGGTTCAGATAATTAAATAAACTATGGCCTCTGTCCATTGTTGTCCTTCAGATATATCTTGATGGAGTCTTTTATTGTTTTGAACCTTGTTAATCTTTACCCTTAGCTCCTGATTCCTAAGACTAATTTGTATTTGCTTGGCTTTGGTGATCAAAAGTGGGTCTTCCAAAAGCCTATTCACCCTCTGTAAAAGGATTTGTTATAAGAATGTTTTAATGCAGCCGGGCGGTGGTGGCGCACGCCTTTAATCCCAGCACTTGGGAGGCAGAGGCAGGTGGATCTCTGAGTTCGAGAGTTCGAGGCCAGCCTGGTCTATAGAGTGAGTTCCAGGACAGCCAGGGCTACACAGAGAAACCCTGTCTCAAAAAAACCAAAAAAAAAAAAAAAAAAGAATGTTTTAATGCTAACCCATTTATGTCTTACAGGCTTGGAAAGGTATTTGGAAAAACACTAAAGCTAGCAGTTTGAAACAGGATGTCCTGCATAGGTGAGTAAAGGCACACTAAAAAGATATAAGGTTGTTGAATGAAAATCTCATTCTTAGAGGTGGTTTACCTCCCTATTATGTATTGAGTAGAGAGAACCCCGAACCAAGTTCTCCTGAAATAAAAGTAGTTCCCATTGCTGTTGGATATGTTACAGGTAAGAATCAAGATACAAGGATCAGCTGCTGGGATTTTCTTATGAGCCAGAGCAAGGAATTGGATAAGAACATGTGGATAACAATAGAAGCTATGATATATTATGAAAGAAAACATGTCTAAGGAAGAAAGTGGACCAAAGCTGGCAAGAAGAGGCAGAGGCTCAAAGCCATTTCTTTCTACTCAATTAAACATTTTATATTTCCTTATCTAGTGTTTGCATTTGTCTTGTATATTCTATGCCTATTTCATATCAGCCTTGGTGAGGAGAGGTTTTTCAGTTTTTCTCCTCTTTTATTTCCTGCATTGGCCTCACTTTCTATCTGCTTTTATTTACAACTATTCCTGAAAGTAGTGATCTCAGATTTTTTGGTGAGGGAAACTGAAGCATGCTCAGTTTTCTGTAAGTCCTTCCATCATGGTTTAAGGTTATTACTATCTAAGAGAGATCAAGACTCTTTCACTTTCTTCGTATTCTACCTAGAACTTGTGTTACCTATACCAGCAATTAGCTAAAATTTCCATGTTACAAGGAATTTAATTTGAAACTTTTATATATTAAAATAAACCTTAAAAGAAATCTGAGTTATTAAAAGAAAAACATAATTATGGTAATCACTGACGTCAGGAAGGGAAATAGCTAGGAATATTAGAGTCATGCTTGTCACAAAAGTCACAAGAGAGCCTTCTTTGAGTAATTTGCTTCAGAAGTGTGATCCCTTAGACAGTAAAGATATATAAGGTCTGATTATATATTTGATATATACCATACATACATACATACACGCACACACACACATATGGCAATATACAAGAGAACAATTTTACGAAGAAAAAAAAAGCATGATATTATGGTTGTTGAGTACATGCTTTGCTAATAGAGATGAAAAAACAATAATGAAGACAACTAAAACATAAAGTAATCTTAAAACTACTGATATATTTTAAGGGCATATGTTTGTAAGAAGTTAATATGCAGGCAGATCACTGTTGTAAATAGAAAAGATTGTAGCTGGTTGAATGGTTGCCTTTATCCTCTGGTACCATGCAGAGTATCTTTCAGAATCATGATTACTAGTCAGTAGGGGTGAAGGCTTTATCTAGTTTATCACCAGGTTGACTTATACATGGTCAATGAGATATGTAAGTGTTCTAAGTAGTAGAGTCTTTTCATCAGTTTGTGGAGAATAAACTTGCCTTTACCGTCAAAGCCTGGGTTGTTTGGGGATTTCCATTTAGCCCATAACCAACCATTCTCTGACTGTATTTAAGACCTATTCCGTGAGAAAGAACCCATACCTGACATTGCTTGGATAACTAAGAAACTGATTCTATATAGGCCATGAGCCTGAATGAAGCCTAAGGATGATTGCTCCATTAAAGGAAGACAGTAATAAAATGACTCCTAATGACATTCTGCTATTCCATTTGATCAGTTTCTCACTTAACAATTATCAGATAAGTTTCCTCACGGGAAACTTCTGACAATCTTGTGAATATTTCCATGCCTTCTTCTGTAATGTTCCCTGAAACTTAGGCATGTTTTGCAGATATTTTCATTGGGACAGGACTTCAAAACTCTATTTTGATTGATTGTGTTTTTCAGTAATACTCTCTCAATCTTTTGCAGAGAGAAGTTTTCTTGATGAGGAGTAATAATCACATTTATATCTGAAGATTTAGAGCTAGATGCCTCTGATGAGATAGAACCTGTGACATTTGGCTTTCTGGGTATAGGTTACCTCATTCAATATGATCCTAGTTCTGTTAATTTACCTGCAACGTTCATTATTTTTATTTTTCTTTACAGCTGAAAATACTTGCCAATAATGATCACCTTTAAATATCAATATCTTTGAAAAGTATTTTGATGTAAGTTCCTTTATATTTCAGGCGTTTTAAAAATGATTTTATATCACCCTTCTCTATAACCTGTACTTGTAATTCATGTCTAAGAAATGACTAATGTTACTACATCTAGTCCAGTAACAGTCTCAAAACAAGGGCCCCTGAGACTATACTTAATGACAAACTCAAGCATACAAATGTTATAAGTTTTCTTTATTAATGTAACTTGAGCTATTGATAGAATTGGTGTTCCAGAAATTGCTTCTTTCATGGAGTGAATGTAAGTTTAGTTTAATATTAAACACTTCACTAACTGTATAAAGTATCCCAAGGACATGAAAATAAAGCTCCAAGATAAAGAATACAAATAGATGAAGAACTTATGATCACTAATACAAAATCCTGTTTATGTAAACTTCGTAAATCACCTAGACTTCAGTCCAAAGGATAGAGGGGTTTTCTAGAGATCTATACTGTAACTCACAAATTCTGTGCCACCCCAGGGAGTCAGAGGCACAGTTTATCAAATGAAGACAAGTCTACTCTACACTGGTAAATTCAAAGCCCAACTAGCTGTTTAAAAAAACAGCATAGACACATGAATCTTCTCAAGTAATAGGAATTCTTTTTCTGAAATAAATAAAAACAATAAAACTAAAAGTTATTATGAACAATTTCCCCCAACTAACACAAATATCAAAGTCAACAAGAAAGAATAGGAAACTCTAAAGTTTGTTTGCCACTCAAAAAAAGAGGCTGTTTTCAATCTGACTTTGTGAATCATTTGTAGAATTTACTGATCAAGCCATTTTGCAGTTTAATTTTCCTTGATTAGCAAAGCAATTTTCTCCAGCTTCCTCTAACTTGCTAATCAATTTTAGCAGCTACTAGAGTGAAAATGCCACGCAGATTGCTCTAACTGCTTCAAACTGCTAATCAATTTTGAAAACCTAAATCTATCTGAATTTTACCCTGTCTTTTCTTGCTTCACATTGTTAATATCTCTCATGACTTTGAAGGCTGATGAGTGAGTTTTCATGTGAAGTAATATACTAAAATGATACTTCATTTTGGCTTAAGGATTTTCATCTTATTTCTACACTTACTGCTCTGCCTTATGAAACTGGCAGATGTCTAAAAGACAACAATATTTTTAATAAATGTATCTAAATAAACTCATCTTCTAGATCTAATTTAAGAAAAATTACAGATATAAATTTTTATTGTAAGTATGTAAATGAAATTTTCATGCATTATCCATTGGTAGTTAAGAAACATTTATGCTATAGCATCTAGAATGAGAAAACATTGTGGACCTCAATCACTCTAGCACCTGACTTAGCTAAAAACTGAAATCACTAGACAAACACCAGTTGCCCATGAACACCTACACCCAGATACCAACTAATGGTCCATAAATGCATTATAAACTTTGTCAAGCAAAGCTTCAGAATGTATGGGATTACTGTCAAAGGGAACTGGGAGTCTGTGAATGTGCTAAATTAGCCACATGACCTTCAAAACTGTCTGTCTTGTATGTTTGTGAGAAGCAGTGATTTCATCATGCCCACCAAAGTATTTTAAGCAACATCAGCTTGCTTGCTAAATTGAAATTTCCTCGTCTCAAATGTCCATAAACTAAACTTTTTTTCCCCTTCATGTTTAGCCACTGAATGAAATCAGCAACCATCTGGATCTTCCAGCAATATGACACACATTAGGGGAAGATTTGGATAGAAATGGGTCTGAAGAGCAGAGTTCTGCACACTCTGTGATTGCATTTCCAGAATCCGGAGATAAAGTCTGATCCAAAGTCTGTGCTTAATTAATAAGAATTATTTGCATGTTGGATGTCATATTTCAAATTGTTGTGTATAAGCATTGCAGCTGTTGATTTCTGAGTTAGAACAGGACCAGCATTGGGGGTCCAGATCTCATAACATGAGAAGGACACAACATACAATATATTGCCATAAAGACCTGGAAGGGTACAGGGCCAGAAATATGATAGCTGCCTGCAAAAAGCAGTATTGCAGCAAGGAAAGTTGGATGTGCTGCAAATGGGAACCGAAGTCTGCTAAGGGTCACCTCTTTAGGAGAATGTGCACATTGGCTCTTCTTGTCATCCTCAATTACTCCTAAAACTGAATTTTCACATTTATTCAACAAAGATAATTCCAGTCTAAAGAATTTTAAGTTGGCTGATTTTTGTTTCAATTCTTGGATATATTTTACACGCTGCTGGCACCCTTAATGTCTATGAGCAATCTCAGATTTTATTTTGTTATCTTATTATTCTGTTGTGCTAAAGATGGAACCTAGATTTTCATGCACATTGGGGAAGAACTCACTCATTGAGCCACAAGGACAGCCACTTTAGCTGTTTGATTTTTAATGGTAATCAGATATTTGCAGAATCTTTGGTATCTCACTATATGTGACTTTTAGGTCCCAAATGGTAAGCTTGGGAAAACTTAGAGATACTTGGATCACTTGATAAGACATTATAAAAAGACAAAACAACAAAATTGAAGATAATCTAAGCACCATCAAACCTCTTTCCTTCAGAGTTCCTAGTATCATGAAATACATAAGAAAACAAAACCTTGAGGCTGGAAAAGATGTGATACTCTAAGTAAAAGACACAGTAGGGAACTAATTTTACTAATGGGAGAAATGGCACCTAGAGAAACAAATATGTTCATGGAGTAGAAAATGAACCCCTAAAAATTGTTCACTGACATTTGAACAAGTGCTGTGACATTGATACACACACACACATGCACACATTCACTCACATGCACATACAATACAAAAAAATTCAAATGATAACAGTAAGATATATAAAAGTAAATTAAGAATAGTAATGAAGTGATTCAGTAACAATCCAGAAGAATGTGTGTTTCCGAATAGAAAGATAAGGGGAAAGAAAAAAGGAGAAGGGGGACTAATGGTAGAAGGGGAATGTAGGTGGAAGGAAGGGGGCATGGGGAAGAAAGGTAAAACATAGAACAAAGCAAGTGAAGGAATTACATAAAAATGAGAAACCATCAATAGACAGTAGTATATTAAAGATTTGCATTTATGTATTTGTATTGAGTGTTCCCGTGTATGTAGGTATGACACATTTGTGTAGGTGGCTCCAAAGGACAATGAAGGTGTTAGGTCTCCTGAGCTAGACTTATAGGTGGTTGTGTTCATTTCAACATGGATGCTTGGAATGAAACACAGGTCCTCTGGAAGAGCAGCAAGCACTCATAGTACCAGTCTATCTCTTCCTCCCCAATATATGACCATTATTTGAATTATTTTACCTGTCTGTAAGTCTCAAATTGTATCAAGGTATAAAACTAAGTATAACAGAAAATAACCAATAAAAAACACCACACATAAAAAAACACAGATAAGAAACATCATGAGTTACGTTTTAAAAATAAATTCTACGGTGAATGTTTGTCACAAAATGTTATATATTATGATGCATCCACACATGTCCAGGAAAATGACAACGCTATTAATGCAATATATTGTGTTCATTTCAAACTTATTCTTCATATCATGCTAAAAACATCTATGATCTATTCATTTTACAAAGTTCCCAAAGATGAGACATTATTATGAACTACAGTCCTCACATTTTAGATTAAACTGTTTTTCTGCATTATCTACTATATAAATTTATACACATAAATTGATGTTCTGGTACATCTAGAAAACATTTGGGCAAACCAAATTTACTATTACAGACAAAAGTAACATATTCACATGATAATTAATCTGCTTATATTTAACAATATATTATTCTGTATACCTTTTCAATAGTTTAAATTCATTTTAAAACAATGGTTTCAGTTCAACACTGCCACACATGTGTGTAAGTGTACTATGATTAAGTTCACTTTATTAACTGTTCTTCTCCTGTCTCTTTCACCCATTCCAATTTCTTTTCCAAATAATCTTAAGTTCAACTTGTACTGTTGTGGACTTCAAGACTATCTAAGTTCTACTTATAAGAGAAAGCATTCAGTACTTGCTTGTGTGAGGTTGCTTAATTTGTTAACAGAACTTTCAGGTCCATTCACTTTCTTGTGAATAATGTTTTCTTTCTTCTTTAGGGCTGAAGAATATCCAACCATTTCTATACTTCATATTCTCTTATGCATTCATATGAGAATATATCATGGAAGCCTTACCTTGTTTTCAGCTATAGTGAATATTGTTGTGCTAAATATTAATATATGAATATCTATACTGTTTGCTGATCTTGTTTTCTTTAACTTTACACTTAACTGTGATATAGAAATTGCTTATAGTGACTAATATTTTATTTCTTGAGGAGATTCATATTTCTTTTCATACTGGCTGGGTGAATTTATGCAACAGCCTATATAATGCATTCTATTTCCACTCCTCCTTGTTAGTATTTGCATTTTTCAGATTGCTGAAGATCTTGAACATTTTTTAAATGTATTTGTTTTTGTTTGGGTAGCTGTCATTTCAGTGAATTAAGTCACTTATTTAATGGGCTATGTGTTTTGGTGTACTTAATTTGAAGTCTGTGTATGTTCTTGATAATTGTTTTCTATTGGAAGAAATGGTATTTCCTTCCCACTCTATACTCTATCTTTGCTCTACAATGTTTGCTATTTTGACTTTTATATTCAGCATTCCAGCTACTTCACAGCCTTTCACATATAAAAACCAACAGATTAAAAAAAAAAACAGTAATCATTCCTAGAGAAGATAGCATTAGTAGACCTAATTGACAATATAAACAAGAAATACTAATAATGAATGAATTTAATAGCAGGATACATAAGACAATATTTTCTACCTTTTTCCAAGAGGTAGAATAAAATACAATTGAATCTGATAGTTTAGAGGCTAAAATATTAATAATAGTTTAGAAAAAATAAGAAAAGAAATTAGTTTTAGAAATAATATATAAATAGGCAGTAAGAAAGAAATCATTGAGAGAAGTTCACACACACACACACACACACACACACACACACACACATCCCTAACTCAGAAGCTATATCCAATTGATAATATATTTTCTCCATTGGAATCCACTGGGGATACAAACCACAATTAAGGCCATGCCACATGTCCAGCCATAGATAGTCAACAGAAAATAAACTCAATGGCATCTTTGAATTTTTTTTTTGTCTGATGTTTTGTTAAGGCATTGTTTTTAACCTTATGTATATATTATTGCTTCTAATTTTGTATTTTTATGGGATCCTTTATTATTTTATCCATTATATCTTATATGTTTCTTGTGCTTTTGCTTTGGCTCATTTTCTTTGTTTGTCTTATTTTTATTTGTTGTTAATTTTGTTTTCTTTTATTTTATTATTTTTAGATGACTCTTTATTTATAAGAGACAGAAAGGATGTGGATCCAGATTGGAGAAGAGTTGAGGAAAATCCTGAAGGAATTGGAGGAAGGAAAAGCATAATCATATCTAATATATGAAAAAATCTATTTTAAATAAAAATAGAAGAAAACAAAAAATAGCAAATTGTTTTAAATGAACAGCAAAGTTTTACATTTACACACAATTTGTTGATAATTAAATAGATCAAATTTAATAGTATGATTTACGCAAAATGTCAGAATCTTTAATTTTTTAAATGTATTTGCTTGTTTATATAGGTCTCTGTTTCTGTGTCTCTGTTTCTATCTCTGTGTGTGTTTGTGTATGTGTGTGTGTGTTTCTGTCTGTGTGTGTGTATGTGTGTGTGGGAGGGTGCATGGGTATGTGTGTGTAAGCACATATGTGAAAGGTGCATATGTGAAGGTTGGAGGGCAATTTTTTAAGAGTTGGTTTTCTCCATCGTCCATGGGTTCCAAGGGTTGAATTAATGTGATCACACTTGACTTTCACATACTTTTTTGAAATTACCACCTCATTGGACCCAAAATTTGATCTTTCTTAAATGTATTTTAACTAAAAAGTCATATAAAGCTTTGGTACAAAGTTAAAATATGCACATCTTTTGTCTTTTTTAAATGAATGAACAACCCTTCATTTACGTACAAAACAGTGACAAGACTGCTAACTCTTCCAGCAGATGTAGCAGACTGGTGATGGGACCAGAGAGTCAGGTAAGGCTTATATTTACTCAAAATCACTTTTTAGATTTTTGTAAAAAAGTCGCTAATTTCATCCAATGGAAAATACTCACTTTCAGTTGCAGGGAAAATTAATTCTCAGTGAATATCAATCAGATACAATTCCTATATCTCAGAGAATTTTTGCCACATTTGAAGATAATTTTTCAGTTGTTATATATGAAGCAGTACATGCTAGAGAACTACTAGGTGCAGTGAGAAAAAAGCAATGTCCTATAATGTCCAGAGCTACACCCAAAGCAAAGAGTCATTTGACTCCAAATCTCAATATTGTTAAAGCCTAGAGTCCAATACTTCCCTGCACAATGATAGTTAAAAATTTATTCCTTGTTTCATTAATTTATTCAGGACTGTATATAATATACTAATATTTCCACTTATCTCAAATGCAAGTGAATTATAAAATCTTGTCTGCCAACTTGAGGTAAAGGAAAGTTGAGAGGTCATGGTGTCCATTTAAACAGAGAACTTTACACTACTTATGCAGTGAATTCTCCTCTTAGAGAGAGGGCTACACATAAATATTTACATAATATGTTGTGTGCAAAATATCAGATAAAATAGAAAATATAAACAAGTAATTAGGAAAATGCTTCCTTTTGGATACATGTCTTAAGTACATGTTCATTCATTTTTGCCATGTCTTTCCTCATGCCTGGAATTTGTCTAAAATCATTCAGGCCATTAAGTAAATGCCTTAAATGGTCTTAATAACAATAACCAACCCAATACAAAATTTCCTTGATCACATCTGAGCTGCTAACTATTAGAGAGTTCTTATTTCTAGTACCTTTTAGCTGAAAACAAAAACCAAGAAAGTCAAAAGAAAAGAAAAAAACAGCTAGTATCTAGTTTTCTAGCCTCTCTCTCTCTCTCTCTCTCTCTCTCTCTCTCTCTCTCTCTCTCTC
>NW_021604617.1:1231840-1268893 GCF_004785775.1 Grammomys surdaster | reverse complement strand
CTCTCTCTCTCTCTCTCTCTCTCTCTCTCTCTCTCTCTCTCTCTCTCTCTCTCTCTCTTTAGCTTTTTTAACCATATGGCCGCTGTGTATATTATGACATCACCTTTTGTCTATGTGTAGTACAAACTGTACAGCCTGAACTAGTCCTTATGTTCTAAAAATCTGCAATAATTTATTTCTTTAACCTTTCTGTTGTTTATGCATGATTTCTCTAAAAGAAAAAATAAACTGAAAATAGGTTCATGTTTGATTGGTTTTAATTATTCATAGGGAAGAAATTCTATTTATGGAAGGCTTGTTTATATGGAACTGCAACCTTCTCTGAAAGGCAAGGGGAAAAAGATTTTGCCAATTAACCAGCTTTATCATATTCATATCTTTTAAGACTTCAAATATTTGTGAATAGACATCTTTGCCTATGTGGCAAGAAACAGGGAGGCAGGCATCTAGGGAGCCCTAGATGGAAAATAAACTAAAACTAGGACTTTATGAGGCATGAATTAGTTCAGTAACAAAAAATATCATTAGTATTTAACATAAATGACATGCTGAAAGGGACTGGCTTAGTAGCCATGAACAGTACATTTTCTCTCTTAATTTATGTGACTAACCCCTCCCATTTTCCATGATGAATACGTGGAAATGAATCCAATAGGTAGATCTATAAGGAGCAGAGCTGGAGACTCATGATGAAAATTGAAAAATGTTTCTTGGCCCACAGGTTGTAACATGAAGACAAAATGTAAGCCTATACCTTCACAGTAAGATATCAGACAACACAGCAAACAACAAGACATAGCTTGAAAATAGGATAAAATCAGAGATGTAGAGAAGTTTCCAGCCAAGCCAAACTCAAAACAGTTTCTCTTGGAGTAGCTGCCTTGGGTAGCTGTGTATTATACTCAAAATGAATGAATGAGCTTTAGGTCTTTAAATTTTTTAATTTAACAATGTTATAAGCAAGCATTCTTTAAAGAATAGAACTCAAACCCTCTCTGCTATCTGGCATAAAAATCACGTAACCACTAAGTAATCACTAATATATTAGTTACCACAAGTGTGTTGGGCACACCACATTGTTAAGACAGGGTCAGGAGCTAGAGCATCCTATGCTGTTCATCTGATTGTCTGAAGCTCCCACTGAAGACATTTTTATCCAGTTCTAAATTCAAAACTATGAAATATGGGAGAGGTTATTCAACCTATAGAAATCATAAGTGTTTCTAATTGTAGAAGTGAACTTCAGGGAGATTACTTTGTGACCTATAAACTGTAATTCTGGATTAAAAAATGTGTGAATCTCAATACAGAGTCCCCTGTCTCAGGACCTAAAGAAACAAACTACAAGGCATTCTTTATCTTGATCACAAAGCCTCTAAATTTTTCACCATCCCCATACCCACAAGAAGAGACCAAAAACTATGATTTCAGTTAGGCTCGCAATGGTGACATGCCAGTCATATAAAGATGATTTTAAATTCTTCTTCAGATTTATATGTGCTGATAGAGATTAAAATAAACTATTGGTATTTCATGGGCTTAAGAAAAACTTATTATCAGATTTCATGATAATTATTTAAGTCTTTGTTTAATGACTACAAAAGTCTCCAAATGGCCTTAGTGTGGCTACTAATTTACTTAGCCAAGTATAGAAAGTGTTGTTTTTAATCAATTCCTCCATCTTTTTTAAATTAGTTGTTCCTAGTCTATCTCCTAAATTAATTAATTTATTTATATCCCCCCTCACAGAATCCCTCCCCCTCTTCCTCATTCCCTTTGCCTCTGATAAAGTGGGACACCTTTGGATATTTTTGGGCTGTAGAAGGGCTTCCTGGGTTGACATGGGCCTGGAACCCCAAGGCTGCAAGTGTTTGGTCACGCCCTAGGACCCAGGGCCCTAACATGCGGTCTCATCTCCCTTTAACCTAGACTGTCAGTCATGTAAGACACAGGTAGAGAGTAAGACTAACAGGCTTCTGCCTCGAGAGATTTACATATTAATAAGGCCGGGGGGCCTAGATAATTAAGTTATTCCTCCATGGTACCTCCTCCTTCCCATCCTCTATATAAGCCAGCTCTCCCCAGACTCTAAGGGGCACATCCACATTCAGATCCAACTTTTCTGTCATGGATAATAAAACTTTCATCTTGGATTCCACGTGTCTTCTAGCCCTGGAAATTTCTTGTGTACGTGGGAACCTCTGGCTGGAAAAGCCCCTGAGGGCCGCTCCCCTGCCACCCTGGTCCTGGGGCCTCCTGCGCTACCAATCCCCTCTCCTGCGGTGCTGCTGCTCCGGGACTCTGCTGCCACCAAGGTCCGCGCAGACCGAGCTGCCACCCGTGCTCATGTTCAAACCATCAGGTATCCCTTCCACCCTGCGTCGTCAAGTCTCTGCAGGATTAAGTGCTTCTTCTCCCGATGAAGCCGGACAGGGCAGCCCTTAGCTATATATGTGTCTCAGGCTTCAGTCTGGCCCATGTGTGCTCTTTGGTTGGTGGCTGTCCCTGAGAACTCTCAAGGTTCCAAGTTGGTTGACAGAGTTGGCCTTCCTATCTCATTTAGGGCCTTTAATCCTTCACCTAATGCTTCAGTAAGGGTTCCTGACCTCTGACTAATGTTTGGCTGTGATTATCTACATATGTTTCAGTCAGCTGCTTGGTAAAACCTCTCAGAAGATGGTTATGGTAGGTTCTTGTCTGTAAGCACAACAGAATATCATTAATTTTGTTAGGGATTGGTGGTTGCCCACAGATTGGCTCTCAAGTTGGACTGGTTATTGTTTGGCCATTCCTTCAATCTCTGCTCCATCTTTGTCACTGCATTTCTTTTAGACAAGACAAATTTTGAGTCAAAAGTTTTGTGGGTGTGTTGGTGTCCTTATCCTTCTTCCTCTAACTGCCAACCGGAAGTAGACTCTTCAGATTTCATGTGTCCACTGTGAGGTATCTTGGCTAAGGTCATGCACATTGACACCTAGGAGTCTTTCCCATTCCAGGTCTTTTCTGACTTCCTAGAAATTTCTCTCATTGCCTACCCCAAGAACTGCAGATTTTCACTAATTCTCTCTGTCTCTCCTCATACTTGATCCTGCTTATTTCTTTTCTCCTTCTGTCTGTCACCCAGGTTCCTTTCTCCCTCTGCTTCCTTTGACTATTTTGTTCCCCCTTGTAAGTGGGATTCAAGCATTGTCACTTAGACCTTCCTTCTTCGTTAATTTCTTTGAGCTGGTGGAGTATATTATAGGTATTATGTCTAATACCGACTTATCAGTAAGTACACACCATGCATATATTTTTGTGTCTGAGTTACTGTACTAAGGATATTTTTTAGTTCCAACATTCGCCTGAAAAATTCATTCTTGTTTTTAATAGATGAATAGTATTTTATTGTGTACATGAACAACATTTTCTGTATCTATTCTTTTATTCAGGGCCAGCTGTGTTGTTTCTAGTTTCTGACTATTACAAATAAACCTGCTGTGAACATAGTGGTGCACATGTCTACGTGGTATGTGGAGCATTTTGAGGGATATATGCTCAGAACCAGTATAGTTAGTTCTTCAGGTAGAAAACTATTTCCAATTTTCTGAGAAACTAACAGATTATTTTACAGAGTGGTTGCATAAGTTGGCATTCCCACCTGCAATAGAGAAACGTTTCCCATCAGCCACATCCTTGACAGTATGGCTATTGCTTGAGGTTTTGATCTCAGCCATTCTTATTGGTGTAAGGTAGAAATTCAGGATTGTTTTGATTTGAATTTCCAGTATGACTAAGATGTTGAACATTTCTTTGAGTTGCTTCTCAACCATTCTACATTCCTCTGTTGAGAATTCACTGAAGCATTGTAATCCATCTTTTTCATTGGGTTACTTGGGTTGTTGCTGTGTAACTTCTTATGTTCTTTATATATTTTGGATATTAACCCTCTGTCAGATGTATGGTTAGTGAAGATCTTTTCTCAATCTTTAGGCAGCCCTTTTATCATATTGCCAGTATTCTTAGCCTTACAGAAGCTTTGCAGTTACAGGAGATCCCATTTATCAACTGTTCATCTTAGAGCTTGAACCATTGGTGTTCTGATCAGGAAATTCTCTCCTGTACAAATATGTTCAAGGCTATTTCCCACTTACTCTTCTATGAGGTTTAGTTTACCTGGTTTTATGTTGAGGTTTTCATCTACTTGGAAGTGAGTTATGTGCAGGATGATAAATTTGGATCTATTTGCATTTTTCCACATGCAGAGAATCAGTTAAACCAGTAGCATTTATTGAAGATCCTTTCATTTTCCATTGTATGGTTTTGGCTTCTTGATTGAAATCAAGTGGGCATAAGTGACTAGATTTGTTTGCCGGTCTTTGATTCTATTCTATTTCTGTTTCTGTGTCAATACCATGCAGCTTTTATCACTATAGCTCTATAGCTTGAGGTTAGGGATGGTGATTCCTTCAGGGGATTTTTTATTGTTCAAGATTATTTTGTCTATCCAGTTTTTTTTGATGGTGGTGGTTTTTCATATGAAGTTGAGAATTGCCAGAGATCTCAATTCAAGATCTGTAAAAACAAACTGTATTGAAATTTTGATGGAAATTGCATTGAATATGTAGATTGCTTTTAGTAAAATGCCCATTTTCACTTAATCCTACTGATCCATGAACATGAGAGATCTTTCCATCTTCTGATATCTTCTTCAATTTCTTTCTTTGGGAACTTGAAGATCTTGTCATGCTTGGTTAGAGTTATGCCGAGATATTTTATATTATTTGTGGCAACTATGAAGGGTCTTGTTTCTGTCATTTATTCCTCAGCTCATTAATCATTTGTATAAAGGAGAGCTAAAGATTTCTTTGAATTAATCTTATATTCAGCCATTTTGTTGAAGTTGATTATCATCTGTAGTAGTTTTCTGACAGAGTTTTGAAGGTTGCTTATCTATTCTATCATATTGTTTGAGAATAGTGATACATTGACTACTTCCTCTCCCATTTGTATCCCTTTGGTCCTCTTTTGTTTTGTTATTGCTAGAGAACTATATTGCTTTCTTTCACCATTTAAGTCCATGATCTTAGCTGTCACCTATTGTGCCTTTACTTATTGCCTAATTATTTTGTCTCATTTAATGTCAGAAATCCTCAGCTGCTCTGACTCTCCTGACCATTCATTCTAGGTTAAAAACCTTCCTATGCCAACATTTACCAATATGGTCTGAATTTATTTATTTGTGGCCACATATTTTTAAAAACATTTGTGTATCTTTCTTTCACCTATATATTTTATAACAAGAAAGCTGCATATAGAATAATACAAAAATCTTAATAGTAGGGAATAATGGGTTGAGTATTCTTTATTGGAAAGGGATCTTCAATATGTCTGGAACTTTTAAGATTTTGGAATATTTGTAGACCCATGAAATAACTTGTGATAGAACCTGATAATAACAAGAAATTTAATTTATGTTCCATTTACATAGAGCATATATCAATTTCTCCAAATAATAGGTCTCATTGTGACATTTTTCATAGATATATGTAATCTAATTTGATCATATTCATCTACCTTACCTTTATGTTTGTAACTTGACTATATTTGAAATCAACTAAAGCACAAGGCACTAGGTACATCCCTGAGGGAATTATTCTCATTAGATCATTTAAAGCAAGAAGACCCAACCTAAATATTGGCAAGAACTTCTAGTGACAACCCATTTAAAAGGATGTGGAGGAAGAAAACTTTTTTTATCTCCTGACCTTCACTGTTGCTCAAAATCCAATCTTCTTCTTTATCTGTGACATTCCTCTACATATATTACAATCAACTTACTTGCTTTTCTGTCATAGACCGAAGACATAATTTCTCCATGAATCAACCAAACCTTTAGTGTCAGATTGGAACTGAAGTGACAGCCAGCCTTGTAGAGGGACTACTAATAGATTCTCAGTGTTTCCAGGGTGACACCATCCTTGTTGGACTATCCTGACCATATTGTATAAGTCAAACTAATGAATACTAATATATGTACACATATACATTTATATGTATATATGCATTCTACCCATTCTGTTTCTTTAAAGAAATCCAAGTAATACATTCTCCATTGCTGATGGTCTCTCTTACTACTTGTTCTTGTTCTGAAATGATTGTTTTCCTTTCCACGTCCATGTTCTACTTTACTGAAAGCTGTATTCTACAAATTAAAGACAACATTGTAGTGGTAAATCTCCAACACAAATAAGACCAGTCAAAGAACACACAAATCAATAATTATGGATATAAACTGCATGCCTAGATTGGGCAGTTTTACCATTATACTACTCTATTCCCCAGCTATGATATCCCTTATAACTTGTGGTTTTTCCAGGGCATGTGCTTCTCCTCCATTGTCCTTCTACCTCCTGCTCCTCCATCATCTTCCTCCTCCATCACCTTCCTCTTACATCGACTTCCTCTCTCTCTCTCTCCTCCCCCAAGCCTTTTTCTCCACCTCACCATCTATTGCCCAATCACTGGCTCTAGCCTTTATTTTACAAATTAAGGTGGCCAGAAGGTTTACAAGAAGTCACCTATGTACTGATCCACTCCTCCTCTGCAGCCCCTCCCAGGAAAGTGGAATTAGTATCAAAATACAAGGCTGGGACTATCCACAACACAACATGATATTCATCTTTGTGAGTATGATTTATCTTGAAACTGTGTGATATCCATTCCTAATAATTTTTCAGCAATGACATGTTTTCAACCTTTTTTATGTAAAATACCACTTGCTGTATATATGCACATTTTTTATTCATTTGTCTCTTAACTCTGTAACATGGCTATTTTGGCTAGTGAAATGCATGGCTAAGAGATTCAACTGTTATACAATTGTTAGTGATATTTAAATATTTAAATATTTTTTACTTACTGTTTTTTGTCTTTAATCCCATATCTGTTTCTTAAGTAGCCTGGAGCTGATTGGGCACATGGAGAAGTCATAAATGCTGTAGACTGATTAAACTCGTAGTCCCAGCTAATGACTTCTCTAGACTTATGGATTATGCAAAATGAGACAAACTGTTTAAGTTTTATTAAGTTATTTATATAAACATTCTGTATAAGTTACAAGTGCTATATTTAAAATCAGAAAACTATTATTTGAAAACCATAATATTTTAAAGTAAATAAATAAATGCTTTTCTAACAGTCACTGAGGCATCTGAAAAACTAATATCCCATGCTCTTAAATAATGTGTAGTCTGGAAGTTATTTTCATATGAAAAGATGAACTTTGAATACATTTCTTTCTGCTGGCCTTCAGGGCTTCAGTTCTATTCCCTCATTCAATACCAGATCAGGTTCCCCTCTCATCCCAGGCCCCATTTACTTTCCCTCCCAGTTCTTCCCTCCTTCCCCACTTGTGATTATTTTCTTCTTTCTCCCAAGTGGAACTGTGGAGTCCTCACTTGGATCCTTCAACTTGTTGAACGTTTTAGTTCTGTTGACTGTATCTTGGGTAATTTGTATTTTTCTTTTCTTTTCGTTTTCTTGTCTTTCTTTTTTCTTTCTTTCTTTCTTTCCCTCTTTCTCTCTTTCTTTCTTTCTTTTTTTGAGTACATATCATGCGTGTCCTTTTGGGTCTGAGTTACTTCACTCAGGATATTTTCTAGTTACAGTTTTTTGCCTGCAAAACTCAGGATGTCTTCCTTTTTAATAGTTGAGTAGTATTCCATTGTGTAAATGAACCACATCTTCTGTATCCATTCTTCTGTCATAGGACATCTGAATTGCTTCCAACTTCTGGTTATCACAAATAAGGCTCTTATGAACATAGTATAACATGTGACCCTGTGGCATGGTAAGGCATCTTTTGGGTATTTTCCCAAGAGTAGTATTGGTAGATCCTCAGGTAGTACTACGTCCAATCTTCTGAGAAACATCCAAATTTATTTCCAAACTTGTTGTAACATTTTGCAATCCCACCAGCAGTTGAGTGTTCTTCTTTCTCTACATCCTTACCAACATGGCTTGTCACCTGAAGTTTTGATCTTAGCCATTCTGATTGGTGCAAGGGATAATCTCAGGGTTGTTTTGATTTGCATTTCTCTAATCACTAAGGACTTTGATTATTTCTTTAGGTGCTTCTTAGCCATTCAATTCTTCTCTGTTGTGAATTCTCAGCTTAGTTCTATACCTTATTCTTTGATTGGGTTGTTTGGCTTTTTGGTGGTTAACTTCTTGAGTTCCATACTTATTTTTGATATTAGCCCTTTATCAGATGTAGGGTTAGTGAAGATTATTTTTCCAATCAGTAGGTTGTCAATTTGTCTTATTCACTATGTCCTTTGCCTTAAAGAAGCTTTCCAGTTTCATTAGGTCCCATTCATCAATTCTTTATCCTAGAGCATGAGCCATTGGAGTTCATTTTAGGAAATTCCCCCCTGTGCAAATGAGCTCAAGGTTTTTTCCCACTTTCTCTTCTGTTAGTTCAGTGTATCTGGTTTTATGTTGAGATCCTTGATCTATCTGGACTTGAGCTGTGTACAAGGTGGCAAATATGGATCTATTTTCATTTTTCTATATACAGACCACCAGTTAGGCCAGCACCATTTGTTGAAGATGATTTTATTTTTCCTTTGTATATTTTTGGCATCTTTGTCAAACATCAAGTGCCTGAAGCATGTAGTTTTATTATTGGGTCTTCAATTCTATTCCATTTATCAATGATTGTGTCTGACTCTGTACCAGTACCATGCAGTTTTTATAACTATTGTTCTGTAGTAAAGCTTGAGGTCAGGGATGGTGATTCCCCCAGCATTTTTTTTATTGTTAAGAATTGCTTTCACTATTCTGTGTTTCTTTCTTTCTTTTTTTTTTTTTTTGCAATCCAGATGAATTTGAGAATAATTCTTTCCATGTCTTTGAAGAATTGTGTTGGGATTTTCATAGGGATTGCATTGAATCTGTAGATTGCCTTTGGTAGGATGGCCATTTTTACTATATTAATTCTGCCTGTCCATTGGCATGGGAGATCTCTCCATTTTCTAAGATCTTCAATTTCTTTCTTGGGAGACGTGAAGTTATTGTTATACATAACTTTCACTTGTTTGGTTAGAGTTATGCCAAGATATTTTATATTATTTGTGGCTATTGTGAATGGAGTTGTTGTGTCTCTAATTTCTTTCTCAGACTGTTTATCATTTGTATAAAAAAAGGCTATTGATTTATACTGACTTGAGTTAATGTTATATCTGGTCACTTTGATGAAATTGTTTATCAGCTGGAGAAGTTCTCTGGTAGAATTTTTGGGGTCACTTGTGTATACTATCATATTATGTGCAAATAGTGATACCTTTATTTCTTCTTTGTCAATTTGTATCCCTTTGATATTTTTTTGTTGTCTTATTGTTCTAGCTAGCACTTCGAGTACTATATTGAATAGATATGGGTAGCACGGTCATCCTTGTCTTGTCCCCAGTTTTAGTGAGATTGTTTCAAATATCTGTTCATTTAATTTGATATTGGCTGTTGATTTGCTGTGAATTGCTTTTATTTTGTTTAAGTATGGATGTTGAATTCCTGATCTCTTCAATACTTTTAAGGTGAAAGGATGTTGTATTTTGTCAAATGCTTTTTCTGCATCTAAGGAGATAATCATGTGATTTTTTTGAGTTTGCTAATATAGGGATTATGTTAATGTATTTTCATATATTGAACCAACCTTGCATCCTTGGGATGAAGCCTACTGGATTGTGATGAATGATGGTTTTGTTTGTTCTTGGATTCGGTTTGCAAGAATTCTATTGAGTATTATTGCAGAACTTCTCTTTTTTGATTGGATCCTTGTGTGGTTTAGGTATCAGGGTAAATGTAGTTTCATAGAACGAGTTTGGTAGTATTTGTTCTTCATAATTTATGAAATAGTTTGAGGAATATTGGTATTATAACTTCTTTGAAGGTCTGGTAGAATTCTGCACCAAATTCCATCTGGCTCTGGGCTTTTTTTAGTTGGGAAGTTTTTAATGACTTTTATTTCCTTGTGAGATATGGGTCTGTTTAAATAGTTTACCTGCTAGTAATTTAACTTTGGTATGTGCATATCCATTAAACCATCCATTTCATCTAGATTTTCCAGTTTTGTTGAGTATAGGCTTTTATAGTAGGATCTGATGATTTATTTGAATTTCCTTAGTTTCTGTTATGTCTCCCATTTCATTTCTGATTTTGTTAATTTGGAAACTGCCTCTGGGCCCTTTAGTTAGTTTGCCTAGGGGTTTATCTATCTTGTTGATTCTTGCAAAGAACCAGCTTTTGGTTTTGTTGATTCTGTGTATTGTTCTCTTGGTTTATATTTGGTTGAATTCTGCCCTGATTTTGACTATTTCCTGCCTTCTACTCCTCTTGGGTGAATTTGCAGGTTTTTGTTCTAGAGCTCTTAGGCATGCTGCTAAGTTGTTAGTGTAAGATCTCTTCAGCTTCTTTACCAGGGCACTTAGTGCTGTGAATTTTCCTCTTAGCACTGCTTTCATTGTGTCCCATAAGATTGTGCATGATATGTCAGCATTTTCATTAAATTCCAGGAAGTCTTTAATTTCTTTCTTTATTTTTACCCTGACAAAGTTATCTTTGAGTAGAGAGTTGTTCGGTTTCCAAAGGAATGTGGGCTTTCTCTTGTTTTTGCTGTTATTGAAGACCAGCCTTAGGCCATGGTGATCTGATAGGATACATGGCATTACTATAATCTTCTTGTACTGGATGAGGGTTGTTTTGTGACCAATTATATGGGTGATTTTTGGAGAAGGTACCATGAGGTGCTGAGAAGAAGGTGTTTTCTTTTTTATTTAGGGTGAAATGTCCTGTAGATATGTTAAAGCCATTTTGTTAGTAACTTCTATTAGTTTTACTCTGTCTCTGTTTAGTTTCTGTTTCAATGACCTGTCCATTGGTGAGAGTGGGCTGTTGATGTCTCCCACTATTATTGTGTGGGGCTCAATGTGTGTTTTGGAGCTTTAGTAAAGTTACTTTTATGAATGTAGGTGCCCTTCAATTTGGAGCATAGATGGTCAGAATTAAGACTTTCTCTTGGTGAATATTCCCTTTGATGAATATGAAGTGTCCTTCCACATCATGCTTAATAACTTTTGGTCGAAACTCTGTTTTATTCACTATTAGGATATCAACTCTAGCTTGTTTCCTGGGACCCTTTGCTTGGAAGTCCTTTTCCATCCTTTTCTTCTGTGATAATGGCTGCATTTGTCAGTGAGGTGTGTTTGTTTAATGCATCAAAATGCTGGATTTTTTTTTTTTGCATATCCAGTCTGTTACCTTATGTCTTTTTATAGGTGAGTTGACTCCATTAATATTAAGAGATATTAAAGACAGATGGTTATTGGTTTCTGATATGTTTGATTTTGTAGGTAGCTTTTTGTGCTTGTGATTCTCTCATGTTGGCTTTGTTGTGAGATACTTAATCTTGTCTATTCCTTTGTGTAGAAACCTTCTTTGTGTTGGAGTTTTCTTTCTAGTATCCTCTGTAGGGCTGGAGTGGTAGGTAGGTACTGTTTGTATTTGGTTTTGTTATGGAATATTTTGTTTTCTCCATTTTTGTTGATTGAGAATTTTGCTAGGTATAGTAGCCTAGGCTGACATTTGTGTTCTTTTAAAGTCTGCATGACCTCTATCGCTGTCCACTCCAACCCACGGAAAGAAACAGTGACACACGGAGTTCTTTTTCCCAATGCAATTTATTCAGGAACCCTTACATTCTTCAAAAAGCCCCCGAGCCTCTCCTCCACCGCCCTTAAATCCCTCTGCCTTCTCCAATCAGAGCCTGCCATGTCGGTGCAGGACAGTGGGTATGGCCAGATCTGACAATGCCCTACATAGCAGATGGCCTGATTATGCATAGCAGTGAGCCCGGGCAATATTGCCTGTGGGCGTGGCTTCTTCAGGGGTGTATGAGGAAGTCAGGTGTTAGCTTCAGGCACCATTTTGGAATGGCCACCACACCCACTTCCTACAATTCCCCCTTTTATTTAATTTTGGCAGAGAGGATGCCTGTCTTAGATTGGCCCTTGTGACAACGCACCTTACCCGTCATCGGGAGTCAAACAGCTCTGGTTTGGTCCCTGTCTTAGGTCGGTAACACGTCCAAGGAGTCTTACCCGTCTCTGACTACTTCTCTAGCATGCCAAGCCACACTTGAGGAGATATTCCCATCTCCACGGCTACAAACGCCTGCACTATCAAGGCCCGTTCTCTGCTGTGTTGCTTTCTCCTTTTGCACATACACCAACAGGCAAGGCCATTGATCAGTAATAGGCACAGTGCTAAAACTCCCAAACCCACCCATTCCTTAAGGTGGGACATTGCTTGATGTATCCATTCAGTCAGTCCGGAGGCCAGGGAGACATCCACTCTAATTTAATTAATATGAACAATCGACTTGAGAAGTTCTCTCATCTTCTTATCCAATTCCACAGACCAATTTCCTGATACTTGGAAATTTCCTTAGAAAGATTAGCAGCATGACTTACATTTTGATATGAAATAGAAGTAACACACAAGCCAGAATATTTCCATTGGCAACCTAATTGGGCCATCTCTATGTCAAAATCCCTCTTAGGCCCAAATAACATCATAGCTGAAGGAGCTTCCACAGGCCAAGGAACATAATGAGGCATTTGGGCAACCATAGCAAAGGAAAATATAGAAACATTCCAACATACAGCATAAAAGCAAGTACTATTATCACAACTCAAAAAACTACCATTATAACTACCATTATATACAAAAAACACAAAGTGGGGCCATATGCATACCAGCGTGTGTAAAAAGGAAACATCTTGTCCTGGGCTTAATAACTTTAGGTTGCAATATATGGAGAAAAGGTAAAAGCATTCTTCACAGCCCAAGTGACTCACTCATCTTGTCTATAGGATCTCAAGATCTATGTGCCGAACTTCAGGATTTCGTTTCTTTAACTCTTTCTCAAGCCTGTCTACTTCATCTCCTAGAGTATCAATAATGTTTTCTCCATTTTTAAGTGTAAAGGCTTCTAATTGTTCAGGAGTTTTCACTTCTTGAATTTCCTGCATCATTTGGTCAAAATCTTGCTTTTCCAAATATGATCTTGTAACAACTCGTTCATCTAAATCAACTTCTCCCTTAAATCTGACTTTGCCTAATCTCAGGTCTGTGGCTTTGACATTATGGATTGCCCTTACTGATGAGTCGCTCTCCAGGAGTGTACTCGGATCACGACTTTCTATGACATACTTGTAAAATGATGTGCCCTTGGCCCGGGCACTCCTGCGAAGTTCATTTATGGCAACAAGAAGTGTCGCTCCTTCAAACACCAAAGATCCTGCTAAAATACAATATGCCCATAGAAGGGATTCCATTGGTTGAGGATGAAGCAATCCCATGACTCCATGATACCAAGAGAGTCCTGCGCCCATCATGAAAATACCAACACCACTAATCAATGAAGATATATAGTGCATATTTGAAAAGCCATACAGGTGAGAAGAATCTGGTGTCTGAACAGACTTGCTGATGTCTAGTGCTAGCAAACCCTGGTTACAAGTATCAGATAATGAGTGTATAGCTCCTGAGAACATACTTGCTGAACCCATATAAATCCAGGCAAGAAATTTAAAGAAGCAGTTTAAGCCATTAATGCAAAAGGCAACCATCACCACTTTTCCTGGTCCCTTAAGAAACATTTGGAAACATTGAGCTGTAAGCTCCGTCCAAGCTTCTGGGCACAACTTTGTAATGGCCATTTCTTTTGTAACAGCTGTCAGGTTCTGTTACTTTATAAAGGCCTGGGCCGGTTCTGCTGCTCCAGTCTGCAGGTCAGAGTCTAGCAAGAAAGAGAAACTGGGGACGGAGGAAGGGGAAGAAAAAAGAGGCGAGAGACACAGGAGATAGATACAAGACAGAGTCTGGTGGAGTCTCTTCAAGTCTCTTCTTTATTCTCCTTACTCTCCTCTATTCTCCTCACTCTTTCACTCTTATACTCCTCACTTTCCTCTTCAGAACTATCTCCATTTTCAGACTTTTGAGATCACTCTTCTTTTAACTGCTCTAGTGTATTGCTACCCTTTTCTAGCTCCTTGATGTGTCTTGTCCCAACGCTGGGAACCTTAAAGTCTCTGAACCGAGAACTTTCCCTTGTCCCACTTATCTGGGAACTTTCTCTTGTCCCACTTACCTAGGAACTTTCCAGCTAGCTGCCCTGACTGCGATGAGTTCTGAAGTCCCCGTTCGGGCCACCACTTGTTGCTGTCCACTCCGACCCGCGGAAAGAAACAGCAACACACGGAGTTCTTCTTCCCAACGCAGTTTATTCAGGAACCCTTACATTCTTCAAAAAGCCCCCGAGCCTCTCCTCCACCACCCTTAAATCCCTCTGCCTTCTCCAATCAGAGCCTGCCACGTCGGTGAATGTGATAGGACAGTGGGTATGGCAAGATCTGACGTTGCCCTACGTAGCAGATGGCCTGATTATGCATAGCAGTGAGCCTGGGCAATATTGCCTGTGGGCGTGGCTTCTTCAGGGGCGTATGAGGAAGTCAGGTGTTAGCTTCAGGTGCCATTTTGGAATGGCCGCCACACCCGCTTCCTACAGACCTCTGACCAGACTCTTCTGAATTTCCTAGTTTCTGTTGAAATGTCTGGTGTAATTCTGATATGTCTACGTTTATGTGTTATTTGGATATTTTTCCTTACAGCTTTTAATATTCTTTCTTTGTTCTATGCATTTAGTGATTTGGATTATTATATGATGAGAGGATTTTCTTTTCTGGTCCCATTTACTTGGTGTTCTATAGGATTCTTGTACGTTTATGGCCATCTTTGTCTTTAGGTTGGGAAAGTTTTCTTCTATGATATTGTTGAAGACATTTTTGGGTTCTTTAAGATGAGAATCTTTATTCTCTTCTATTCCAATTATTATACAATTTGGTCTTTTCATTGTGTCCTGAATTTTCTGGATTCTTTGGGTTAGGAGTGTTTTATATTTTGAATTTTCTTTTACAGTTGTGCTAAACTCTTCCATGGTATGTTCTGCATCTGAGATTCTCTCTTCTATTACTTGTATTCTGTTGGTGATACTTACATCTGTAATTCCTGACCTCTTTCCTAGGTTTTCCATTTTGAGGTTTGCCTCTATTTGTGTTTTCTTTATTGTTTCTACTTCCACTTTTAAGTCTTGGACTGCTTTATTTAATTCCTTCACTTTTTGGTTGTATTTTCTTGTATTTCTTTATGGGATTTATCAGATTCCTCTTTAAGGGCTTTACCTGTTTACCTGTGTTTTCCTGTATTTCTTTCATTGGGTTATTTATATCCTCCTTAAATAATTCTATTATCTTCAGAATTGAGACTTTCTCTTGGCTTTTTTTTTTTTTATCTGAAGTGTCCTTCCCAATTGTGCTTGATAACTTTTGGTTAAAAGTTTTCTTTATTGGACATTAGGATAGCAATTATTGCTTGTTTCTTGTTACTATTTGCATAGAGGCCTTTTTTTTTTAAACTCTCAAGTAGTGTCTATCTTTGTCATTGAAGTGTGTTTCTTGTATACAGCAAAATGCTGGATTCTGCTTGCTTTCTCAGTCTGTTAGGTTATGTCATTTTATTGGAGAGTTAAGTCTGTTGAAATTGAGAGATACTAGAGACAGATGATTGTTAATTCCTGTTATATTTGTTGTTATAGTTGGCATTACATGTAAGTAGGCTTCTCCTTTATGATTTGTTGTGAGATGATTAATATCTTGTTTTTTCATTGTGTAGGTACCATTCTTGTGTTATAATTTTCTTTTTAGATCCTATAGGGTTGGATTGGTAGATCAATATCCTTTAAATTTGGTGTCAACATGGAACATAATGTTTTCTCCATGTATGATCATTAAGAGTATTTGCAGGGTATAGTAGGGTTGGCATTTGTATTCACTTAGAATCTGCCTGGCTATTCTCCACACTCTTCAGACTTTTAGGGTCTTTGTTGAGAAATCTGTTGCAATTCTGATAGGTCTACCTTTATATGTGACTTGGCCTTTTTCTTTTACAGCTTTTAGTATTCTTTCTTTTTTCTATGCATTCAGTGTTTTGATTATTATGTGACAAGAGTATTTTCTTTTCTGGTCCAATCTATTTGGTGTTCTATCAGCTTCCTGCAAATTTGTGGCCATTCTTTTCTTTAGGTTGGGGAAGTTTTCTTCTATGATTTTGATGAAGATGTTTTTTGGTCCTTTGAGCTGGGAATCTTCACTCTCTTCTATTTCTATTATTCTTACACTGGGTCTTTTCATTGTGTCCTGGACTTCCTGGATACTTTGAGTTAGGAGTTTTTTCTGTTTTGAATTTTCTTTTACTGTTGAGTTGGTATCTTCTAAGGTATCTTCTATGCCTGAGATTCTCTCTTCTAGCTCTTTTATCCTGTTGTTGATTCTTACATCTGTAGTTCCTGACCTCTTTTCAAGGTTTTCCACTTCCAGGATTGCCTACATTTGTGTTTTCTTTATTATTTTTACTTCCATTTTTAGATCTTGGACTGCTTTGTTCAATTCCTGCATCTGTTTGATTGTGCTTTCCTGTTGTTTTTATTTTTTAAAGAGATTTATTTGTTTCCTCTTTGAGGGTGTCTACCTATTTAGCTGTGTTTTCCTGTAATTCTTTCAGTGTGTTATTTATATCTTCCTTAAGGGACTCTGTTATCTTCATGAGATAGGATTTTATGTCAGCAACCTGGTTTTCAGGTGTTTTGCTGTATCCAAGGCTTGCTGTGCTAGGAGAACTGTGTTCTGATGGTGCCAGAGTGTATTGAACTTTGTTTTTTTATGGTCTTGTGCTTGTCTTTCACCATCTGGTTATCTCTGGTGTTAACTGGCCTTGGTGTCTGTATCTGGAGCCTGCTTCCTATGTCCCTGGATTGCTGCAGGTCTCTTGGGAGGCCTGTGGCTCTTGCTGTAGCAGAACTCCTGGGAGGCCTTCTGACTGTAGGATCTTAAGAGGAGCAGACATGCTCATGGTCTGCCCAGGCAGAAGGCACAATAAAGAAAATGGATGAAGTTTGCACTGTAGTGGGTGTGCGTGTAGAGACAAGTCTCAAGTCTCCTGGACTTCTCGGGATTCCCAGCTGCTGTGGTTATTTGGGAAGGTCCCTTACATGTAGGCATGGATGTAGCAGACCACCTGAGAGGCCTTTAGACTATGGGGTGTTAAGATGAGCAGACAAGCTGATGGCATGCCAATGTGGAGGGCAGAGGCAGGATAGTGGGTGGAATTCGCACAAGGGGTGAAATTGTGAGTGGAGATGGGTCCCGTGTCCCCAGGAATCCTCGAGTTTCCCAGCTGCTGCAGTTATTTTGAGAGTCCATTACCTGTGGTAACCTCCTGGTGGGCCTTCAGACTGTGGGGTATTCAGAGGAGAAGACACACTGATCACTGCAACTCTTCATTACCAGTCAAAGCCAGCTCTGGCAGGAACCCTCAGCATCCTGGAAGCATGACTTTTGGGACCCAGATTAAGACAAAGCATTAGAACCAATCCTCAACAGTCTGTTTCTTCCTCCCAGCACCATGCTCTAAATATGAGACTCAAAATATATTTACAAACACCTTGGTCACATAGCCAGGCTCTTCTTAGACTAGATGATAATGTGTATGTGTCTTATTGTATCTCTCTCTGTTTCTGTCTCTGCTTCTCTGTCTCTATCCCTCTGTGTCTCTGTCTCTCTTTCTCTCTGTCTCTCTATGTCTCTCTCTGTCTCTCTCATGTGTGTGTGTGTGTGTGTGTGTGTGTGTGTGTATGTATACCTTGTGCTTTTGGATAAGATGTCAGCTTGGATCTACTGTACCAGTTCCATGCATGTCTACTTAGGACATCTCTTCCTACCATGATGGTCATGAACGAAATTCCTGAAACCATGAGTCACAAATTAAATGTATTATTTTATAAGTATTCTTTGTCATGGGTTTGGTCATGACAATAGAAAGGTACCTAAGACGTTCTGTTATTGTAATTTTCAATGCATAGCAAATCAACTTTATTATACAAAACTATATAGCAAAAATGTGTTTTTTTTAAATAGACACCCCAATTCCCACAATGGGCAAAGAGACACCTTGTTGGTCGTGTTGTTCTTATTTCAGTCAGAGTCATAACAAACAGCAGTTTTTTATTCATCCTAGATTGTTGCCTGGCTATGTGGCCAAAACTGATTTATGCTTAAGACTCATAAAAATCAGATCAAATCAAAATCAGACATTGCAGAATGGGAAGAGGAAGATAGACAGAGACCTGTAGACTACTGTAGCACCAACAGACCTGTCCTACAGTGCATGACACATGCATAGGCAGACCATAGATACCTGCTTGCCACCATGCCAAGGATAGCAGGTGGGCACCCAGTGGCCCACCAGTGTGTGGCTAGCCTGTAGCAGGAGCCAACCCAATGTGTAATGATAGAGAAGTGGAGAAGCTTGAGCATTATGAACAGAAATAAAACTGAAAACTTGAAGGTGATTAGGAGCAGCCTGTTGTATGTGGCTAGTTCAGCCACATGGGGCCAAGATGATGGCCCAGCCTGAGCTGTCACTCAGTTGAGTGTTACAAAGCAGAGTTTGAAGGGTAGTAAATAATGTTAAATCTACGCGTTAAGAAAAAATATTTTATACCCAATAACATAATTTCTACTTTAAGAAGCCAGAAAAACAAAGCAAAAGTTAAAACCAGGATGAACAGAAGAAAACATAAAAAATAGTTAAAATAGACATCAATGAAGAAGATATAGGAAATAAATTGAGATAATCGTTGAAATCAAAGTAGAGACAAATGACAAATTACTAAAAGCTGACATAAAAGATGAGATAGCACTATGGACTATGAGAATCACTATACTCAGGGATTTAATAATTTACGTAACATGGACAATTTTCTCTCTCAAACGGCACCAAGGAGAAATACCCATATTTATAGAATAGATCTATCTATTTATCTAATATCTATATCTGTCTATCTATATCTATATATAAATTCCTAACTTTGGAAGACCAATATCACACTAGCACTATAGCCAAAGATATTAGGACAAAATAAATCCATAGACAATGTTTCTTATTATCACAGGTGCAACATCATGAAGAAAAATAGTAGCAACTCACAAATTATAAATAAAAGGAAACACCAAACCCAGTGGAGTTTACTCTATGTAAAACATTTAAACTTTCATCAAATCTCCCTTTTCTTTAATTATGAGTATGACATATATATATATGTATAAATATTAAATATAGCTGTTGAGTCTACTTAATGTTGCTTGTATGCATTTGATTTTTGAGGAAGAAAACATTACTGGAGGGGTTAGGCAGAGGAAAGACAAGAAGAAATGATGTAATTATATTTTAATTAAAATAAATTAGTATTAAGAAAGTTCTTTAAAGACAAAAAATAAAAATTCTCAAAGTCATATTATACATGCAGCAAAAACATTTGACAAATTCTAATTTTCATTTCTAATAGAAATCTCTTAGTAAGATTGCACTAATGGTTATTTTCTCCAACTTTATAGAGAATAACTAAAATAAACTTCAATATGACATCCTAAAGAATAAGAAAGTAGAAACCTTTCCACTAACATGAAGGATATTCATACTATAACTTTCTTTTAAATATAATATTAAAATTATGAGCAAATATTCAGTAAATATAAGTAAAGAGGATCAAAGCTATATATTTTGAACTAAAAGAAAGAAACTGTATCATATGACTGATGACCTACCTATTAAAAAATGTGAAAGAAGTGAATAATTTTCTGAAATTAATTAGCAATTGTAATAAAATTGTAGATTGCAAAATCAACACACAAAAATTAATTGCTTTTTTCCTAATGCACAACTGGACAAATGGTCACTAAAAATAAATACCTTACAGTGTACATTAGAATTTCCAAAATGAAATACCACAAATTTATTGAGGCATACATAATGTATCCAGAAATTCTATAAAAGTCTGATTGAAGAAATTCTAGAATTAAGAAGATAGGATAACTCAACATTTTCAAGATACCAGAAATTTCTATCTTGTTTTGTCGACACAATAGAATCAAAATCAAATTCCTAGAAAGTTGTTTATCGGGATGGACAAAATTATTAGAAAATTTTAATAGAGATAACATTTACAATAGTCAGTATTATCTTAAAACAAAAAGCAAATCTATATAACTGCTGCAATCTGTTACAAGGCTTAATATGAGTTAGCAAAACCACAAACATATTAATGGTACAGACTAGAGAACCGAAAAGTAGATCCACTAAAAATCTTTTTTTTTTAAACAGATGAGTAGTGAATATAATTCAGCAAGTATGTCTTTATAAAAATAATACATGAATAAATGAATATATACATTTTTCATTAATGTATTTGTTTACTGACTTTAAATTCCAATATCAGTCTCACTCCTGCTTCTCACATCCTCCTCACACTGCTCCTCTTTCCATTCTCCCCTCCCCTTATTCTCTGCTAAGGACGAGACCCTCTGGGTATACCACACACTTGCACATGAAGTCACTGCAGAACTAGGCATTTCCTCTCCCACTGAGGCCAGACAAGGAGGCCCATTTATGAGAACAAGATTCACAAGCAGGTAACAGAATCAGTGACAGCCCATGCTCTAGTTTTTATCTGACCTGCACAAAAATCAAGCTGTACATCTGCCACATATGTGTGGGGGCAGGCAGGGCTTAAGTCCACCACATGCTCTCAATTTAGTTGGTGATTCAATCTCTGTGAGTCCCCAAGAGTCAATGTTAGTTGACTTTGTTGGTCTTCCTGTAGAGTACCTATAATTTTTGGACCTCCTCAATTTTTTCCTCAACTCTTCGAAAAGACTCCCCAAGCTCTCAATGTTTGGCTGTAGGTCTCTGCATCTGTTTCCGTCAGCTGATGGGTAGACTCTCTCAAGGACAATTATGCTAGGATCCTGCCTTATAACATTACAGAGTGTTAGGGATTGGTTCTTGCCCGTTGGATGGGTCTTAAATTGGGCCAGTGATTGGTTTTCCTCCTTCTTTGTTCCATCTTTCTTCTTGCACCTCTTGTAGGTAAGGCACATTTTAGGATATAGGTTTTGTGCATGGGTTGCAGTCATTATCCGTGTTCTAGGAGTCCTGCACGCCTGCGTGAGGTAATTACTTCTGGCTCCATTATCTCCCACTGCTAGGAGTCTCAGCTAGGGTCCCATATACTTCCTGGACCTTCCCTCCCAATCTTCTCCTTTCCATCCCCTCATCCTGTCCCAGGTCTCTGGTTCATTCTAGAGATGACACTTGGCCCCACCCTTCTTCTGTTTCTAATCACTTTTCCCCATCCTTCACACCTGACTCCACACCCCCACCCCATATTTTTCCACATCCACACACCCACCCAGTTTCCTTCCTGATCCTGCCCCCCATGCCTCTTTTATGCCCCTCTGAGAAAGATTTAAGCATTCTCTTTGTTAATTGATTTTTTAGGTCTGTGGGTTATAGCAGGGTTTTCTCTACTTTAGGGCTAATATGCACTTATAAAAGAATACATATGATATATATCTTTTTTGGTCTGAGTTATTCCACTAAGGGTGATACTTTTTTAGTTCTATTTGCCTGCAAAATTCCTGATGTCCTTGTTGTTAATAGTTGAGTACTATTCTATTGTATAGATGAACCATATTTTCTTTATCTATTCTTCAGTTGAGGAACATCTAGGTTTTTTTTTTATTTCAGTTTCTGACTATTACAAATAAAGCTGCTATGAACATAGTTAAGCGACTGTCCTTGGGGGATGTTGGAGCATTTTTTAGATATATTCCCAGGACTTGTATAGGTAGATCCTGAGGTAGATCAATTACCTATTCTCAATTTCCTGAGAAACCCCAAAATTGATTTGTAAAAGTTTTCATTCCCACTACCAATAGAGGAGTGTTCCCTTTGCTCCTTATTCTCCCTAGCAGGTGTTGTGGACTGAGTTTTTCATCTTAGTCATTCTGATTTGTGAATCTCAGAGTGGTTTTGATTAGCAATTCCTTGATGACTGAGGACATTGAACATTTCTTAAGTGTTTCTCAACCATTAGAGATTCTTTTATTAAGAATTCTGCTTAGCTCTGTACTCCAACTTTTAATTGGTCATTTGGTGTTTTGGTGCTTAACCCTTTGAGTTCTTTATACACTTTGGATATTAGCCCTCTGTCAGATATAGTGCTGATGAAGATCTTTTCCCAATCTGTAGGTTGTAATTTTGTCCTATTGACACAGTCCTTTGCTTTATAGAAGCATTTCAGTTTCAAGAGGTGGCATTTATAAATTATTGATATTAGTACCTGAGCTATTGCCATTCTGCTCAGAAAGTTGTCTACTGTACCAGCGAATACAATGCTATTCCCCACTTCCTCTTATATTAGATTTGTGTTATCTGGTTTTATACTGAGGTGTTTGATCCTCTTGGACATGAGCTTAGTATAGGGAGATAAATATGGATGTTTGCATTCTTCTACATGCAGACTTCAAGTTATACCAGTACCCTTTGTTAAAGATGCTTTTCCATTTCCATTTAATGACTTTGGCTTTTTTTTTCTTGCCAAAAATCAAGTATGTGTAGGTGTGTGGATTTATTTCTTGCTCTTTATTTTGATTCCATTGACCAAACTGTTTCTTCCAATAACAATACATGTAGTTTTTATTAATATTGCTCTGCAGTACAGCTTGAATTCAGCGACGGTGATACTTCCAGAACTTGTTTTATTGGATGTTGGAAACAGCGTACCATGACAGGGACAGCCAGAAGTAGGCCTGGATGGAGACATCTCAGAAGCCCCCTTCAGCTCCTTGTAAAATAGGATAGCATCTAGAACCCTGAGAGTCAGGAGACACATTCCTCCAGGGGACCTGCCTTCAGAAATAAGAGACTGCCTATAGTAGGCCCAGATGGAGACATTTCAGTAGCCCATGGCAGTTCTTCGTAAAAAACAGTTGTTCCCATTTCTCCTAACCTTAGCTCTAGACAAAGGCTGCATAGATTTCATTTGTGCACTACTGCTTTTCAGTTGACCTTGGTGTGTATAATTATTCTATTATATCTGAATTTCCTGTTCCTTTCTCCTTGTGCTTTGGTGAATTCTGTGAAACTAGATGTTCCTTGACGTAATGATTCTTAAACAATTAAAAATTGACACATAGAGGCACAGCACAGTCCTAATCACAAAGGTGCATGCTGTGTGTTCTCATCAACTGCACAATGGCCTTTTGGGATTAATGCTTGACTTGCAAAGAAAGTTTGAAGAAACTATTAGAAAATGAAATACAAATCTGGGATCCCGATAAAGAAAAAAAATGATTGAAGTAATGAAATAAGTTTTGGACAATATTTAAGAGTGGTTTGTGTAAGAAAGTAAACAATAAATTATATACTAGTAAAACTTAGGCAAAACACTGGGATTCTTAGGAGAGTCACTGTGTGAAACGTGCAGAAGCAGAATGCTGGGGGAACTATTGAGTTAAAGATTAACTTGATTCTTTCTGGCTACTGCCTGGCAGCTTTGCCCATGTCATTTATCATTAGAGCTTCACAAGAAAATGCAAGTAGCTGACCTCGGAGCTCTGAGATCTGAAGTATAATAAGTCAAAAGTTTAAGTTTAAATAATGAAAAGTTTGCAGTTATTATTACTTTGGCTATAGGCCTGGGTATAGGGAAAGCTTGAAACTTTGGGGAACAATTGTAATTCTTGATTCTTTGTGGGATGTGATTATTCTTTTGATTTTAATTTGGCAATGATTATACAATTTCTTTTTTTTTCACCTGCTTTTGGTGTATCAATTAAAGACTGGGACAAAAGAAAGGCTAGTGAGCATGTGAAGATAAATGGAGAGCATGTGAAGAGCAAGTGAAGAACGAGTGAAAAGAGAGAGTGAGGTGTGCATGAGGTATGCATGAGGTGAGTGTAGAGTGAGAGAGAGAATTGAGAGAGTGAGAAGAGTGTGTGTGTGTGTGTGTGTGTGTGTGTGTGTGTGTGTGTGAAAGAGAGAGAGAGGATGTAAAGAGTAAGGAAGAGAGAATGTGAGATGTGTATGGAGAATGTGTGTGAGTGAAGGAAGTGTGTATGTGGTGTGTGTGAGATGTGTGTGTAGGAATGTGAGAGTTTGAGAAAAGAAAAGCAGAGTGCGCAGGAGAATGCAGAGTGTGTGCAGAATCAAACTGAATGTGAGTGAAAGACATACAGAAAGAGAGAGAGAGAGAGAGAGAGAGAGAGAGAGAGAGAGAGAGAAGAGAGATCAACTTTAGACCTTGAAAAAAAATTGCCTGTCAGCTTGTACCCAAAATGTAGTCTGTCTGTTCATTATGCACCTTCCAAATATTCCTGCTTCCAGTTGAGAACTCCAGTCCTGTGTCAAGGCAGGACACCGACACACAATTGGACGACATTGTTTTAGCTATCCTGGATTTTTGTTTGTTTGTTTGTTTGTTTGTTTTGTTTTTCAACATCAACCCAGGATGTTCAATGGGCAAGGAATTGGATACTCACCTTGTTGTTGATGATGGTTTCAGACATCTGGGATTTTGGAAAAAGGTCAAGACCAGAAGATGGATCACAGGTGGTACAGGGCAGACCTCAGTGCTGATGCCTTGCAGGGAATCCAGCACAAATATCCACATTTTAATGTTGTGGCACATGTTCCAAGTCAGGAGTCTGACAGAGGGCTGGGAGTCACCTAAGCCTTAGGTATATGCCCACCATATCTCTGGGTCTCCACCACCTCTACCGTGTCAAACTTCCTGGCAATACTTTACTTCCCATACTGTACTCCATTTTTTTAAACTGGGTTATTTTGGTTTCCTGGAGGTTAACTTCTTGAGTTCTTTGTATATTTTGGATATTAGCCCTCTTTCAAATGTAAGGTTGGTGAAGATCTTTTCCCAATCTGTAGGTTGCTATTTTGTCCTATTGACATGGTCCTTTGACTTACAGAAAAATTTCAGTTTCATGAGGTCCTATTTGTCAATTGTTGATCTTAGAGCTGGTATACTCATAGCTCAGCACTTTGGTCAGACATCATCTGAGATTGTAGTAAGAATTTTGCTTTCTTTAAAAACCCAGTTACATTATGTGAATATGTTTTTGTTTTAATCCCAGGTGTGGGTTATGTGTCTGCTTCAAATTGTCCATAGCCACTAAAAATAATTTGCTCCCTTCTCTGGCAGGGAAGTGATTCTGCCAGCTGAAGATAGTTTATGTTTGGAATTCTGAGGTCTTTTGAAAGGGTATAAAAATGATAGAGACCTGAGAGGCTACTGATGCTACTTACCCTTCTGCTGACCCTACTAGTTCTGGTTCCTTATGATGGTTTTGCTGGTTGCTTTTGATGGTTGTTGATTTCTTTTGCTATTTTCTGGATTTCTAGTTACAGGTTTGAGAAATCCTGAGAATGAAGACTCGACTTGCCCTAAGGCTCCTATTTCCCCTTTACCCTCTAGTCATTCTTCCTTACCTAGTTTTGGGGTTTGAAAGCCACTGGGTTGGAGAAGGGTAGTAAAAATAAATAAATAAATAAATAAATAAATAAATAAATAATACAAAAAATATGGTTTCAAGAGAAGCTCCCTCCTGAGTAGATGGGAACAAATACAAAGACTCAAAGAAGGACAATGTGCACAAAAAGAGAGACATTGAAACACTCAGTTTAAATGGGATTGGTTCACCAAATCCCTCCACTCAGGGATCAGGGAACCTTGTGAAGGTAGAAAGATTGTAAAAGCCAGAAGTAATAAATGACACTAAAGAAACAAGGGACCTCTAAATACAGCAGGGACGACTTACAATTTCTTACAATTTCTTCGTGTATTTATTATGTCTTCTGGTTTTATGTTTCTATGGGATTTCTCTGCATAAGAATGTGTGTGTGTCTGCATCTATATGTATTTCTCATGTTTATCTTTTGTTTTTTTCCTATGTATGTTATCAATGTTGCTAAGCAAACATTTGTACCTTCCTAGCAGTTCACTGTGAACTTAAAGTTCCACTAAATATCTTCTTGTAGAAATGTACAAGCCGAAGTAAAAGAGTTTAACTGTCAAGAAAAAAGTCACTGATTTCCATCTTTGGTGTTCAACTGGTCTGAACTGAGATTTCAGCTGGTTGACCTTACACCATTACACATGTAATTTTCTGTTTCAGGCTAGTAAAACTTTGTTAATAATGGTTCTTTTTCTGTCAATGGATCATGACTATTTTTATCAACAATAATAATGAATACAAACAAGTAATCGTGGCTACAAGCAAGGTAATGGATTTGGAGTTTCCCCACCTCAAATATATCCGTAGCATTAATGATTTTGAAGAAAATCACAGACAGAATTACTTTTGTGGTATCCTTGAGATCTAGATAAAATAAAACACTTGTACATCTTAAGACCTAAAGGGATTTTCCGAGGAGTAAAGATATGTACATAAGCAGTGAACTTATGATTAATCCTGTCTCTAGATTGGGAAATTGCCTTGACTTCACAATTCCTAGCTTTAGCCACTTTTCACTATGGTCCTTATGTGAAGGGTCCAGGAGTTAATCCTCAGGAAATAAGTTGCTAACCATGTTTCTCTCTATTGCTGCTGAAGCAGTCCTGTAACTCCTTCAGCTTATATAGAGACAGGCCCAGGGATTGCTTAGAGCTCTGGAGGAAGACAGTCTATCTGAGTCCAAGAGCAGCCTCCACTCCAAAGCTTAATACTAACCCTTTCATCAAAAGATAAGCAGAAACCCAGTGATATGAGCGTTAGTGCCCATGTAGGATGAGTTGTCATCTATAATCCCTCTAGGCTCTCACAAAAGCCTAGAAATAACTCCAGTTTAACTTTGCTTGTGTATGAGAACATGCATTTCTGCCATGCTTGTATATGAGAACACTTGCCTAGGAAACATTACAGAATGTAACTAGTTAACCTTTGTGGGCACATAGGACTCATGGCTGATGACTTTATACTTGTCTCTGGGATAATAGGCAGTGTGTGAGCTGTTATCATGCAATGTTTTCTGTAAAATATTTAAGACCACAAATAGAAAGGAATTAGTTTGTAAAGAAAAGGAAGCCTGAGTATCTTGAGAAATGTCCTCATGTTCTGGTTCTTCAAATCAACTTCATAAAAACAAGAGCTCATCTCGACATAAAGATGTACACACTAAGGCTTGATACCTTGGTAACCCAGGAGATGAGCACTTACATAACAAAGATCTAGGTGGAGGTTGGACGTTGTTGAGGGAGGAACTGGGTATGAATGTGAGGTGAAAAATGTTTCAGAAACAGCATGTTCAAAAAAGAATCCTGAAAACGACTATAGTGTTACCACAAACATTTTAAATTTGGAAGGGTAATGGAAATGGCCTGGGAAGCTAAAATGAAAGTTGAAATTGAAATCACAGAGAGTTCCAGCTTTTTTCCAGAAAATAAGGTCCATTAGTGCTTCTCAGGTTGAATTCTTTACTTCTAGATATGATCTTTCATTCAAGTCAGAGCCTCTGCCCCCACAATAATGATCAGAATTAAAGGTGCAACCACCTTAGTCTCCCATTAAGGGGAAAAAGACTAAAATGTAATCACTAGAATCTATCTTTCTCTAAGCAAAACAGACAAAGAATCTGAACTGCTACTTTGGTGTTCAAAATGAGACTTAAGAGCTGAAAATGACCAAAATAATTATTAGGTCACTGAGCTCTGATGAAATTAGAGGTATGACCATTATAAATCTTCTTCTCAGTGATTCAGAGTTCTGCCTAACAAGCCTGCATTGAACTATTCTGTGGCACTTGAAGCATTGTAAAACAAATTGTGAACTCATTATAAATGGCCAAATTGTAAGAGAGGGGTTGATCTATAGAGAGTTGTTGATATTGGTTATATGCTGCTTGTCATCTTTCTAGTTTGGCCTCTTTAATCTCTATTTCTTTTTCCCCATGTTAAACAAGTATAATACTAGTATACATTTTTTAACATCTACATTAAGAAGAGTTCAATATCCACTCTAGCCTACTACCCACTAGAGGTAGTAGAAAAGAAAGGTTATTAGGATGTGGGGGAAGTATACCTGTTTAGAAGTAGTTCTCAAAGTCTAGTCCACTAGCAAACACCAAAATAAATCAGCAGTTGCAGACCAGTTTACTTGGCAGACACACACAAATCATCAAAGGCAGTTCAGTCTATAAGAAAATGAGATCCTTGCCAACTAGTCTGAGTAAGCATCAAGAAGCTGCAAGAAGTTCTTTGGTGAGTTTCTCTCTATGAAGTCACTACAAGCAAAGCTCAGCAACGTAATGTAAGTCAAACTAATGCATGGGTTCTGTGAGCGAAGAATAGAGAAACAGAGCAAAGCAAACAAATGTTCAAGTTCCGACTGTCTGCAGGGTCGTATTTACATATTTTATGCATGATTTATCCTTTCACATGTTTGTTTTAGCAAAACATTCTTTCATCTATGTGCCCCAGCAAAACATCATTTGACATAACTGAGTTTCCAAAGAAACCAGAAGTTTCTATTTCAAACACGTGTAGTTGATCAGTATCCACTGTTTTCACATACTGAAACAACATGTTCATTCACATTTATCAGTGCATTACTGCTGCCAAAATCAGTCCCATTCTACTGATTAAATTGCAAAAGTCACAATTTCCCCAAGAGCAGTCAGGAGACAAGAACATTTTTAGCCACTACCTCTTACTGAACAGAACAGAATACAAGCTCAGCTTCTAACTGGCTGTGTCCATCTATTGTTTATGTTGAAGTCTTCTTTTCTAAATGGAACTGTCAGATGATCCACTTTTAGTGCAATTCTGCTCAACAAGTTCACACTCGAATTTCTACCAGATTCTGTTGGTGCACGTGCCAACCAGGATGATGTTCCTCTGCTTTATGTTTCAGACCAATTCAGTTCCAATTTCAATTCTGACAGTACTAGTGCTGCATTAAGTTCCCATGTGTTCCCTGAATATTAATTCAGATCAGAATTTCAGAATGCTGCAAGTCATAAGTATTTGAGTCTCTTCTGTACCTTTCCATCTGATATCCTGAAACACTATATCCACACCTATATCCACACCAGGGTACTTACATTATAAAAGCTCTGTTATAAATATTATTTTTTGTCTTTGCAGATCTACTACCCTAGTCTAGTACATCAGTAATCACACTGTATACAAGAAATCCTATGGTAACTTCTCTAATCCTGTTTCTTTTTAATCCTCAAAGTTGTATTTGTTTCTAAGTTGTATAGATGCTGGGACAATGTCTCAGTTGTTAAAAGATTTTACTGTGCAAACTTAAAGACAAGTTTAAATCCCTAGAAACCATAATAAAAAAATCTGAGTGTGGTTACATGTGTCTATATTTCTAATGCTATGGGAAGTACAGACAATATTACTGGGCTATCCTGAAAGGTCAATAGCCTAGCTCCAGATTCAGTGAAAGACTTTGCCTCAAGTAAGTTAGGTAGAGTGATAGCATGACAACAAACGCCATCCACTGACCTCTGCATGCACACATACATATAAATGCAAATACCATAAACACAAGAATAAACATGTATGGACACAAAATAAAATAAAGTTAATAAAAAATACAATTATGATTTAAGTGTGTCTAAACCCACCTCACACACAGTAATACCAAATACAGTCCCACTCTTGTATGGTATAGCTTTAGGATCTGTTCCTCTTGAAAAATTGAAGTTTGGCACATATTTGGCAATCTTGTCCCCGTCATGTTCTTTCCAGTCCCTAGTTGCTATCATTCTGCTGCCTGTCACTATAAATTTACATAATTTACATGACTCACACAACCAGAATCTCATATTATTTGTCAGTTTCTAACTGCAATATTTCATTAACAGAATAGGCTCTTTAAAAACAAAAGAGGGGGAATGGTACCCCCTCAGAAGGGGTCCCCCTGAAATACTCTCCATTATGCCTTGTTCACTTTTATCTCTCTAAATCTGAAAATCTGCTACTGACTGCCTCTGGCACCACCAAGACCAACAAAACTTTGTCACAGATATGGAGAAGGACCCTCTTAACCTTAAAGTGAATGGCCCAGACCCTGTTCCCTTATGGGGCCGAGGACTGATATGCCTGTCCGGTACCACAGAAGGCACAGCTAATTGGCTACTAAAAAGATTAATGAAAAAAATAGATACCCCCACAAAGCCAGGCCCAACCATAAATATGATGAATGACAATTTACATCCAGGGAAGAGAAATCTCCCTGAGAATCCCCTTCTTTTTCCTTTCCAGGTAAAAATGAATCACCCGTGATGTCTGCTGTTAGAAGTTCTAATCCAGATCCTGGCCTTCGAACTTATACTACTCAGAACTTTGAAGGGCCACTGACAAGAACATCAAACAGCTAGAGATTGATATCACTAATCTGAAGAAATCCCTCATTTCACCATCTGAAGAGACCTCCTAAAATCGCAAAGATCCTTATTGGACTTGATTTACTCTAGTACAATAGAAAAGGCTGTATACAGCTCTTGACTGTGTACAACCCTCAAAGAAGAAGGTTGCCTTTACATAGACAAGACAAGGAGGGTTAAAGAGAGCATGAAATAGGTAGTGAAGGCCCTAAGAAAAATCAGAGAGAGAAAGAGACAGATGAATGCTGGTACAAGAATTGGTTTGCAGCCTCTCCAAGGTTGTCAGCCCTATTTCCTTCCATCTTGGGACCATTATTTGGGTTCTTTTTGCTTTTTTCTGCTGGTCCCTGGCCCTCAAATAGGCGGACTAACTCTGTGGTACAACAGATAAATAATTTGGTAGCAAAACCTACTCAGATACATTATCATAAGTTAGCTATGGAGGACCACGAGACTCAAGATGAGGTTGTTACTTTCTACAGGATGTTTCCAAAACCCATTTCCACCCAACCTAAAAGGAGGGACTTCTGCCCCTAGACCAAGCAGAGAGGGGCCACCCAGAACCCCCTCTAACAGGTGATCTGAATTCTTGCTTAGGCTGCGAGGCTAAGCACTGCAAGGGAATATCAATAAAAGATAAAAATATCTATCTGGGTTCCCTGAGGGACAAGCCTGACTGCATAGGGGTTGATGTCAAAAGTATCCCCTCTCCAGGAAAAAGACATCAGGATGGGTATGGCCCTCATGCCTCACTGGACAACAACAGAGGGACTGGAGCCATTACAAGGTCCCCTTCAAATACTGGGAGGTCAGGCTTCTATCCCCGCCTTCGCAAGTTTAGAATTGCCACAGCCCTTCTATACTTAGAGAAGGGAGGAGATGTCAGGGGCAGCCGTGCTTACACACTGAAGCCCTAAAATCAGCCATAGGCCTAAAATCAGCAATAGGCCTGTCATACATGTATACTAACACCAAGTCTTGGGTCTCAGTGGAAAAACATTGAAACAGATGGCTATAAGCTAATGTCAACAGGCAGCTTTTGTGGAAATTTATAAGCCTGAGTAGTCATAGACCTTGTAAATAGGTAGCCTTGGCAGACAATACCAACTTAGATAAGGACAAGCTAGTCATAGGCAGAGTCATAGTGAATTATCCCCTAGCCGATACCCGGTTCTGAAGATATCTGTATTCCCCCTGAACACCCACACTCCAGTGTCATTCCCTTCACCACATCCTGCCTTTCTGTGTTTATAACCCCTGTGTGAGTGAATTACTATTTGAGAGAAAAAAAGTGATTCTTGAAAAAAAAAAGAACAAAATAACAACAAAAATATGGTCTCTGCTGTTAGGTGAATATATATCTGTATGTATCATCATAAAACCTATTAACTAATATATGCAATAAAAACTTTTTAAAAAGAAAAAAAAGAAAAAAAGACATCATTGGGCTATCCATTACCACTGTATCTATAGGGCTGCCTTTATTTCTGATTTCTAGGGAACAAATATTAATTTAGTCTCATTGAAAAAAATCAGAAGGAAAGCCAAACTCTGCAACATTTGTAGTTTCTTTGTTACAACAACCAAAGATCTATAAGATCTTTCTTACTATTTGTATGTTCTAGATGATGTATTTGAGCAGCGAAGTTCAACATTTAGGTATAAATCAAGTGAGTTTATGAGTACAAAGTTTCATTGAGTATTGATTACTTTATCATGACTACTGATGGGAACTATATTAAAATACAAACATACAAGGAATAAATTCTTTAAAAAAAAAACAGAGTAGCCTCGAGGTATATCTATGTCATCAGATTTTCTTATTGTGTAAGGTCTACTATTATATTGCATACATATTTTACATGTTCCTTAATTCTGTGTCCAATTAATTATTAATTGGTAAATTGATAAGCTGCTTCTAAATTTTAATATCATAAATAATTTTACTATAAGTGTGTTTTGTGTGTGTGTGTGTGTGTGTGTGTGAGATGTTGTTTGATATCTGGCTATAAACCTCTTTGGATATACACACAGATTTATGATAGATAAAACCACAGAAATTTTACTTTAAATTGGTTTCTGTTTAGAAAATTTTAATTTAATTTAATTTACTCTTAATTAATACATAAGAATCATGTATGTTATATGGTATCATGTGATGCTTTGAGACATACATACTTAGATTTATGTGAAAATTTGGGCAAACACATCTAAGTCTGCAGACACTTATCATGCCCTTATGGTGCAAACACTCAAACTACTTCCTCCAGGTTTTTAAAAATATATTGAATTTGTAGACATTATCCTGGGCACTGACACTCATTCTACCATCCCACTGTAATCGAATACTCTATACCATGTCTACAACAGTATATGTAGGATAAAGTTATAGGAAATAGTTGTGCTTTGTAATACAATGGAGTATGATTTATTTCTTAAAGAGTCTAGAATTTAATGAGAATTTTCAATTTTCTCTTACTAGGAAATCATCCTGGACTTCAACTGATGGGGATATGTACAAAAATGATTGTATCCTGTCCCTCAAAACAGGTAGGTATATAGAGAACCTAAAACTTTACAATTTATTCCAAGAGATATTTAAATTAGAACTCCAGCTTCTTTTAGTATCTAAGTTTGAACAAATTATTTAGACTGGTAGGCCTTAGGTTCTATACCTTTAAAATGGCATTAATATTAAAAATTCTCATGTAGATCTGTTGGAAAAAATAAAATATGAATGCAGAAAGAATTCAGTACCTGGCAAAAACTTACAGCCAATAAGCATTGTTCAGTTTGTTTATTTTCTTGGAGGGAAGGCAAACATAAATGTCTACAACAAACATGTGATTCATTAAATGCTAATTATGATGACAATTAGCACTGGGACATAGAAAATTTTTCCATAGGATAAGGGATGCCTTCATGTGCAAGATGATTTTTGTCTATGTATTTGATGCATGAAGAGGAAGAGAAAGGGAAGTCACAATTAAATGTCAATATTAACACATATTTATACAATCTAGAATCACATAGGAGAATGCGTGTGAGGAATTATTTTAATTACAGTAACTGATGTAGGAAGCCCTGCCCGTTTTGGATAGAACATTTGATTGGGGATCCTGGATTGTATGAGTACAGAAAGGAGGCAAAGCACTGATATGCATGCATGTATCACACTCTCGTTCTAACGCGAACAGAATGATTGCCTTCGGATATCTGTTTCTGCTATGAAATACCATAACCACAAAACACATTGTGGGGAGAGAATTTATGTAGTGTATATTTTCATAGTACTGTTTACCATAGAAGGAAGTCAGGACAGTAACTCCACAAAGGACAGAAACCAGTAAGCCAGGCCACATAAGGGCCTTACTAACTTATTCCACATGGCTTGCTAAACCTGCTCTCTTATAAAACCCAGGACCATCAGCCCATGGGTGGGCATACACATTGAACCGGGCCTTCTCTTTCAATCACTAATTAAGAAAATACTTTACAGGCAGATTCATGGCCCAATCTTTTGGAGGCATTTTCTGAATTAACATTTCCTTCTCTCAGTTGCCTATAGTTTGTATTAAGCTGGCATAAATCTAATCAGGACTATCATGGACTTTTTAATTTGGAGAATAGTCACACTCATTTCCATGGTGACTGTAGTAGTAAATAATTAAATAAATCCCCTGCACCTCATTCCTTGCTACCCATCCCAATGATTTGGTTCCCAAATGAAAGACACACAAACAGTCCTTATATTTTAATATACCTTGATCAGCTCAATGGCTGGCACTTGCTAACCTCCATGCAATTAATCCACCTCCCACCGATAATCCCAAATTATTGCTTTCTAAATAATATATTCTATCTGGGCTGCTCTGGACGAAGTTGGGCTATGGACTGCTTTTCCCTGGCTTGTACATGGTAGCTATGCACTCTCCTGCACCTCTGCAGGCATGGCGTCTCCTTTCCTCCCTCTCTCCAGTCATCTCCTTCTCCTTCTTCTCCTCCTCCTCCTCCTCCTCCTCCTCCTCCTCCTCCTCCTCCTGCTCCTCCTCCTCCTCCTTCTCCTCTTTCCTTCTCCTTCTCCTTTCTGTCCCTAGCCCATGAATCCTAAAAATCCTTTTTCTGCTTGTCCTGCTCAGGCACTGGCTGGCATCATCTTTATTTACCATTCAGAACCAACTGGGCACAGGTTCCCAGAAGCTATGTGTGTGCAGATGCTCTTGTGAAAACACTTTTGAGGATACAAATTAACATAAAAATACAAGCAGCCACATTTCCATTCACCATTCCAAACAACATTACATAAATCTTCCAATTTTTCTGTATTTTCAACACTTTTTTTTTCTGTTTTCTGCTTTCCAATTAGCCAAATTTTGTACTAATTTTCTTGGATTTTTGTGTCAAATAGAAGAAAATTTGTTCCAAGCTTCTTGAGCAGTTACATGAGGAAAAGATGTCAAAGTATTTCAATGACTCTTTTTGTTTCTGTTGATATGTACTTTTGTCCTCCCCTCTGTTGATGTGTTGCACTGGTTGGCTTTTCAATATAGAGCAACAAAAGGATTGTCGCAGTGAATCTACCATGGTCATGGCACATAGGATCCTATTAGATTTAATCTACTAATATTGAACTGAGGATTTTGACAACTGGAGACACTTAGGGTTGTTTTTTCATTGTTACAATCATTGTTTTTAATCCTTTATCTGGAAGTTTTTTGGAGTTATTTTAACTGGGGTCATTACTATGGAATTTGTAGCTTTGGGAGATGAGATGTCAGTTTAGTTTTTCTCATTGTTTTTAACTCTGCATTGGGATTTGTGTCTGGGAATCAGTTGCTGGAAGGCTTTTATTGTTGTTTGTTTGTTTGCTCTGCTTTGTTCAAGTCATCTTTCTTCTTTGAGCAAGAGTGTTTGCAATATTGAGGGGGCCTTGATTCACAGCAGGGTTGGAATCTTGGTTTCTTCCATTTATCTAGTGTTTGAGATACAGGCTTTTTATGGACCTTCAACTTTTGATACAGTTTGGTGTTTTCAATGGAATATTCAAGAAGCTTGGAACAAATTTTCTTGACAGTACTTTGGCCTGCCTCTGGGTATCTGGGACAAAAGAGGCAACTAGAGGATTCTAGTCAGGCAGTTGTTGAGGATCTGGGTCTTCAGGTCAAGTGTGGTATATAAAGGATCCCTTCTAGAGAGCAGATTGAGATATGATCAGCTCAAGAGACAGAGAGATGAGATAAAAAGTTGTGGTCACTAAGAAGCAATTTCAAGGCTTGGGTGACCTGAGAGGAATGGGAGATAGGGAGGTGAGCACAGGTAGCCTATCTGGGTCACTGACTCACAGTGTCTAGAATGTTCATGGTAGTGAATGTGTTGGAATCAAGTGAGTCCCTAAAGTGCATACATATGCACACATGTGCGCGCACGCACACACACACACACACACACACACACACACACATACACACACACACACTCCTCTAAAGGAGCTATATCTGACATCTAGCAAACCTGCTAAAATTAATAGAAAGAAAAACTATTTCAAAATGAATTTGATCTAAGGAAATAAATAAAATAAAATGAAGGTCCAATACAACTGATATCCAACTCTTTAGCACAAAATAAAAAAAAAGGAAGTAAAATATCTTCAACATGCTTAGAAAGTAGTCGTCAGAGAAGAATATGGCATCTAGCAAAAGCATCTCTTAATAAGAAAAACATGTTCTCCCTATTCATGTCAATCTTAGGCATAGGTAGCAGAGGTGACTTGCATCTGGTCCCTGGGCCTCCCTTGTCTGGCTCTGGACTTGTCCCGATGTCTCAAGGAGCCTTCTGTAACCCCAAGATCATTCCGCTTCCCTTTGGAGGCCTGTGGGAGGCATCTAGGAACAAGCTTGTAAACATCCACCACCAATCCATAGCCATTCAGGTTTCCCTGGTCACAGAAACACAGCCAGCAGAGATGTGTTACACACAACCTTCTGACCTTCATTGTCTGACTCCTAGATTTCCCTGCCTTGCTGAATAGTTTTACTGGCTTCAGGATCATACATACTACTACAAACAACAAGATGGCTAAAGGACAGCTTAAGAACACAATCAACAAGAGCCAGTGCAATATGGCATCACCAGAGCCCAGCTATCCTATTACAACAAGCCCTAGATATCCTAACACAGCCAAAGCACAAGAAAATTACCTGAAATCCAATTTTATAAAGATGAAAGAGCCGTTATAGAGAAAATGAGACAATACTTTAAAGAAATACAAGAAAAAAAAACACTCAAACAGGTGAATAAATAAATAAAATTGGAATAAATAAAATTGTACAAGAGTTGAAAATAGAAATTGAAGTAATAAAGAAAACACAGACGGAAGCCATCCTGGGGATGAAAAACCTTAGAATGAGAACAGGAACAAATGTCACTGGCATCAACAACTGAATACAAGAGATAGAATATAGAAACTCGGGCCTAGAAGATACCTTAGAAGAAACTGATACATCACTCAAAGAAATGAAAAATTAAAAGTTTGTGACAAAAAATTACAGGAAATTTGGAACACTATGAAAATACCAAATCTAGGAGTAAGAGAAGAAGAAGAAGGAGAAGGAGAAGGAGAAGGAGAAGGAGAAGGAGAAGGAGAAG
>NW_021604617.1:1222468-1231830 GCF_004785775.1 Grammomys surdaster | reverse complement strand
AGAAGGAGAAGGAGAAGGAGAAGGAGAAGGAGAAGGAGAAGGAGAAGAAGAAGAAGAAGAAGAAGAAGAAGAAGAAGAAGAATCATCCCAGCTCTACAGTCCAGGATATATCTTCAAGAAAAATCACAGAAGAAAATTTTCCTGACCTAAAGGAAAAGATTGCTATAAACACTCAAGAAGCTTAAGAAAACCAGATAGATTGGACCAGAAAAAATAAAATCCTCAAACCACAAAGTAATCAAAACACTAAATATACAGACTGAATATAAGAAGAAATATTAAAAGTCACAAGGGGAAAATGCCAAGTAGCATATTTACACAGACCTATCAGAATTATACCACCAAAAGAAACTCAAAAATCCAGAAGAGCCTGGAAAGATTGTTGCAGACCCTCAGAAACCATAGTTGTCAGCCTAGACTACTATAGCCAGCAAAACTTTCAGTCACCATAGATGGAGAAAACAAGATATTCTATGACAAAACCAAATTTAGACAATATATTTCCACTAAGCCAGTCTTATAGAGAATGTTAGAAAGAAATATCCAACTCAAGAGGGTTAACTTCACCCAAGAAAATACTAGAAATATGGAATTTCAGACCAGGATTCCCCAAAAGAAGGAACACAAACACATACACACACACACACACACACACAAAACACTATAATCAAAATAAGGAATCATTGGTCATTAATATATCTCAACATCAGTGGACTTAATTTCCTAATAGAAAGACACAGGCTAACAGTGTCAATGAGTAAATAGGATTCATAACTCTGCTTTGTATAAGAAACATACCTTAGTGACAAAGACAGACAGTTTGTTCAGAGCAAAGGTTAAAAAAAAAAGATATTCCAAGAAAACATACCTAAGAAACAAGCAGGAATAGCCATTCTAATATATAATAAAATAGACTTTCACCCAAAGAAATTAAAAAAGATGGGGAAGGACACTTTATATTCATCAAAGAAAAAAGTCCACCAAGAGGACATCAGAATTCTGAACATCTATGCTTCATATTTAAGGGCATACACATTCATTAAAGAAGCTTTACTAAGGATTATATCACACATCAAATCCCACATATTAATAGTGAGGGACTTTAGCACCTTACTCTCACCAATGGACAGTTAATTGAGACAGAAACAAAACAGAGACATAATGAAACTAATCAGGTTATGAATCAATTGGACCTAACCAAGATCTACAAAACTTTCATTCAAATACAAAAGTGTATACATTCTTGTCAGTACCCATGAAACCTGAACCAAAACTGGCCATAAAGCAAGCCTCAACAGATACAAGAAGACCAAAATAACTCCTCATATTTTATCAGACTAAACTTGGACTTTAACAATAGAAACAAGAGAAAACATACAAACTCAGTGAAACGGAACAACTCTCTACACAATGACCAATGTGTCATAAAAGAAGTAAAGAAAGAAATTAAAGGCACTGTATAATTCAATAAAAGTGAAGGAACGACACTGAAAGTAGTGCTAAGAGAATTCATAGCACTAAGTGCCTTCATAAAGAAACTAGAGAGATCTCATACTAACAATTTAACAACACACTTAAGAGCTGTAGAACAAAAAGAAGCAAACCAAAGAGGAGTAGATAGTAAGAAATACTCAGATTCAGGACTAAATTAAGTTAGAAAAAGTGAATGATTCAATGAATCAATGAACCTAAGGGCTGGCTCTTTCAGAAACTCAGTAAGATAGAAAATCTCTTATCTTAACTAACTAAAATGCAGAGAGACAATATCCAAATTAACAAAATTGAAAATAACAATAGACACTTTGGAAATCTCACACAAAGGAATCAAAAGATCTTATTTCAACAGACTGTACTCCATGAAAGTGAAAAATCTAAATAAAATAGTTGATTTTATTGATAAATTCCACTTACCAAAGATTAATCAAGATTAGGTAAACAAACTTAAAAGTCCTATTACCCCTAAGGAAGTAAAAACAGTCAATAAAATTTCCCAAGCCCCTCGTCCCTCCAAAAAAGCCACAGGCAGATGGTTTAGCACAGAATTCTACCAGATTTACAAAGAAGACCTAATACCATAGTCCTCAAACTATGCAAAATGAGATTCTTTTTCTAGTAACTCATTCTTCTCATCAGGACAAATCTATTTCATCTTAGCTGAAAACAAAAACAAGTGTCTATATTTTAGTATTTTGCAACAAGATTTCTTGTTTAATTTTAACCAAGTGAACATAAGTTGTTTTAAATCTTCCATCTTTGTGTTTTATCTTTTCTTCTTTTGCCTGACCAATATGTCATTTGTTCCATTCTTTTGGTTTTGAATTATTTAAGTCCTTTCTATCTCTTCTCTTCTAGCTAATCCTAGAACTGTTAAATATGCTATGACAGCTTATTGAACAACACAGGAAACCTCATGAACAACAAAAATCCTCCTCCAACTTATTATTTTTGTGCTTATAATTTTCATAATTTAAATCTTTCAATATTTTATTGTCATAGTTTGTGACACACAGGTACCTATCATCACACCTTTTTTGCTTTTCACTTTACCTCTGAGCTGTCATTTGGACCATATATGTAAAATTATTCTCCTTACAATTTGTTTAAAAATGCTTTTTTCACATCTTTTCATTTATTATTTTTTCTTTTTATTCACATTATATCTCAATCACAGCCCTCTTCCCTCCTCTCCTCCCAGTCCTGCCCTTAAAAATCTCTCCCCACATTATCTACAACCCTTCTCCTCAGAAAAAATAAAAGTCTTCACTAGGTACTACCCCACCCTGGGACACCCCAGTCCTAGCAAGTCCAAGCACCTATTCTTCTACTGAGGTGCAACTAAGCAGTCCAAGTAGGGTAAAAGGATTCAATGACAGGCAATTGACTAAGCAAAAAACACCATCTCCAATAGCTAGGGGACCCACACGAACATCAAGCTGCACACCTGGTAGAAATATGTGGTAGTCATAAATCCAACTCCCTCATATTCTTTGGTTAGTGGTCCAGTTCCTGGCTAATTGACTCTGTAGGTCCTCCAGTGGTGTCTTTGACCCCTCTGGCTTGCTCAATACTATCCCCCATTCTTTCACAAGACTCACTGAGTTTTGCTGCCTTCTTTTATCAAATTTAATATATCTAAATTTATATTAAGGTCTTTGATCCACTTGAAGTTGAGTTCTATTAAAGGTTGATGAATATAGATCTATTTGCATTTTTCTACAAGGAGATATCCAGCATACAAGGAGATTAGATCAGTATTGTTTGTTGAAGATGCCTTCTTTTTCCCTTTGGATGGTCTTGCTTTCTTCATCAAAAATCAAGTGTCTGTAGGCATGTGGGTTTATTTAAGGGGCTTCTGTTCAATTCCATTGATCAAATTGTCTGTTTCTATACTAATACCATAGAGTTTTTATTACTATTACTCTGAAGTAAAACTTGACATTAAGGATGATGACACCCCAAAAGTCCTTTTATTGAAAAGGATTGTTTTAGCTATCCTTGGTTTTATTGTTTGTTGTTGTTTGTTTGTTTGTTTATCCATATGAAGTTCAGAATAGTTCTTTCAAGGTCTGCAAAGAATTTTGTTGGAGTTTTAATGAGAATTTCATTGAATCTGTAGACTGCTTTGGTCTATTTACTATGTTAATACTACTGATCCATGAGCCCAAGAGATCTTTCTATCTTTGGAAATTTTCGGGTTTTTTCTTCAGAGACTTAAAGTCTTTGTCATACAGGTCTATAACTTGCATGGCTAGACTTACACTGAGATATTTTAATATTTGTAGCTATTGTGAACGGTATTGTTTACCTGATTTCTTTCTTTCTTAAAAATTATTTATTCATTTTATAAATATGAGTATACTGTAGCTGCCATCAGACACACCAGGAAAGAACATCAGATCTCATTCCATATGGTTGTGAGCCACCATGTGGTTGCAGGGAATTGAACTCAAAACCTCTGGAAGAGCGGTTGGTGCTCTTAACCACTGAGCCATCTCTCCAGGCCCGTTTACTTGATTTCTTTCTGAGCCTATTTATCATTTGTATAACAAGGGCTCCTGATTTTTTATTTATTTATTTATTTATTTATTTATTTATTTATTTATTTATTTATTTATTTTAGTTAATTTTGTTCAGCTACTTTGCTGAAGGGGTTTGTCAGCTATAGGATTTCTCTGGTAGAATTTTGGGGGTCAGTTATGCATATATTGTATCATGTACAAATAGCAATACTTTGACTGGGGGTACACTTTAGCTGGGTTTGTCCCACATTGGTAGCCCCAGTTGTAGAGTTAATGGGGTCCTGCATCAGCTCTGCCATAGGTCTCTGGCCACTTGGGAAGAAAGGACACAGGAGTTTTGACTGCGCTTACACCAGGTTGGTGCCAGGTGGCTGTCTAGGCCATAGAACAGCCCCAGGATCACCACTGGGGGTTGAGGGGAGTACAGTCCCGAGAAAAGCCAGAGCTTGCTTGGGAGTCTCTGGGCCTGCAGGGAGATCTGAGTTATCTGGTTCTCAGGTTCTTGGGCACCCAGGTGACCCTGGTAGCCCCTGAAGAGCTGAGAACAGAATGGGAACCCACGAGCTGGATCTAGCTAGAGGCTGAGGCTGAAAAGAGGAGGGAGCTCCTGCTGGGTTCCATGAGGAGGGATGGTGGGAAGCCTTGGCTTGTCTGTGGACAGCTAGCTTGGCTTGGTGGTTGTGGCTGGAAGCATAGAGAGGCCTAGAACAGGAGACTACAGAGCAGCTGTCTAGTCTCCTGTTCTAGGCTTTCCCGTGGGACCTAGACAGCTGCCTTTGTCACTGAGGTAAGTTCCTGTATACAACAAAATGCTGGTTTCTGTTTACTTATCCAGTCTGATAGTTGATGTTTTTTTACTGGGGAATTGAATCTGTTGTTGTTAAGAAATATATTTAGCAATAGTGATTGTTGCTTCCTGTTATTTTTGTTATTAGAGATGGAATTATGTTTTGTGGCTATCTTCTTTTGGGTTTCATGATAGAGGAATACTTTCTTGCTTTCTAGAGTGTAGTCTTCCTCTTTGTGTTGGAATTTTCCATTTATTATACTTTATAGGGCTGGATTTGTGGAAAGCTTTTGTGTAAATTTGCTTTTCTCATAGAATATCTTGATTTCTCCATCTATGGTAATTGAGAGTTTTGCTGGGTATAGTAGCCTGGGCTGGCATTTGTGTCCTCTTAGGATCTGTATCATATCTGCCCAGGATCTTCTAGCTTTCATAGTCTCTGTTGAAAAGTCTGGTGTAATTCTGATAGATCTGCCTTTATTTGTTACTTTACCTTTTTCATTACTGCTTTTAATATTCTTTTTTTGTTTTGTGCATTTGGTGTTCTGATTACTATATGATGGAAGGAATTTATTTTCTGGTCCAATCTATTTGGAATTCTGTAGGCTTCTTGTATATTCCTGGGCATCTCTTTAGGTTAGAGAAGTATTCTTCTATAATTTTGTTGAAGATTTTTACTGGCCCGTTAAGTTGGGAATCTTTGCTCTCTTTTATACCTATTATCCTTAGGTATGTCTTCTTATTGTGTCCTGGATTTTGCATTTCGCATTTTCTTTGACTGTTGTGTCAATGATGTTTGTGGTATCTTCTGCACCCAAGATTTTCTCTTCTATCTTTTGTATTCTGTTGGTGATGTTTGCATCTATGGGTCCTGATTTCTTTCCTAGGTTTTCTATCTCCAGGGTTGTCTCTCTTTCTGATTTCTTTATTGTTTCTATTTCCATTTTTAAATCCTGGAAGGTTTTGTTTAATTCCTTCACCTGTTTGGTTGTATTTTCCTGTAATTCTTTAAGGGATTTTTGTGGTTCCTCTTTAAGGGCTTCTCCGTGTTTGCCTGTGTTCTCCTGTATTTCTTTAAGGGAGTTATTTATGTCCTTCTTAATGTCCTCTAACATCATCATGAGATATGATTTTAAATCAGAATCTTGCTGGCTTTTTTTTTGTGTGTGTGTGTTGGGGTGTACAGGATTTGCAGTAGTGGGTAAATTGGGTTCTGATGATTCCTGGTAGCCTTGGTTTCTGTTGCTCAGATTTTTGTGCTTGCCTCTCACCATTTGATTATCTTTGTTCTTAGTTGGTGTCTCTGACTAGAGTTTGTCTCTCCTGTGGGCCTGTGATCCTGTGATCTTAGTTGTGCCATAACTCTTTAGGAGACTAGCTCTTTCCAGGAAGGATTTGGCCATGAAGGTCTGTGGGACAACCTTAGCTCCAGGGCACAGATGAAGACCAAAAGGTCCTGTTCCTGGGTGTTCCGCAGTTCCTGTGCCCTGTGTGCTCCTTCCTGACTGGTTCCTCTTTGGATAGTTATTGGAGCAATAGTGGTGGTGTCACTTGTAAGCTTAGGATTGAGAGCACTCCTCGGAGACTCTCTCTCTTTGGACGGGATTTGGGTACCTAAGCATCACTTTCATTATTACTCTTTCATTTTTATTGAATTCTACAATGCATTTAATTTCTTTCTTATTTCTTTCATGACCCATTTGTCATGGTGTAGAAAGCTGTTCCATTTCAGTGAGTTTGTACCATTTCTCTTGTTTCTTTTGTTGAAGTTCTGGTTTAGTTCATGGTGGTCTGATAAGATATAAGGAGTTATTTCAGTTTTCTTGTATCTGTTGAGGCTTGGTTTATGACTATATGGTCAATTTTGGTTCAGGTTTAATGGGTGCTGAGAAGGATGTGTTTGGATGAAAGTTTTGTAGATATTGGTTAGGTTCATTTGATTCAAGTGTGAGTACACTACACAGCACATATTGTCGGCAAATGTGGATATTTTTACTTCTTTTCATATTTGTACATTTTAATTTTTTCCCTTGCTTTCTTCCCCCATGTTTTGCTTTAATAACTTCATAGAAAATGAGTGGAAATAGTAGATAGTCCTTACTCTTTTCTGATTTTAAAGGTATTGCTTCAATTTTTTTCCCTAATCAGGTCAATGTTGTTCTTGGTTTGTCATACATAATCTTCATTATATTGAAAAATATTCTCTCTAGTCATAATTTTCTAGGACTTTTGTTATGGAAGCATGATGGATTTTGTCAAAGCATGTTGAAATTTGTCAATGATTATTTTCTGCATATATTAAGATGATCATCTATTATTTATCCTTAAGCACATCTATATAATTTATTATATTTATTGAGTTGTATGTGTTAAACCATAACAAGTTGACCAGAGTAGATGATCTTCTTGATATATGCCTGTACTTGGTTTGGCAGTATTGTATTGGTAACTTTTAAATCTATGTTTATCAGAGATACTGGTCTGTAATTTTGGTATCTTCTTATTTGTCATTAAGAAATCATTGTTATTCAAGTGTGTTTTTTTCTATATGTCATTTGTGTTATTTTTCTCTTGCAGTTTTCAACATTTTTGTTTTTGTTGTTGTTGCTATAATTGTGTATACTGCTGTTTAATTATTATATGCTATGGTAAGTTTCTTTTCTGATATCCTCTAAATGAGTTTTCCTGTACTTCTTTTATCTGTATGAGTATGATTTTTTTAGTTCAGGGAATTTTTATTTTATAGTCATGTGGAATATCCTTTCTACACCATTTACCTAGGATTCTTCTTTCTCATCTGTGACCATAATTAGAAGATTGGTATTTGAATGTTGTTTCATGTTTCCAGAATGTTCCTTTCCCATGCTTTTGTTTTTATTTTTGTTTATATTCTTTTTTCTGTGGTTTAATTTCTTTATGTTGCCTTCCAGAACTATTATTTTACCTTCTATACTTGATCATTTCTACCTGTTATGGTGTCCCTTGAGTTTTCTTTTTGTGTTCCAGGAAGTATTAAAAAAAAAAAAAAGTGCAGACCGACAGGCTTCCAGTGCCAATGCCACAAACTCTCCATCCCAGCGCAGTCCTGCTGGGCTACTCTACTCTCAGCCTGCCAACTCTCTGCATGGGCTGTATCTCCCATGTTTCCTTCACTGCCAAACCAGGCCCACACAAAGATCATCCATCCCATGATCAGCCACTACAACACCCATTTACCAGGTAGAAACAAAACTATAGGAGCTTATAATTAACAAGTCAGATTTATGTATCAATAAATTCTCAGTTCACAAGATGACCACCCAATAATTCCTGGTCCAATTGATAATGATAAAAGCCCCCCCAATTAGATTAGACAAGTTATTCCTCTTTCCCATTCTGGCCTGAGCGAACCAGGCTCATGGGCTAGTGACATCCAGAAATTAAGAAGTTTTTGGAATAGAGAAGTCATGGATGGCTGCTCCGCGGTTGTCATCATGCCACAAAATGAATGTCTTGAATTGCACTGCAAACTATATGGACTACCATGAGAAAAAGAGAAAGAAAGAAGGTCAGGCGGCCCATGAACATTCAAATAAGGCAAAAAAAAATGTTCTAAAGGCTAATCTCTATCATAAACAGCAACATGCAGAAAAAATACAAGTGAAAAAGACTATTATGATGCATGAAAAGAGAAACACCAAGCAGAAGGATGATAAGACTGCACAAGGAGCAGTCCCTGCCTATTTGCTGGACAGAGAGGGGCAGTCGAGAGGAAAAGTATTTTCCATCATGATTAAGCAGAAATGAAAAGAAAAGGTGAGAAAACGACAGGTCCCTCTACCCAAAGTTCATGTCCAAGGAGAAACAGAAGTATTGAAAGTTATTCAAACAGGAAAAGGAGAAAAGAAGGCATGGAAGAGAATGGTTCCTAAAGTCTGCTTTGTTGGTAATAGTTTTACAAGAAAACCACCTAAATATGGAAGGTTCATTAGGACAATGGGTCTACATTTCAAAAAAGCTCATGTCACACACCCTGAGCTGAAAGCTATCTTTTCCCTGCCTATTTTCGGTGTGAAAAAGAAACCATCATCCCCATTACAAACAATCCTGGGTGTGATCACCAAAAGTACAGTTATTGAAGTGAATGTGAGTAAGTTGGGCCTTGTGACACAAGGAGGCAAGGTTATTTGGGGAAAGTATGCCCAAGTTACCAACAATCCTGAAAATGAGGGGTACATATATGCAGTCTTGCTGGTTTGACAGTGACATAATACAAGTCATTCCACTCTCTACTGAAGACAACATGCTGTTAGGAAAACACCATCTCTGTGACCTTTCTGAACTACCAAGCAGCCCATGTACATTCATCAAGAAGTATTTATTAAGGTGTAAAGGAAAATAAAACACTGCCCAATTTAAAAAAAAAAAAAGACAAGTTATCCCAATTATTCTAACCTTATAAGATATTCATAAATACCTGTGGCTATTTAAAGCCATGCTTTTTCTGAATCATCTTGTCCTTTTGTCTCCATCTTGGCTTCTTCTTCCTTTTCTCCCCCTCCCTCCCTCCCTCCCTC